>NC_137902.1:2982500-3300000 GCF_963455335.1 Martes martes | reverse complement strand
CTGGTGAAGACCGCACTGCCCGGGTAGCGCACACAAGCCTTCTTCCACCACCAGAGAATTAAAAGGGGGGGTGGATTTCTAGATGCTCTTTCCCCAGCGACCCTGCCCTGCTGTCAGCTTCCTAGGAAAGAAGGTCTGCAGCGATGTTGGTGTTTCTGTGCCCTTTATAGGTTACGAATGTCTGAGAGGAGTACAGGGGACGTCACGTGCAGCTATGCTGCATGGACTTGTGCAGATGGTGGCTTCCCCCCACACCATCACTGACACAGCCTTTCCCTTAGGCTTTATTATGCACAGAGCATTCTGTCCAGTGTTGAAGAAAAATGAGAATAAGAATAAGAAATAAGGGGCACCTGAGTGGCTCAACGGGTTAAGCCTCTGCCTTTCGGCTCAGGTCATGATCTCAGGGTCCTGGGATCGAGCTCCGTATCAGGCTCTCTGCTCAGCGGGGAGCCTGCTTCCTCCTCTCTCTCTCTCTGCCTGCCTCTCTGCATACTTGTGATCTCTGTCTACGAAGTAAGTAAATAAAAATCTTAAAAAAAAAAAAGAATAAGAAATAAGAATAAGAAAAATGAGAATAAGACTTTGCTTTTGCTCTAGTGGCAGACCCAAGACCCACAGTCGAATCATGGAGGCACGTGAATAGTGTTCCTTCAGGCCCAGGGAGGACAGGAAGGACACCCGGGGAGGCCACGGTGTGCAAAGCCCAGCCTGTAGGCCACATGCGGGAACCTGGGTGTCACCAGACAGATGCTGAAACATTCCAGTTCATCTTTTCAGTCATTTTCCCCCAGTGAATTCACTGTCTCATTATGAGAGGATGTAAGCAAGCTAGCATGTTTGGTTAAAGCTGGGAAACTTAGATACCAAAAACAGGTAATAATTGAGTGACCTGGAGTATTTAGTCCTTTGGAAGACACATACTCATGAAAAGAATCTGTTTCCATGGTATTAAAATGTGCTTATCCTATTTTCCAGAAACCAAATGGCCCACTGAGGCAACAGAATTAAGATGCCTGAAAATCAAATGCATATAGCATGTCCGGAACTTCCTTTGTTCTTAGCACGTGTGAACATTTCACTAATATGTTATTTTGTGGCTCCAAAGAGAGAGTGTGAGATCTTCACTGGAAAACAGCTACAAGCATGAGAAGGGTTCAGGCTTATGCTGTTGTCCGACTGAGCCTCCTTCACCCGCTGCAAAAGTATGATTTCCTCAAATCCAAGTACATAGAAGAAAGTCAACATAATGACAGCAAAATGTTCTGTGGAATCATGGAACTACCAGGGAAAAGAAAGCAAACATTTTCCATATTGCAAATAGAAAGTAGAGGGGAAGAAATCCCAAGAAACAGATGAATAGCCACAATGATATCAGTTGTAAACAGGGAGTTCTCTGCTGGTATGAAAGCCGTAGAGTCTGGAACAACTTTACTCTACGGGTTAAAAGCCAAGTGCCAATGACCCTCATTCAAGTGGGGTTTCCAGATGCTCTCAGCGCCATTCTGCCTATTCCTTTGGAACTGAGGTCTAGGTTGGGTGTCTATAATGAGCTAGATATGGCTTTGGCAAACTATGGCCATTGGGCCAAGCCCGGCCCACTACAAGTTGTTGTAAATAAAGTTTTATTGAAACAGCTGTTCTCACTTGTTAAGATAAATTCTCTGAAGCAGCTTTCTGATACAATGGCAGAGTTGACTAGTTATGATAGAAACCGTATGGCCCACAAAGCTTAAAATATTTACTACCTGGACCTTTACAGGAGGTTTGTTGACCCCTGAAGTAAATAGTGAAAAAAAGTTCATTTTTCAGATGCCTTTTCTGTCTGGTATAAATAATCTAGAGGATTAGAAATATTTATAGAGAAGACTGAATGCTTCCACTAGTCTCCTAAATGTTGGCCATTTCCCTCTACTTAACAAGATGTTAGATGTGAAGGGGAAGGCAGTGGGGAATGGAGGGTGGGCTAAGAAAGGGGAGGACTGGGAGCCCAGGACAAAGTCAAGACTAGAAGCCAACAGTTTTTCTGGATGGCCAAAGAAGGATAATTACTTGGACCTAGCCATGTGACTTTGTTTAAAAGTGTCTGTAGAAGGTTGGTCAAGGAGCTTTTCAGACAGACGTGGTCTTGCTTTGGGACAAATACTTGACGGAGCCCACCGTGACAGTTCTGCAGTGTGGACAGAGAAGTAAGTTCTGGCTAAAGACAAGATTATCTGAACTCAGGGGTGACCAAATAGTGAGCCCCATGCATATAGAACAAGGGTTAGGGGTTAATTTGGAGAGTCTCAAGTGTCTCTCCCAGCGTGGAGCTCTCAGATGTTCTCTCCAGATCTGAAATTTACTGGGATTTTGCTTGAAGGCATGGAGTGCACTGCAAAGTGACCACCGACCCACCTGGAGGAGCTCAGTAAGATAATCTCATCTCGACACATTTAAATCCTGGGGAGGGAGGGAGCATGAAAAAATAAAATAAAACACCATGAGCATCACCAAGGATGAAAGTAAAGTCCCATGTTTAATATCTAGGAGAGAGGAAAATGGCTTGCTGCATTCTCAGAACAAAGGGCTGCAACGCATCATTGCCCCACATTCAGCAGGAGCTGACTGTGGGCAGTAGAGTCACTTCTATTATTAGAATGGTAGTTTCCATGTCCAGGAGGTCATGCTGGTAAAGGATGCCTGCGTTCTGTGCTCTGTCCTAAGCACTGACAAACGGTGGGGATCAGCACGCATGGAACACTGACGAACAGGGAAGGTCTCACTGGAAGAGGAATAGAGGAATGGGAACCAGCTCCAGGTGGCCGGACAGCGTGTTCTGTCAGATGAGTTCTTCTCAATACCAACAGATAAGAGAAGGAAGGATGCAGATTTGGGCTCAGCTTAGAAGAAACTGTTTCCTAACACTAGTTCTCATTGCTGTGCAGTGTTGTCCTTCTCAAGCAATGCCAGGTAAGCTCTCATTATTGGAAGAGACAAGAAGAACCCAGGGGTCTTTTGCCATGGAACTGTCAAGGGAGACGATGTCCTCATTCCAGAACATTCTTAGCACCCTGAGATTCTATGTGTCACCACCCAGGGCTGGTCCAACCATCACCAAAACAGAGTATATGATTTTAGAAAATATGTGTCCCAATGTTCTAGGACAAATTTTACTCTACGTTGACCATTCTGCCATTTCCTATGAGCTTCGACAATGTCCTGGAAACTCCCCATCGCATCTCCTGACTGCTCTCACACCTGAAAAAAACCTCAGAGCTACCTGGGATGATGAACTCTCATTCCTTTGGAAACTACGGTCAACACAGCGGTTGCATGATAGGACAATCTCTACAGCACACAACTATACCACAACCCAGTTCCTTCCACTTGCTTTTCTGCCCGTCCCTCCCTCCACCCCATAACACATAAAAAGTAACTGTACTGTTGTTACGAACTAGGAGGGGATCCTTCCAGGCTCCTCTCTTGACCCTATGTATGGGTATAAACATATAGATTTGTTTTATATGAATCGGATTGCACTACATACCCTGACCTATAACCTACCTTTTTCAGAACATTTATGGAAGTGGAAAAATATGTGAAAAAATCATCATTTTCACAGTTCCATAGTATTCCATCTATCCATGTTCCAAAACGTAAAATATCTCCTAGGCGCCAGTGAAAAGCACCACATAAGCATCTTTGCACATGCACTGAATTATCTCCTTGGCACAAAGTTCACATTTTGAGACACATTGCCAAACTCTCTTCTGGAAGCTTGCATCAATTCTTTTCCTGCTAGAAGCCTATAAGTAGAGTTTTAAATATTCCTTTACCCACACTACGTACTGTTACTATATCTAATCATAGCCATGCATGCAGGTGAATACTCACCAGTGATATTCTACTTAGCATTTCTACTCTAGGGTGTAAGTTTTCGGGTTTTGCAGTAGACCAGCACCTCAGATCTATCCAAGTTCTTACTGGTTACCTGATTCTGTCCAGGGACAAAGCCATTCCTGCCTCAGCTTTGTTTTATGAGAAATAAGAAAAATGACAACATTTATGCTACATAGAGTTGTTACAAAATTAAATGAAATAATAAATGTAAACACTTACATCAGAAGGATAATGCAACATGACAAAATAGGGTTTATCCTTTCAATGCAAGTTGATTTTTAATGCTTGAAAATCAATGCAGTTCACCATATGGACAAACTAAAAAGGAAAAACCATGAGATCATCTCAAAAAACAGAAAAACCTTGACGAGACCCAACATCCATTACTGATAAAAGCTTTCAGCACAAGAGGACTAGAAAGAACTTCCTGCACCTGAGAAAGGATCTATGACTTTCCTAGAGTGAACAGCATGCTTGAGAATGAGATTCTGTCTTCTTTCTCCCTATGACCGTCAATGAGACCGGGATGTCTGCTCCCAGCACCTCCCCTCTACCTAGCTCTCAGGGTTCCACCAGGATAACAAGGCAAGGGAAAAAATAAACAATTCAAAGTCTTCCAGGTTGGAAAGAAAGAGGCAAAACTGTCTCTTTGCAGAATACATGAGTGCCTACCTAGGAAATCTAGTACACTCCACCAAAAATTCCAAAAACTAAAATGAATGACTTAATTTAGCAAGGCTACAGGATGAAAAATCAAAATAAAAATCAGTTGTATTTCTAGATACCAGGAACAATCAGAATTTGAAGTAAAAAGAGTAGCATCATTTTAAAAAGTGCCAGAATATGTGAAATATTTAGGGATAAATCTGACAAAAGATGCACAAGATCTGTACCCTGAAAACAGAACATTGCCAAGAGGAATGAAGGAAGACCCAACCACATGTAGAGACACACTGTGCTCCCGGGTCAGAAAACTTGGCGTCGCTAGATACTGATTGCCTCCAAATTGAACAGTGATTTCAGCACAAACTCAACCAAAATTCCCATGAGTGTTTTTGTGGGAATGAACCAGCCAAATGAACAATGCTAAAATTTAAATGGCAATGCAAAAGACCTAAAATAGCCAAAAACAACTTTGAAAGACAACAAAGCCGGAGAACTAACTGATTTCAAGGGTTACTTAAAAGCTGTCTTAGTCAAGATAGTGTGGTGTTGACATAAAGATTGACTGATGTCATGAAGTCCAGAAACAGACCCACACATAAATGGACAATTAATCGTTTACAAATGTGCAAAGACAGTTCCATAGAGTGAGGGTCTCCATATACACGGTATGCAAAAATTAAGTCTAAATGGAGAAAAAGCCTTAATGTAAAAACTGAAACCATGAAACATCTGGAATAAAACGTGGAAGAAAATCGGAGGGACCTTGAGTGATACAAAGGTTTCGTAGAGTCTACACCAAAAGTCCCATCTATGAAAAGCAACTGATAAGATACACTTGGTGAAAAGTAAAAGCTTTTGTTCTGCTGCAGACACTGTCAAGTGAATGAAAAGACAAGCCATGGACTGGGAGAAAATGTTTGCCAAGTATACCCCTGATGGAGAACTTTATCCAGCTGTATCCGGAAAATATAAAGAAGCCTCAAAATGCAACAATACGGCAGAAAAAACTCAGTTTTTAAAACTAGACAAAGGATTTGAAGAGACACTTCCTCAACAATATGCTTTTGAAAAGAAGCACATGAAAAGATTCTGTATGCAATTTGTCATCAGAGAAACGCACATTAAAACCACGATAAGTCCCTTCTACATGCATATCAGTATGTAGGAAATTTAAATGGCCGACCATAGCAAGCTGGGATTCTGGAGGAACTGGAACTCTCACACCTCGCTGGTGGGGCTGGAAAATGTTATAAGTGCTGTGGAAAAGAGTTTGGCAACTTCTTCAGAAAACACCCCTACCATACGACCTGGCTATTCTACCCTACATACTTACCCAAAAGAAAGCATGTATCCATACGCAGCTTGGACACAAATGTTCACAGCAGCTGTCTATAACAGCTACCAACCCAAAGCAACCCAAATCTCTATCCTTGGGAGAGTAGATAATCCAAACCTTATCCATCCAATGAAATACTATCCATCCAAAGAAAACGAAGGAGCCATTGGTGCACAACATGGAAGAATCCCAAAATAATTACACCGAGTAAAAGAAGCCAGAGAAGAAAAGAGTACATGTGGGATGATTCCGTGTGTGTACAATTCTAGCCAAAGTAACCAATGCACGGCCCCTGTCGGAAAGCCAATCAGCAGCCGCTCGGGGATGGTGGTACCAAGAGAGGTAGCAGAGAAGAATCACAAGGCGGCATTTTTGGAGGGTGATATATTTGGGGGTGAAAGATATATTCATTATCTTGTTTATGGTGATGGTTGCACATGCATTTATATGTCAAAGCTCTTCAGATTTTACACTTTAAATATGTAATTTATTGTATACCAATTATACATAACCAATTATACCAATTAACAATATTAAACACTTTGAAAAGTGAGGGTCAGAAGCACAGTGGGAAAGAATGTTAGTTACCTTTATTATTTTTCTACCAGATGTTTTTCTGGGAGGTGAATGGCCTAGTCTGATGATTTTCTATTGATTTGCCTTTTTCTTTTTTGTAAGAGTACTTGTAAAATGGAGGAAATTAATGAATCACAGTTTAAAATCATTTCCTCCAGCCATTCCTGTGTCTTTCAACTTCATCAAAGTGCCATAGATATGTTTAGACACCCCATCCGTCTTTCCCAGGATGGCTTCTGGCTCTCAGGTCATATTTTTAAAAGGCGAGAATTTGATTGTAAATACTTAGTCTTGTCTACTTTTACCAGCCTTGCTAAGGAATGACTTCTGTGTAATAGAATTCTCCCATTCTAACTGGATGTTGGATGGGTTTGGGCAGCTTTATACAGTCCTATTGCTACCAAGTTTTCATCAGCCCAGAACGTTCCCCTCTGCCTGTTTGAAATTGCACACTGCTCTATCCCTGCTCCTAGCAGCTGCATACCCACGTCCCGAAACTTTTCCTTTCCTAGAATTTTATGTCCGTGATGTCACCTTAGTGATTATGCAACATAGCTTCCCTCTTCTCTATCTGGTTTCTTCCACTTCCCACAGATTGTTGAGATTCATCTGTGTTGTTATGTATCTCAGTGTGTCTCTCCCGGTGAGCGTGTGTGGACATACCACTCACCTCTCAAGGAACATCTGGTTGTTTCCAGTGACCCGTGTGTGCGCATTTGCTACGATGAGTGACACCGCTATGAACAGCCACGTACAAGTCATTCGTATGGAGATGTGCTTTCCTTTTCTTTCCTAGGAGTGTGATTACAGGGTCATCTCTTTAACTTGAGACACTGCCAAGCTGTACCATTTCCAGCTTCCACCAGCAACATGTGAGTGTCACAGTTGTTCCATGCCTTTGCTAACACTTGGAATTGTCAGCTTTTAAAATTTAGCCATTTCAGTGGGGGAGGAGTGGTTCTGTCCTGTCCCTTGTCAAAATGTATTCATGATTAAAGTGTGTTTCCAAAAGTATGATGATCACAAAATGATAACTTGCCTCCTCACACATTGGCCATATTTTATTTATTTATTTATTTATTTTAATTTCATTGAGAGAGAGCACAACTGGGAGGAGCAGAGGGAGAGAGAGAATATAAGGCAGGCTCCAGGCCCCATGCAGAGCCCAATGTAGGGCTCAATCTCACGACCCTGAGATCATGACCTGAATGGAAATCTTGAGTCTGACACTCAACCAACTGAGCCGTCCAGGTGCCCCGACACTCGTCATATTCCTAATGAAAGATTCAGATATAGATTGAGATTTTGTAAAAAACAGGAGAATGAATGAGTTAAATAGAGCTTTTATAATAAACCGCTATGAGTTGAGTGTTTTCAGCTAAGAAGGGAAATAAGGAATCCATCCTTAAATGAAAAATATTTCTGGCATTTTATCCTGCAGGTTTTTTGCATCCATAATAACAAAAAAAGGGGAGAAAAAGATGTCCAAGATTAAAATTGCTTTGAATACTTCTGCCATGCACTGTGTGGTACATTTTATTAAACTCAAATCCACAGTTGGGTCAGAAGGGATTGTAGACAAGGAGACCCTGAAGTTGGGTCACAGGCCTGTGTGGAAATGCAGGGAGCCCACAGGTACCACTCATGGGGGTCAGGCTTCTCAAGCCAGTCTGTGGGGTGTGGGGGGAGGACTGGAGAATGTGTCCTTTATACACACATACCCACGCACACACAGGTACACATGCACTTGGGAATGAGTCATTGAATTCAGATTAGAGTAGATTGGGTGTTTATCATTAGTACTCAACTCATTTTAGAGGGGTTCTGCCAAAGAAGAAAATGTCATCAGTATCACTAGAAGCCCATTTTCACAGCCCTTTTAGGGGTGCTCTTTGCCCTGAGGCCTGAAATCTATGGCCTCATCAGTGGACTTTGCTGGCACCGCCACTGTGAAATGACAGTTGAGGCAGCTGGAGGGGCCAGGTGGGGACCGTCCACGGCCACCCCAACCCAGTCTCAGCAGCAACTTCAGTACGTGGTTTCGATCTGAATCCAGACCAAGGCCAGGTTCCCAACGTTCTTCATGCCTCCCTCTTTGGACCGTCATCTCTGCTAATCTACTTTCTGCCTCTCCAGTTAAGAGGCTTTTCCTGACATTCATTATGCATAGCCTTTCATATTCCCGACATAATGGAGGGTTTCCAAAAATGATCTGCCCGATCCAGCATAAGGATTTGGGGCCATAATCTTAGCCCAAACCCACCCACATGTCTGTCTTTCCTGGAAAATATCTTGAAATTCTTCGTTTCTGTGACTGTTCGGAGATGCACACCAAGGCAAAGAGGATAGGGGCTTATAAGAAAGATACAAACCTTGTGGTGACCTTTACTTCTCCTAAAGATGGTGGAAGTCTTCTACCACAGGCCCCAGAAGGACAACATGAATCTCTTGCTGTTATAACTCAAAAACCAGGGATTCTTTTTATATTCCCTAAAAATGCATGCTTTCATCTGAAGCCACACATGAACACTACGCTTTTTCTGGTCTATTTTACACCTGATAAAAATTACATAATGCCACGTGTCATTGGGTTGGGGTATCATTTCAAAAACGATGGGATGGGCTTTATTTCCCAGGCGGTGGAAGCATGTCTGGGATCTTGCCATCAGAAGACAGAACAGGAGCGGAGGGGACTCAGCAGCTCCCACTCCTTCTGCAGTGGACATAATCAACAAGAAATATTAGTGACGGAGTCTTCTGCATCAATCAGCCTGTGAGTTTAGCTATGTACTCTATTTGATGCCCAAAACTACCTGGAAAGAATGACATCCCCCTCAAAGGACTGCCCAAACAGAGTCAATACACGGGCATTGTTTGCAGAAATGGGGGGAAATAGCCAACAGGGGCCTTTCCCAATGAGGCTCCTATTAATACATACCCATGCACGTTTATATCGAAGGAGCTAATAAGACGGTAGTGAAGAAGAAAAGTTAGCTATTAGATAACAATTCTCCTGCCAAGAGCCATAATCTGACACAGATTGAGCTGGGCGTAGTAGTCCATTAATGGTTCACGGCTCATACAGTAATGACCTACTAACCTGACGCGGTGTTGCTCTCACATTTTGCCGTCCCCTGGGATGCTACTGTCACTGTGTTATCTATTGCCTGCTTCCCCATCAAAGAAAAAAGCGGAGCTGAAATGTATGTACGCATCCAACTCTGTAGTTCATTGCACACCAACCCCGGCAAGTGAAGGAACAATAGATTTATAAGTTTATCCTACATTAAGCCAAACACGCCTGACTGCACTGTAAATTACTAAATAATAAACCAGGTGGCGTGAGATCCTGACTTGGACAGAATATAAAAATCTATCAACCTGTAAAATACAATAACCATAAATGTGCTATGTAGCTGATGGCTCAGGTAACCATCCACCACCAGGACCCAAGGTTTCCGCAAGAAAATTGCAACAAAGGCATGCTAAATTGTAAACTTGGCTGCCCTTTCTTTTGTGCTCCCTGCCGGCAGAGGAAAGATCACTGAGTTAAAACACTTGAGTGCTTGTTTTGTTTGTTCAATGTCTTTGTCTGGAATTGGCCACTTCCCTTGAATTCCGTGATTGCTCCCAATTTGCTGCCACCCGGCATGGGGCTGGTGTCTTCCAGGATGCCGCCTGGCTTCAGCAAGGGTCCTTGGGTGCCCAAACTTCACATTCAAATGAGCTTGAAACACGCTGCACAGGCCGGAGAAAGTGGAAAACACAGGGGGGGGAGGAAAAAAGCAAACTTCCGATGATACACACCTTCCTCTTGAGAAAAATATCTTAAAACTGGGTTAGCTCAGTAAACCCCGTCCTAAATTCCACACTCCACCGGCCATCACAGAAATAAAATGAAGATTAAGGAAACCATGCTCTACCTTCTCCCTGCACCCCGGGCCAGGGAGACTCTGTTCGTACGAATAGCACGGGGAAAAAAAAAATTAATTTTATTTCAGTGAAAGATTCCAAAATGATCCCATAAATTGCGATTCCAAAACATACAAAGCTAATTAATTCCTTTTTAGGAGATTTTCAATAAGCAAACCAGGTTAAGTTTATATGATTTACAAACAGTGTTTACATTCATAGAGGTGCAACTAATTGCTACACGGTTTGACATCATTACAGGAAAATGCTTGGGGATGCAGACAGTTTAATTAGGGGTGGTTTCAAGTTCACTACATGATTACCATCACAGAGCTTTTCTAATACGCTTATGCAGTACAGTAATGCTGAAAAGTGATTACATTTTGCCCGCTGCCTGCCTACATTTTGAATGAAAAATGATACTCCCCATACCAAGGGTCACATTCACACCATTTGGATTTCTTTCCGAATCACACTCACCTGCTGGCCCCCGCGCCCCGTCTCTCCTTGTTTTGCACGCCAGCTCTACGGTGACTTCGTGCGTGCGTTTGGATCCATCGTCTGCCTCCTCAGAGTGCTTCCAGATGATGTTGAAAACCTCCATGCTCCACAAGACATCTCAGACGCAGGTTTTTTTAGCGTCCGCCTACTTCGGGTACAACCCCAGCGATGTTTATAAATAATTGAGTTCCAAATTACAGCCCACTCTCCATTTCAGTCAGGAACAACTGTTTTGCCAGTTTTCATTTTTTAAAGTCTCAGTCTGTGAAGTCACCGTCTTCAGCAATCAACTCAGGCTCCTAATGACAAGGCTGTCACTCGGAAGCCCTGGGAACTGGAGTGAGGCTCGAAGTCAGGGAATTCGGGTCCCAGGACACCTGGGTGTTAATAAGCCCTGTCACCATCACAGGAAGGCCAGCAACTCGTGTCCAAAACGTCGAGCTCCAGTTATTTTTAACAAACATACAACCAAGAACCAAACATACGGAAGTTTCTAGAATTCATAAGAATGTGCGAAAGACGCATAGCTTCTCCTGCCCGAAAGACACTTACAGTTTGGTCCTGGGGAAAAGGGCATCTTATCCAGGATCATTTCCTTTAGGAATTTAAAAAAATAAAAGCAAAACAAATAAACAAACAAAAAAACAAGCTGAAGCAACACTGTAGCAATGATGTAAACAAGAATGTGACAGCTCCACACTTTCTATCAGACACATGTATTTCTAAGTTTCAGCCGAAACACTCACGAAACACTTTACATTCAGCTGTTATCTACTCTGGATTCCGGCAATTCAGTTTAGAAAGATGAATAAATGATATAAGATTCCCCAAAGCAAACGATTTTAGAGTGTAAGTAACACCCCGAGGGGGTACCATGGTTTTCTCAGGGATTTCAAAACACAGGCATCAGAGGAAGAAGATTTCAACAAATCTTAAACTGTTGGTGCCTGGGCTTAATGAAAGAGGTCTCCCGCACTGACCGCTGCCCACAGGTCAACACCTCCGAGGACGGACAGACTCTAGAAGGTGAAGCATGACCCTGGGGTCACGGTGCCGGGGCCAGGCGGGAAACGAACATTCTCGTGGCGCTGTGAGCCCCGTGGGGAGTCTGTGCTTTGGCGAGCTGCTTTGACTCTTTAAGGAAAGGATTTACCTTTATCAGGCACAACTGCTAATTCTTCTACTCACAATCAAATAACCAATTTCTAATTAACTTGAATTAACTCGGGCATCGTACCAAAGCATTACATATCTCTGTTAATAAGCAAATTGATAAATTCCAGATGTAAAACTCTGAAGTCATCACAAATGATTCAAGCATTAAGAACTCAGTTTAAGGGGCGCCTGGGTGGCTCAGTCTGTGCAGCGTCTGACTCTTGATTTTGGCGCAGGTCATGATCTCAGGGCCGTGAGATCCAGCCCCGCTGTGGGCTCAGCCGGGGTCTGCTTCAGATTCCCCCTCTCCCTCTGCCCCTCACTGCACTCACACTCTGCCTGTTTCTCTCTCAAATAAATAAATCTTAAACACACACACACACAACTCATTTTAAAAACTACACCGTTTGTCTCTGGCAGACCACCAAGCAACATTTTTCAACCCATTTCACTAGTCCTGGCCCTCTGCCTCCAGGTGCTCCCTCCGTCACAGCTCTGGGAAGGACACCTGAACAGGAAAGTTCACGAATGAGTACGTCACCTCCACCGACAGGAAGCCCTGGCTTCAGTCGTGCTCCCAGGGGTGGAGGCAGACTCAGCGCAGATGGGCGTCGGGGTGCACGGGGAGGAGCGTGGAAACTGTGCCCCGCTCAGCCCCTGGGCCAGCTCGGACTGCGATGCCGTGTGTTCAGGGCAAGGAGCCGACCACTGGCCCGAGGCCCTGCTCAGGCGCTGGGTCCACATCCCCGTTCTACTGGCTTGTCACCAGAGGGTTCCCTTTCCCCTCTTTCTACCTCCGATTCCTGTGTCTCTTCAAACCCCTCAAGCACCTCACACTGTAGGCACTTAATAATTGTTGTTTAATTAATTACGGCGAGGAAATTGATATGCCCAACACACTGTTCCTGAGCAAAGAGGAGTCACAGGAGACCAGGTGGGGAGCCCCCACGAGCCCACGAGGACACACTTACCCGAGACCGTGGAACGAAAACGATCGCTGCCGTTTCCCAACAAGAGGGACTTGTGTCTTCTGGGAAGCAGAGCCTCAGCCCCCCTCTGACCCCTGGCGCGCCCCAGACGGTCGCGGAGGACGCCCCGAGACTTCACCCGCCCGCAGGCAGGAAGTCGGTCCCCAGCGAGGGTCCCGGCCTCGGCCGTCAGAGACGCTCCCGCGGCTCCCACCGCGCCCGGGCCCTCCGGTGCGCGGCCTCCACCCCGGCCCGGCGCTCCCACCTCTCTCGGTCGCTTTCCTTACCCGCGTAGATTCTCGGAGGAATTCCTTCTTGGACGAGGCCCGGGCCACCGGCCCCCGCACCTCCCTCTCGACTTGGTCCGGAATTCAGGTTCTCGCCCTCCCGCCGCGCCTTCTTCCCTTCCTCTCGGCTTCCAGCGTCCCCACGGGCGTTGTGCGCGCGGAAGGTGGCGGGTGGCCGTGGGGAGGTAACACTCCATCACGGGACAATGAGCTTGAGTGGTTTTCAAGAACTACGGAGTCCGCAAAGACAGGAGGGGAGCCGCAAAGCTCCACCCCAAAGCTGCCGTGGGTCGCCCGGCCGCACCCCTGAAGCGGTCGTGGCGCACCAAACCCATCCCGTGGCACACGAGATCCGGCTGTGAGGCTCAGCAAAATCCCAAGTGACGGTATGTCTCGGACCTTCCGGGTCACCCCCAAATAGCCCAAACCACAAAGGTTAAATTGCGAATTCCAATCGTCTGCTGAATCAGGCCCCAAGGCCAACCACGTTGGCCACTAAATCCACAAAAGTCCAGTCGACCTGCCAGGACAAAAAGGGCTCCAAGTTCATCTCACTGTTTTAATCAGGATACGATGGTTCGTTAACACGACTCGTCCCGAACTCCGGCTCAGGTCACCGCCTCCTAGACGCCGTGAGGAGGTACAGTCGTCGGGACGGTCTCGGCTGAAGGTAACAGAAGACCCCAGCTGACTGGGTTAGACACTGAAGAGACCGATCCCAGGACAGGAATTCCTAAAATGGGCTGGTGGGACACTGACGGACGCAGCCACATCATCAAGGACACTGGTGGGTCGCCTTTCCTCTTCCCTCCACCTTCCGCAGTCAGCTCCCCCCGCGGCCCGTCCCCCCTTCCGCAGCCCATGGAGGCAGCCCGACACCCGCCGAAGGGACGGCTGCTGCTCTCTTGTCTCCTTGTCAGTAGCCGAAACGTCTCCCAGGAACCCCTCAGCGTCTCATTGCCCCAAGCGTCATGACACGCCCGCACCTAACACGGCCACGCGCTGGGAGCGCGGAACGATTATGATCCGCTTCGACCTTGTATCAAAAACCAAAATTAATGCCACCAGTTGAGAAGATCCCAACTTTTCTTTTTTTAATGAAATGTGAGTATCGACGTGGATATAAATGAGCACATAGACATTCCTACTTACACGTGTGTGGAGCCGTGACGGGAGGGTCCTTGCCACCAATTACGGTCCGGTTTAAGAAGCACTGGCTTAGGCCCGTCCTGACCTCCCCCTGGGGAAGGAGACCCAGCCTGCCTCTCCGGAAGCACTTGACCAGGCACGACGGGAAAAGAGAAGAAGAAGAAGAGGAGGAGGAGGAAGAAGAAGAAAAAGAAAAAGACCGGGACGAGACAGCGTTCTGTTACAAAGAAGGGAGAAGGTATCAGACCCAAAGCAGTAGGTGAAGAGGGGATCTGGTCACTCGAGGGACACAGTGGTCACACGTGCAGAAAGACAGAAGGACTCAGAGCCAGGTTAACCCCCAGCCGTGCCAGCAGGCTGCCCGTGGGGTCCTACGTCAGCTGACACAGACACGTTTCCAACCGAAAGCATAAAGCCGCTATGGCGGGGCGCGGATCGCAGGCAGAGAAGGCACAGCGGATTCAATTTAAAAACTAGCAGCATGTACGAGGATCCTTGCCATCTGATGAGCGAGTGAGAGGGTCGTCACGAACCGCATGCCGGATGGATCGATTTCCTATGATGAGCTTTATGATACTGCTGAAATCATTATGTGGCTTTTAACGCGGTGTGACTCGGGAGACAGACATGTTGAGGGCTGTCACCACCAAGATGCCTTCTGCCTTCTGCGGTACCGTCTTCGTAACCTGACGCAAGGAAATTCATATTTAGTGAAGAAGGAAATTACTTTGGGTATGTATCATTCAAATCCTTAAGGATTATTGGCTAATTAGGAGCACAGTAATGTAAATTTGCCTTGTGTCAGGTTTTCAGGAACAGTAAAATAACATAATTAAGCAGTGAACAAAGCAGATCATTTAAAGGCACTCGTGGCTGCAAATGGATATGATGGCGAGATGCACGCATTGGCCTGGAAACCAGAAAAACCTGGTCCACACCGTGGGGGCCAGAAATGGTTTCGAACAATAGAGGAGAAACTGTGTAAATACGATTTAAATATATTGGTATGTCTTATGTGAAGGTTTTCATAGAAGAATTCCATTAGGCAATTAAATAATTCATTGAAAGGAAACAGAAGTTGTTCTTTTTGAAAAAAAAATAAAAATTAATCCAAATTAAGTTATTTTTAAATAAGCAGAGTGAGAAGCTAAATAAAAACATTCTAGAGCTGGAAACCCTAATAAAATGAGAAAATAAAATTTTAAATGGCATTTCCCTGCTTCGACTTCTCTCTGGACTTGTGGTTGCGTGTGCAAAATTACCCATAAAACTGGAAAGCTTCGGCTGAAACTGTTTACTCCGACTGGCCCGGGGAACCCTGAGACTCAGACTCGAAGCCCACGACACAGGAGCTGATGCTCCGACTGTTCACTGCTAAAGAAGGAGCCACCTCCGTACTCAGAAATCTCGAGAAGGCAATTGTGAAAACCAACAAATTCTGAAGGACTTTGGAAGAGACTTAAAATCAATTCAAAAGTGCTCTCTCCCGCCTGCTCATCTGCGGAACGGGGAAGTGGTGTTTGGTTTGGTCCAGCTGACTGAGGGCAAAGAGGAGCTGCCTCCACCTCCGGGAGTCCCCGGGGCCAGCGGGGCACTCGACCCCCCACCACCACCTCCCGCTGCCACTCCTCCTCCAGCTCCCGGGGAGGGTTCAAAAATGACGTCACTCCTCCAGCCTCCCTGGCTCTGTGCAAGTGAATGAGGGACAAGAAGGGACACAGTAAGAGAAGGAAGGGAGAGGAGTCCGGTGAAGGTGGATAAGGACACAGAAGTCAGGGAGGAGGACGTCATGAGTCAGACAAGAGGCATTTGGAAGGAGAGTGAGCAGAGCGGGAACAGGGGCTCTGATGTCAGCAGCGGGAGAAAGGAAAGACGAGGCTGTGGGCAGTTGGCACAAATAGATAGGTTAAATAAAATCATTTTTAATCCTGGCCTCCAAAAGCCCACGAGAACATCCCTCAGCCAAGCAGTTAGAAAGCCCCAGAACTTGATAAAACGCCGGGCACCAGCAACGACGCAGGCGTTGCCAGCAGGAAAGCCTCTGGGATGGCATCAGTTCTCAACAGGAACAAAGGAAAGAAGAAAACCAAGTGCAACTCGACGTCAGCTGAGTTTCCTTCAGGCAAACCAAGGCAAGGGCCAGAAGACGACAGATCTGAGCGAAGGCTGGCGCGGCCGTAGCGTGCTGTTTGCTCTGTTGGCCTGATTTATAATCACGTTTTTTTGTTATAATTCAAGTTCCTTCAGGGCCCTTCCCAAGACTAATGAATGACCACAACATGCTGCATCTCTTACTTCTTTCCCCCCGAATCGAATCCAAAGGTTATGACTTGGGAATGCGTCCTCAAACAGGGGCCGGTCTCTGAACTTGCCTACCCATGGCCCCCAAACCAGCTCTCTCCGATAAGCAATTCTGCACACATCACTCGCTCCGATTCCTTCGAAGAAACAGTGACGAGCCTTGCATGAGCTGGCATGTCACCTCTCGCTCTGGCCTTTCATTTTTCCCCTTGGGATCCAATGGCCACATCTTGGATAGGCCATGCTGAGGGTCCTGCTCGTAAATCGCACAAAGCAAAACGGTTGGAAAAACTCTTTGGTGCTGAACCGTGAACTCACCAGTCTCTAGAATAAACAACATATGAGCTACAGAAATTTCATCAGAGGGTTACTTACGTACGAGTCTTACTGAATGGACTTTTAAACCCTGGAGATTAACGTGCAATATAGGTAACACAGAATTCTAATACTATACGATTTGCAAGAATTCAGATTGTGTGTCTGTTCTTTGGGCCTTTTTACATGAATTTTGCCTTCAACAATATTTACCATCCTTTGAAAAGTGGGTCACTATATTCTCCTGCCACTGAGTGATCAGAAGAACCAAAGAAAATTGTCATTAAGTTGACAAAATGTCCCATACATCCATGTCAGTTAAAAGGAAAAAAAAAAACACTAAGATCTTCCCTGTGCCACTTTCCAGGATTCCTGACATCTGTCATAAAACTCAGGCCATATGTCTTTTCCTTCCATTAAGGAGACTCATCACATAACCAGGGCTAAGGTTCTGTCAAAAAGAATTATTGACTTATAAGCATATCTTCCCCCACCCTGCTAATGATTTCCACAAATACACCCACTGATCATCTTTTTTTATGTGCTTTACAGAAATTACTGGGAGGCCCAGGGGGCCATTTGGGGTCCTGTGCTTAGGGATTTGACAGGTAATGTTAATGAGACGCACATCCGTATTTATTTCAGGATTTATTTATTTAGAGCAGAGCGTTCTGGTCGCTTGGACCTTGCTGAACTGGCCGAGGGGGCGAAGGGCAGGGGGGACGGCGGGAGAGGGGGAGCCGCTCCAAGCCCCCCATAAAGCGGCTTCCCAGGCGCCATTTACTGCCTCTTCTGCAGGGACTGCATCCGTCTGCCCTCATATTGTCAGGTTGACAAGAGGAGAAAAAAAATTAACCAAAAGCCAAATCAAATAAATGTGCAACTCATAAATTCTGCAGCTAAAAATTTACCCCTGAGGGATCCCAGCAGTGCACAGCAGCAGGCGCCCCCCCTGCCCTGATAGAGGGATGATAAGTGAAGCCCGGCTCTTGCACCACGAACCCCTCCGCCGAGCACACCAGGCCCCCTTCTGCGGGCTGCTCGGGATTATCGCCTCCCGTGCCGGTGGAGGGAACCGCCACGCTCGCGGGCCGGGCAGCACCGGGCCGACCGTGTGGGCAGCACAGGCCGGAGCCCTCTGGGCTGGGGTACCAGGGCTGCTGGCCAGGAGACCAGCAGGCCGGGACCACCCATCCCAAAGCACACCACCGTGTGTCCCTTTGGACTCAGAGGTGCCGTTTAACAAACGTCCCTCTTACTCCCAAGGATTCAGCCAAACTCAGGAGAAGGCCGTTCTGCTGCCCGGCGCCCCGAGGCAGCGGGCACGGGGTGCAGAGTGAACTCTTCCAGCAGCCCTCTCAGAGCAGTTGTCCCGGCTGTGTCTTCAGAGCGTATGTGACTTGCGTTAGTGTTTGGGACAGTTCGCCAGGACGACCAGGGGCCCCAGACCTAGCAAACTAAGACCTGCAAACTAAGGCCTCTCCCAGGCCATCCTGGTTGTCCAGGGGAAATCACGTTCTTATTTGGAAAAACTGGCAAACCTTTATGTGCAGATTACCAGCTCCTGGCAGGACCTACTGCTCCCCAGACCTCTGTTCCCCAAACGCCCGGTGAGGGCAGGAAGACCAGGAGGCAACACACACGCCTCCTTCGCAGCCCAGGTGGCTTCTACCTGAGAGCAGAAGAGAGGAAGAGCCGTCAGAGCACTTGGAAATCAAAGAGGTGGACGATGAGTCTCATATGCTTCTAGATGATTCATCCCAGTTCAGACTTGATGAAGGGACTCGTGAAAACGCACCGTGTGTGTATTTGCCAAACCTTTTGTCACGCGGGGAAAATGAAAAAGAGAAGTCCAACGTTTCATAACCACCAAGTCCGAAGGCTTTTTCTATCAAATTACCAAGAAATAGTAACATACTGTGGCCTCAACTAGAATTTGTGGCGCATTTCACACGAGGCATTTGTAGACTAATTTCAATAAGTAAATGTATAGATGCACGTATATACTTTTTTTAATGTGAAACATTTAAATGTATTTGCACTCACTGAAAAATATGGCGTTTTTCCAGCTTCTCTAAGATAAAAAGCACAGCGCTGGCACCATACTATTTCCCTGTTAGCTGGAACTATGAATTTAATACAAACTCACATATGTAAAATTGCTTTCCATCAGCAAATGTTTTCAACTCACAAAGCCCTTATTTTTAAGGTGTGCGTTCAAGAGGATAGCCAGGGAAACGTTCAACGTGCCCCAACCCAGATCGCCGGGTCTTGTAACAGAAAAGGAAAGAGGGGCTGCCGTCATGATTTAGGTTAGATTGCGGATCGTAATAAAACTCTTTCCTAAATGATTCCGTAAGGAACCCGTGAAGGTGACAACAGGTTTTAAGAAACAGAGCATGTTTTTATGTTTTTAAAATAAGAACAAATGAGTCACTGTCAAAAATATTTCTTGTTAATAATTATTTGCTATCAACACTCTGTTAAATTAGGATTTTCTCCTTCTGCATGGGCGATAAAAGAATTGATTAGCTGTCACTTTTAGGTGCTGAGTGACACCTATCTGAGGGGAGAAGGGCCTCTCTTTGCCGTTTCGTTTCCACGACGGTAGGCATTTTGACTAAAACGCTATTCTGAGTCTCTCTCTGGCTTTGTCATTGAAATTCGGAGCCCACGTTCTAGAAAATGTTCTCTCCGAAAGGACACACCCTTAGATCTGCAGGGCCTTCTTTCGTATCACAAAAGAGGAGACCCCATAAATCAACTAAAGGTAAAAGTAAAATCTGTAATAACCCGCTACCCCCGCATCCCCCTCCCACATCACAGCACATAAAACTTTGTGTCAAAAGGTCTCACATCACAAGAATTAATCAAAAAACTCTTAAAATACTCCATGTGCCTACTTCTGGTGGCTAATTTGACTTCCCTATGGCGAAGCACTAATTTCTTATCTCAATCAATCGGTACAATATCCTTTTCCATCAATCACGGGGGCGGGGGGATAGTAAAACGGCACTCTTTTGCGAGTATAAAGCAAAATGAAGCCGAAAGGGGAAAATGGTTTTCCACCCAGGAAAGCCCGCTGGCACAGTGGGGAACACAGGGAGTGCGGGAAGGGGAGTGGGGACGGGGAAAGGCAGCAGAGCCGCAGAGGACCCAGGGGGGGCACAGGAAGCTCCACCAGAGCAGAAGAAATCTCGAAATCATCCAAGGCCAAGTGCAGCTGAGAGGAAGAGCCAGTAAGAAAGTGAACAAGGTGCCGGGACCAGATGGATGTGACGGGTGGATGTGAACAAGTCACAACTCGACAGGGAGCATTACTGCGGCCGGGAGAAGACGGATTGAGCTTTCCTTTCCCAGGAAGTGAAAGGGAAGTGCCCGGAGTGGCTGAGAAAACACAAGCCTCCACGGAGAGGAAAGGAAAGGAATTACGGAAGTTAACTCGGGCCCTTGAAGAAGCCGGGAAAAGACTGGAGACGTGTCCGGCGGTAGGGACAGCCTGAGGTTGGAGAGAGGGCAGAGGGCAGAGTTTGGCCACTCTGCCCCCCAGAACAGAACCCACAGGGGGGAGGCACCTGCCACCCCTGCCACCATCTTGCCTGGTTGTCTCTGGCCCCACCAGCCCGCCAGTGACTGCGACTGAACGCACAGCCGGAGCCGCAGGTCCCCTGCTGCCATCTTCTAGAAGTGACGATGGCCTGCTTCGTGGCTCATGCAGCGGAATAAGACACTGTGGCAGCTGCGGACGGGTAGCTCTGACGGGCTTTGCTAGGTGCCAGGGCCACAAGCCGTGTGCTCCTTCCGGCAGGCTCTGGGGGCCAGGCACCTCGGTGACCGCTGCAAACCCAACTCCTGCGAGCAACAGACAAAGCAGATGAAAACAATTTTCTGATTGGACGTGGGAAGCTAGTGTCCGACATGGACATCTTCAATTTAGGGGAAAATAGGTTATATTGATATTTTTGTTGGAAAAGATGCCCGGGTCGAGCCATTATTGCTGCCCCTGGCCACGTGTTCTCAACACAGAGGTCCAGTAGACCGCTGTGCACCCCAGAGCAAGGCACACAAGGGCACTTCTGTGCTAGATGCTTTAAACGTCCCCAAAACGTACATCAACTTGTCGGGCCCTCACTGCAACCTTGCGGGGCAAGCGCGGCCATGTACCCTAACCCAGCGGACATACAGCAGGTCAGATGACCCACTGGGCCCCCAGGTGGAAAATCCTGTGCTGAGGTGGATCCGAAGCCACAGCTGATGGCTTCTGACTTCAGGTGTCATCCCAGCTTGTGTCGCGGCCAAGGGCTGGGTTCTTGGATCCTGCTGGGACACTGAGAGGGAAGGGAGACCCTTCTCCAGCAAAGGCGAGACGGCCAGGGATGCCAGACTTGGCCCCCGAACATACACGATTCCCAGTGAAATCTGAAACTCAGATCAGCACCAAGTATTCTTTTTTTTTTAAGATTTTATTTATTTATTTGACAGACAGAGATCACAGGTAGGCAGAGAGGCAGGCAGAGAGAGAGGGGGGAGGGGAGGCAGGCTCCCTGCTGAGCAGAGAGCCCGATGCGGGGCTCGATCCCAGGACCCTGGGATCATGATCTGAGCCGAAGGCAGAGGCTTTAACCCACTGAGCCACCCAGGACCCCCTTGCAACAAGTATTCTTTAGTGTAAGTATATCCCACACAATATGTAGGATATAGTTCTACAAAAAAAATTTATTTGTTGTTTATCTGAAAGGCAAATTTAACTGGGCGCTTGGTATTTTGGTATCTGGCAGTCTTAGCGATGGAAACGTTAGTTCCTCCAGCCTTTCTTCCAATCCAGGGGAGAAGACCCCAGAACAGATGCAAATACCCAATGACATGCCTTCCCAGAGGCCAGGCACTGTAGGGCATCGCATTCCTTTTGAAACACTTCCTCCTCCCGTCACATCAGCTCCTCCCTAGAGAACTGGGACGCGGGCCTCACTATGCCGACATCAGGGACAAAGGAAACTGTCATCAAGCTCGAAGGGACTTAGGAAACTCAGTGAGAGCGCCAGGGCACAAACCCCTGGGCACGAGTCCAGACTCTCCATGTAAAATGAGGAAGGATGTCCCGGGCCGTCTTCACCCATTGGGCCAATACCGTTCCGCGCCTCTTAAGAACCATAGATGTGGTTTCCTTTCCACATTTTGAATCCAACAGCGTGATGATGGTGTCAACAACCGTGGTCCGCTCACAGTCTGTGAAGCGGGAGGGCATCATTGCAGCAACGCTCCAACTAACATAGCACAGGAAGGGCGGGACCCCAACTCTTCCAAAGGCCCAAAAGCTTAGAATAGAAATGATTTGAAAAAAATTTTAGAACGAGGTAGATTCATTATTCTCATTTCCATGTTCCAGATCTATTAATTCAGCCTCTAAAGTAATCTTTGTCCAGAGTGCATAACTGTATCAAATACTCCTGTTATCAAAGCTTTCTTTCCCTAAAAGGCAAAGATAATATGGACTGGGTATTCTTTTCCTACACATAATTCATTTAAGTCAGAAATGTTCTCAGATGGCTTCTTTTTTTCCCACTCTCCAAGTTTACGTGCGCCATGATCCAGGAAGATATAAATTACCAGTGGGAGAAGGGGGCAAGGCTGCTCCCTCCCAGGACACAAACACCGCGATTTCATTTTCCTGATACTTTTATTTTGCTGCTAATAAAATTGGGTGGTTAAACCTCCATGGTAGAGTATGAATGTAACAGCAGAGTTAAGCTTTAACACCAGCAAAAACTCTATTAAAATGTTGCCCCAGAGACTGTAAATTTGAATTCTGGTGCTGCTGGTCAGGTTGGGCCTGAAAACTAAGGAGAGGAAGTTCCTAAGTCTTGCTGAACAGGCCACACAGAAGGACTTTTTTTTTTCCTTTAGACTAAATTCCTCACAGAGAAGAAAAATTTGAGGAGGTAAGGCCTCCCAATTCCGAGCTGACTTATAAGAAGAAACGAGCCATCAAGAAGCAGAGGAAGGGTCTCGGGGCACACCTGTGCTCGGCCTGGCCGAGGAAGTCCCTACGGACGAGGGCAAAGGAGGCAAGAGCACAAGTGCTTGCGATGCCCTGCGACGCAGACGAAAACTGCTTCATGGTAAGAGCCGCGTCCAGGAGATGACACAGTCCGGCTGGGGGAGAAAGGAACGTTTGCACAGTCGGGACGCGGGCTGTGATGTGCCTGGTTCTCGGCCCTGGACACACCCTCCCTTGGCCGCCCAACCCAGAGGCTCCTCGTCAGCCAAATGCAGGTCATGGTCTGAGCTGACCCAGGAGGGTCACAGCTTCAAAACGTAAACCTTTATTAACGTGCTTAGGGACTCTTCGAGGGGACAAAGGAGCTCATGAAAATGGCAAATGGTTCAAATTCAGTGTTCATGGCATTCACTCACTTAACGCTAAAAATGTCCTTTAAAGTAGACAAAGGAGAAAAAGTAAGTTCCTGGCTTTCATCAGCAAGAAGGACTTTAAAGCTTTATTTGGAAAAAAAATAGCACTTGTAATATCACCACAATGTCAAGAATTATACAAACAAACAAAAAATTTCAAGGAGGCTTGCATTTTATATGGCATAACCAGAAGCAGGAAGATCAGCAAAACTCTTAGAACTGGTGAAAAATCCAGAGAAATTCTGTAACCGACTTGGAACCTCGCAGTCTGTCCGAGAGTAAGAACAAATTAAAAGGCAGGCGATAATGGACAGCCCGGGTATCAGACTTCTTCCGGTCCTTGCGTGAAGGCACCAGCGATACCTGTGTGACGGCACACTTGCAGAGCGACCGTTCAATACACGTTTTACTAACACAATCAATGAATTTAGCAAAGATGTGTTTAAGAAGAGAGTATTTGAGGATTTAGGAGCAGGTTTTAGAAATGAAATGGAGGATAAGCTAACAAATCTATCAGAAATAAGATCAACAACTTAAAATTTAAACCAATCTTGAGCATATATTTGAACTTGGATATGCGGAAACGGTACACAAGTCCCCACGGTTCAGCGAGGCGGTCGGAGGATCAGCGGCCCTATAGACAGTTAAATTACTCAGGAAGCCAAGGAATTTATCAAACATGAATTTCAAAGTGGATTCTGGCCTCCAGGAAAAAATGGAAGTGCCCATTAACGTACATACAAAATAAATGTTGTCCACAAACTCTTCGACGCTGTTTATTTTTGTGGCGGCAAATTGGCTAAAGGTTTTTAATTTACCTAAAGTGGGACAAAGAGCCTTCCCCCTTCGATCGAAGTCATCTGGGTCCAAGTTGGGCAAAACTATTCACAAATACTGAAAGTGTAACGGTTGCCCCGACAGGTACAACACCAAGAAATCATTTGTCCTGTTTCACTTCTCTCGGTGCATTATTTATAACCAACTCCAATTTGAGGACGTTAACATTAAATAGGTTTCCCACACAGAGAACGTTCGTACAAACCCATCATGTATTATGAATGAAAATTTTAACAGCTCGGCAAAATTTGTTAAAGCAGGTGGGTTGGAATGGACTGAGCACCAAGTATGCGATAGTCTCGAGAAATTTGGACAGCATTTAGCTCGTAACCTCAATATTTGTTTTATCGATCAAAAGAAATGTTAACTTCATCTATTGTTGACAGATAATTTATCAAAAAAATGTTTTAAATAAGGGAATATTTCCTATCTAAGGTGGCTCGGGAAATCAGTGACTGGCCTTCGGGCCTGAGCCACCCCTAGGAGAGAAGACCGAGCATCATTTGTGAGACGACTGGGCCCCACCGCAAGGGCAGGACGGAAGGAAGGAAGGAAGGCAGGCAGGCCGGGCCGGGCCGAAGGGTGGGTACAGGTAACTCCCGTGAACGCCACGTGACCCGCACCTCCTTGCCCAAGAAAACTTGACATACAAATGCATAAGACTCCTCTTTCTGAAGACAACCCTTGTAAGCCCAGATATGCCAAGCACTTGGACATGAACCCCCAACCTTCACGCGCTTTGGTCCGCTCTCCGAGTAAATCATGCTGACGTTTCTCTTCTGTTCAGCGATTTCCACGGCAAGTCCTTCTGACGGAACGTGATTGTTTTCCCTCTAATCCCACAGCCACTGCCTGACAGCGGAGGGCTGACAAAGCCACACACACCGTGGGCCCCGACACTCAAACTCCCTGCCGTTCACACGTAGAGGCATCCAGCAGGAGGAAGTCATCTGACCTAACATCGAAATTCACATCGCCTGCTTCTCCTGGTGACTTGAAGTGCTCCTCATGTGTCCTTATGAGGTCACCCTCCTACATGCAGATGAGTGAGGAGAACAGATCATCTCTTTGGGTCTCTTGGTCCCCATGCACATGAAAGAATTAGGCATGGTGTTCTGGAATGTCCCTTCTGACATTCTGAGAGTCCCCGAAATTGTGTGTTTTTAAATATTCATGCCCATCTACCTCGGGTGCACGAATGAACAAAGTGGCATCCCCTTTGCAAAGACGGGGGGACTTACCCGTCAGTTCTGCATCTATCATCACGCAAGGCAAGGGATGGCGTCGGTCTCGCTGCCGATGGGCCATTTGCTTGTGATGTGGGGACCACGCTGTGGTCATTCGTTATTGGCCCTGCTATCACACACCGGAGTTTGGAAGCCCTTCTTTGCTCTCACTGCCTGCAAGAGTTGCATATGAATCCCTCGTCTGGGCTGCCTGGAACGGGCAGGAATACGGGCACTTTGCCGGGATGGACAGCAACCTGGAAACACACTCCAACCTCAGATGGTCAGAGCGACCACCTCCACGGCCAGTGCAAATGGGGTGAAGCACCAAACATCTAGACTGTATTTGCCCCAGACACAGACTTTGGCCTACCCCACGACGGCCAGCCTGACCCACGACCCAGCCACGCTGTGCAAATCTACCTTTTGTCAACAGGGTCTCAAGCAGAAGCTGAAGCTTTGGGTCCCCTCATGATCTGTGTTGGGGAAGTGACAGCAAGACCTCTTGGCCCTTTGCCCAGTGAGGGGCTGGGAAGTAGTCTCACCCCTAGCCTTCCAGCCCCACCCTACACTCACGGGATGCTTAGGAGACCCCAGAGACCACATTCTCTGTCCCCTGCCACCAGCAGGACCAAAAGGTGTCACGCGCTCTGGTCTGGCTACTCCTTCCAGCTCTCTGTTGACCCCGCGCCAAGAAAGCAAAACGGGGCCATCCTGTGTCCGGACCCCCGCGTGAGTGGGCAGCTCACTCACAGTTCTCCACGAACGCGCCTGCATCAGTCGTCTCGGGCTGTCATACCAGAGCGTAAACTCAAGGTTGGCTCTCCTGAGGCCTCCCTCCTTGGCGTGTAGACAGCCACCTTCTCTGTGTCCTCACACGGTCTTCCCACAGTGTGCCTCTGTGCCCGCGTGTCATCTTCTCCTAAGGACACCAGGCACACGGGATTAGTCATGCAAGGTTAGGGTCCCTCCATATGATGTCATTTTACCCTATCACCTCTTTAAAGGCTCCATACCCAAGTGCGGTCGCACTCCGAGACCCTTCAACATATAAACTTGGGCCGCGGGGAGAGTCAGTCCATAACACGCACGGGCCTGGCTTCTGCCCCAATCCTGAAAGCTTGCTTATGCTGCAAAGAGTTCATTACCAAACTGGCCGCTCTCCCCTGGAAATAACATCGGCCCAGATATGACAAGTGCTAAGGCAGCAGCTGCAAGAGAAATCGGAGGGAATTCTACCCACACAACCAGACAACCCGGGGTGGCAGCGCTCACAGCACAAAGCCCGCTCACATGCCTGGAGTCTTTGATCTTCCAACCCACTCCGCGAGGGAGGCTGGGGAGGTATTAATCAATGAACACAGATTAATTTATGAGATGACGAGATGCAGAGAAAGTTGCCCAAGGTCACACAGCTAATTACGGCCCAAGTCTTGCGACGCCAAGAACATACTCCTTCCACTACCCCTTGTGGTCCCCTGTGCAATGCAGGGACGCCTGGAATACGATTTCACAGCACTTCCTTCAAGTTCAAATGCGTTTATCATCTTGCATAAGCTATGACCCCAACCTTCCCACAAGAAGATCGTATCACAATAAAAAACACACATGGTGCAGGTGGGTAACATGATTTATTAAATTTTCTCAATTTCATGTATAGGAAGTTCCTCCACACAGGAAAATTTTCTAAATATTGAAAACATATGTACATAGGACAAAGCTCTGAGGGGGGGGGGGAAGGGAGGTTTATTATAATACATCACACATAATAAATGTTTTTTTAACAAAGTCTGTATGAACTTTCCACATTAATCAAAAGTGAATGCTGCATGATTCTGTATAATTAACCAGGAAGTCATATTACAAGTGATAAATATCACAGACAATAAAGTGAAGCAGACGAATGCTGACCTTAAGTGCTCATTAACGATGCAGGGTTTTTGATGGTCCACAATGCAATTATTACTTAGTTAATTGAAGGGTCAAGTTTCCCAAAGATTAATAATTAGACTTACAGTGGCCTGCTCATCAGAGGTTTAATAAATGCTAAAACAGGCCCCTTTAGGCTGCCATAATATCTGAATCAGAACCTTTGATTTCCTGCTGTCCTTGCAAAGCTGGGGACTTGAGAGATTCCGTGCTGAGAACGAGCCCCTGTCCCTAGAAAAAGACGTGCTGAGGACCCACGCCAAAGCCTTGAACCTTGACTTTGGGAATGCGGGGCTATCTCAACGCCACTCCAAGGGGACAGCGGGACAGACAACCAGACTCCACCAGGACTTGCCGGAGTCCGGGACCTCCAGATGAGCTCTGGCCCAGCCATGGTGACTTTGAGACAACTGAGAGAGATTCTAATGGCACCTAAAGAAAATGACTTTGTGTTTACAAGATATGGGAAAGGTGTGACAAAATACATACTTGCGAGTCAAAATATTCACTTTCTCTGCACCTTTTTGGCCAACAAGCTCCTTCATGACCCAAACAAGTTCAGAATGTCCTACGTCTTGGGCAGGTCCCCCACCCTCACCGGGGCGATGGAAACCCTCCAGTAGCAGGACCCAGCGTCCTTTGCACCACTCAGGCAGGCGGCAGGCCCGGTGAGCCTGCGCCTTCTAGCCTCTGAGCTGGCCCGCTGAGCTCTCCCGTGCGCACACCCCTCCCTCCCTCCCTCCTCCTCTCCGGCCTCCTGGACCCGATCCATTCTTCAAAACTCAGCTGAACTACGACCCCGTCCAAAACACCTTCCCACTGAATCTCAAAATGCGAGTAGCCTCTTCTGTACCCAACAGCACGTGACGTGCTTCTCCCTTACGGCAGTTACTTCGGAGGGTAGACACGGGCCTCGTCTTCCTTCTGCCTCCCTGTACACGGGGAGCTCCTTGCAGACCGGGCCAGGGGACCCTGACTCCGTCTTCCACGTGCTCACTCATGGCCCATGATGGACCAGAGTGGCTGGGGGCAGAGGGCGCCAGAGCCCTGCCACGGGTGGGCTCCCCAGGGAATCCCAGGAAGATGCCCAGTTTGATAAGTCAAAGGCAGCTGGGGACTTCGGGAGGGCGCGAAACTGGAAACACTTCAATGCCCAAGGGTAGGGGATTGGTTTCATGATTACTGCCCTTCTGCCAGCAAGAGGCTGCAGAACCCCGCACCAGCGGGTATAAAACAGCGCACGTTTGGGACAACATCTGTATGAGGAAACAGTAACCAGAGGACAGACCCATGCACACAAGTGCTAAGAGAGACTTGGACCAGGGCCCGGGGTCACAGCTGACATTTTCTGTTGTACAGTTTCTGCTTGTCTGTACGTTGCAAGGCTTCTCAAGTGAATCTACACGTGCGGAGGGGAGAGAGGCATGGGGGGAGTCACCCTCGGCTCTGTGAGGCGAAAGCGGACTCTGAAAAAATGTGTGGAACCGTCGCGCGTCCCGAGCCGCAGCCCGTGAGGCAGCCGAGGACAGAGCAAAGGCCCGGCTGCAGCTTTCCGGGGCCCCCTGGACAATTTGGAGCAGCCCCTCCCTGTGCCAGTGAAATACAGAGCTGTTTCAGAAAAGCCAGAGCCAAGCGCAGGAGTCCAGACGCCCTGACCTCCGCCCTCGCCCCTGCTTCTCCCCTGCGGTCCCACTCTCCTTGCGCAGAGCCCATCCCAAGCCAGAGGCCTCGTGCGAGTACCTGGACCGTCCCCCCACGGTCACCTCTGTCCCTGCCCACCTTCTCTCCAGGACACCCACCCACATTCCTCCCGCCAGGGCCGAGCGGACGCCCAAGACCACCGGCCCTGGAGTGCCCACTCATTTCACACTTCCTTCCCCCCGCTCTTAAGACCTTAATGTCTCTGCCGTGGCACGTCGGAAGCAGTGACCCAGAGGTGAAAATTCCCTGTCCTGTGACCAATCCCTTGGGCCAGCCGGTCACCTTTATTTACGGTTCCTGTAAAAAGAACTTGCTGTGAATTTTCACTCTGCCCTCCTATGCCCACTAATGAGGCTCATTTCATACGCACTTATCTCTACTTTTGGGGGGCCAGCGACTTCTGAGCCCACGCGAAAAGTCAGCCGCACGTTGCAGAAGGCTCCCCGGGCAGAAGGGGTCCGGGTGATCTGCAGGGTGCAAGCTTGGACCCCTCTTTGGTGGCACTGAGTGCCTCCCGGGCCTATCAGGAGCATCGGATTTCAAGCCGAAACCTATGGCATCCCGGCAGCGCCATATTTTATGTCTTGTTTTTACTTCCTTTACTCGCCTTTCAGTGTAAACAGTCCGTGTTGTTCTAAGAGGTCAGTTTCGCGCGCCGGAGCACCACGGAACTATTCAGGTTTAAAATGACACTACTGTTTAAGACCTAGCGATCCTCAGATCACATGATTTACTGTTGTGGCTTTTCCGTAAGACTCATTCCATACCTCCAAGAAGGACTCGTCAACGTGTTAAATAAACATGAGCCATGTCTTGTTTTCTTTCCAAAAGTGCAAACACGGTGTTACTCTAATGATTAAATACCGCTCGACACACAACCAACCGACTATTTCACAGTTGCCTCTTCCCCGTGGCTTCACTTCATGTATTAATTATTTTGTGTTCAGACAAAGGCTTTAATTAGGAGTCATAAAGGGTTTCTGAAGAGTGAATAAGTAGTTTCATCCGCATTAAACTGACAATAAACAGACATTTCTACAACAAGGAGCTGTCCGAGCACAAGCCTCACCCAAGCCTGAATCTATTAACCACTAACTAAACTCAGCCTCATAAAACATTGTTTGGGGATGTTACATGACAGTAAAAATGATTCAGATTGCCTTTATGTCCTTAAAGAGGAAATAAATTAATTGAAGTTTGGTGGATATTAAAGGCTGAAACTTGCCTGTGAATGTGAAAAATTCAACCAATATTATCTCAGGCTCCTAACAGTGATTATTAAAAATTGCTTGATTCTTTGAAATGACAGTACAAAAGCAACAAAAAGCTCAATGTAATGGCTTTTTAAGGACAAGAGGCAAATATATGTGTGCTTGATTGCAACAGATCTGGACAAAAAGGAAAGAGAGGTTCGTTCTGCCCGTTAAGCTGAAACTCCAGCCTGTGTTCCGGAAACACACTGTGTCATCAACAACATCCCTCCGAGGGAGATTCCGAGAAGCGCGGCATCACGCCTTCCTTGGCTGCCTGTGTTCGGGAGGCTTGATGTCCAGCCTTCGAGCAGCTTCTCTCCTCCAGGTGCTCCCACAAGACCGAGTCGGGCACCCTCTCTGTGGGTCGGCCGCGCGTGAGCAGAGGCCCTCCGGGTGAATGTGCACGTACCTTCATTTCCAGCTTTGTTCCTCATAATTACCTCAAGCCTGACGCCCACCCGGTTCGCCAGTGTGGGTCCCGTGCCATGGCTGGTGCCCTGAGTTCACAGAACCCAGCCCAGTCCCTTTAGGGGGTGCCTTGTCAGGATCGTCAGGGTCAGGGGAAGCAGCTTGTCTCCTGTTTAACCTTCAGGGGCCTGCTCACCTGGGGATCACTGGCCCTGGGAGATGGCGCACCCTCCAGGCCAATTTGAAGCCCTCCCACCTCCCAAAGCTCCTGGGTCTCCCCACCCCGCCCTGTCCCAGAGCCCCCCTGACCTGCCCACCCCCACCACATGGCTGCTCACACTGTCCAGCGAAACCATCACCCAGAGATCTTGCCTTACTGACCTGCACTTGGCATAGAAAATGTTAGTAAAATGAGGGGCGCCTTGCCGGGGGTGGTGTCCCAGTGGGTCAAGTGTCTACCCTCAGCTCAGGTCCTGATCCAAGGATCCTGGGACTGAGCCCCATGCCCGGGTCCCTGCCCAGCGGGAGTCTCCCTCCCCCTCTGCCTGCTGCTCCTCCCACGTGCACTCGCTCTCAAATAAATACAATCTTCTAAAAAAAAAATCCGTAAAACGAATGGAACTGAATTTCCTCCGGCCTCTGGCGTCAGTTTGGTGATGTTTTGACGGCGTGCAGAGCAGGGAGGGGGCAACACCACCTGCACTTACCATGGACGTGGCTCCTGTCGGCAGCCCCCACTGCCACACACGGCCTGGTCCTGGGTTTGCTTCCTCATGGACAGTTTCCTCTTCATGAGCATGTTGGCCCTGCCACACTGGGGCCAAAACTGGGCGAGGCAAACAACGGAGCTCCTCAGGGCAGCCATGGGCCAGCTGGCCACTCAAGTGACTGGCTCTGGTCTGAGCCTTTGACCGTTCCAGACTCCAAGTCGGGGGACACAACCCTCCCTCAGACCTCGTTGGTCTGCACTATGGGATGCAGGCCATGAAGGAGATCTGGTCAGCCCCGAGAGGGGCAGCGGGTCCCCAGGGATGCTGGCAGCTAGGACAGAGGGCACAGCCTCCGTCTCCTCGCTGCCGGGCCACCCTGAGTCTCTTGCACCTAGAGCAGCCTCCCCATCTTGCCATCATCCGCAGTCTCATCTGCAACGATAAATGCGTTGAAGGATGTTGTTTCTGCTGCAGAAATTCCAGAAGTAATATAAGGATGGCAGAACCAGCCAGGAGAGGCAGGGGTAGGATATCTCCTGACTTTGGAATCCTCCTAAGCCCCCTTTGGCCTTAAAGGTGTGGCCACAGCCAAATTTGAGGGAGGTGCCCAAACTGGCCCGTCCCTCGCACCTCCTCTCTAGTGACAGCATGACCCCCTCTGCCCCGACCTTGCGATTCTGGCGCCAGAGCCGACGGTGCCATGGTGTCCCCTCCTCCTCTCATCCCCAACCACCCATCCTCTCCAAACCCAAAGCTCCTGCTGCTCCAATCCCAAGTCACCTGGGACATCAGGCTTCAGCCAGAGAGGAAAGGGCATCTGTCCCCGGAAGGACTCTGACGTGGGGGGCTGCCCCTGGCTGAGCACAGAGGCCCTGGGGCCTGGGACCCCCACACTCAGGAGGTCACAGACAGGACATGTCTCCACATGCCCACCTCATTCGGTTAAACCTAAGTCACCAGGGATGCGAGCAAGAGACGGAATGATGGCCAGATGTGGTCCTGCCGTCAGTATGGAGCCCTGGGCTCTTCCGAGATCACAGGATCTGCCCACGGGGAAGATTTCCAAGGAGCCCATGAGGACGTTACTCTTGTCAGGCGAGCAGAGCTGGCTGTTGTTAGTGACTGGACCCAGAATGTCACTTAAATACACCTTCAGCCATCAGCAAAGGCGAGCTTTGTGGGAGAAAGAGCTCGGGGGGGACCCACAGAGCTGGGGCATCTGAGACAAGGTGTCTAGCCTCAGCTTCACTGTCCATAAAAAGCAAATGATCCTGCCTATGAGGGACCCCAGTGAGGAGCACGTGAGATGATCCCCAAAGAGCCTGAATCAACAAATGTTCGTCTCCTTGAATGCACAGGCAGGCTGTCCGCTCACCATTTAAACCTGTAAAGGACACTGTTTTGCGTACTTCTCTGACCCTCTACCCCATCTGCATAAATGCCACCCACAGAAGTGATCTCATAAGTGCACCCGCATAGTGTGCATAGATGCCAGTGACAGCGGCTTTATGGACGTGAGACAGGAAATAATGCGAGCGCCCATCAGGAGGGCCTGGCAGGGAGAAAATCCCTCCTTGTGTGCAGGGCCCTCGGCGCAGCTGGGAGAGGAACGGGCTCGCCGGGCATAACGTCCAAGTGAGGGGAAGCAAGCTTGCAAAGCCGTCCGTACGGGAAGGTCCTGTTTGTTCAATAAGACAAAAAGAGACAGACAGGCAGACAGAATGACGGAGGGAAAAGCACACATTTACACACACACGTGCACAGAAGATAAACTTACCTCTCATTTTACACCTTTCCTGTTGTATATAAGACACAACAGAGCCAAAAGCGAATTTTCCTATAGTCAGAGCAACGACCTTTGCACCTGTCCTCATCAAACAGAGAGAGAAAAGGTTCAACGTGAGAAAGAAATTTTGTGGTGACCTACCCAGGAGGAAGACAAAGGACGAGAGAAAGAGGGAGAAAGGAAGAGGGAGAAAGAGGTGGAGGGAGGAAAGAGGGAGAGAACGGAATCGGGGGAGAGAAAGAGAGAGAAAGGGAAGAATGAGGGGACCACAGACAAAACAGCCAGGTCAGGACACGGCTGTGCTCACGCAGAGAGTTAAGACCGGGTTGGTCATACGTCACTGTCTTCTTTGTGTCCGTGAGATGCTCAGGCTGTGGCTAGGCCCCAACGACATCTAGCGCGCACGAATACAAAGGAGCCGAGCGTGACGCAGGCTTAATTAAGAACTCAGAGTGAAGATCCAAAAAAAAAGTATAATACAACGGTGAATATATTCAGAAAATGTCAGCTGCCAAATGTTTGCGCTTCAAATTTCATCTCCAGTTGGGTGAAAATGTCCATGGATCCCAGGACGCTGGAATAAAACTCCATGTGGTTCCATTTTTATGGGTGAATCTGAAACCAGGTGGTTCTGGAAAGAGAGTTCCCACAGCCCTTGCCCTCCTGCGGTTTCTCCGGATGCTTAGAATGTTTTCCTAAAATGAAATTACAAACATGAATCTCTTCTATGCAAGCAAACTTTCATACCAACTATGCCAATTACAGGCTTGTCATTTTCCCTTTGTAAACCCCAATTTTTAGCCATAAAAAATGTGCTTATGATACAACATTTTGAGCTCAAAAGAATCAATTGTGAGGGTTTGGGGGGGGAAGGGGGATGGGACTTGCAAATGTCTTCTTAAGTTCCTTAAGGGAAAACCGTCCTACACAAATTAATCATTACTAGTTTTGATCATAATTCAGTGACTCTCTAGCAAATTATTTCTAAATCTTAAAAAAAAAGTTAAGTCATAAGGTAATCTTTTCTAAAATTATTAGTAGAGGGTCTCCTGAAAATGGAGAGGGAAAGGATAAGTTCATGAGGAGGGAAGCAAGGATTCTATAAGATAGGACACGTGAGACAGTGTGTGAGATAATCTCACGTTGTTCCGGGAAAGAGCATATGCATGTATTGATGATAAGTCTAGGCCCCCTGCTAGGTGGGCCCCCGGACTTGTTCTCCAATATGCGGGCACAGTGCTGTTGAGTAAACAACAGGCTTTGAAACCAAACCTGGAGTGGTCCGTCATTAAGAGCACTAAGCCATACTCTTAACATTATTTCATGGAGGTTCCTCCGTGTGGTTTAATACAGCTATACCTTTTTCTAACTTTGACACATTTGAAGATAGAAGATCTACAGGGAAATGTAGAATCAAGAGCCATAAGACACTGGGTTACAGTTCATGAGAATTTGCAATTTAAGTGTCTGATGACTGAAAAGGAGATGTAGATGCATCAGGAAATGTATCTTCCAGCTGGTGCCTCTACACGTAGGTTAATTAAGTCACCAACGTTCTGGAGAGGAAAGTGTAGAACACCGTGATCAAGTGAACTCTTCTCCAGGGTTACACGATTTATAACCCACACCATTCTCAGAGGGGGAGCAGCTCCCTCTGCCAGGCTCTCAGAGAGCTGGCTCCAAGGCACTGAGCTCGCCCTGCGGAGGAGGAGGGAGATGGCAGGGCGATGGCGCCCCTCCCTGCCCGCCGGTGGCCGTCCTCAGCCCTTTGGGCAGGCAGGGATGGGGAGTGTGCTCAGAAAGCCCAGAGAACAGCCGGTGCAAAGCATGCCTCTCCCCAAAGCAGGCAAGGACACAGGGGCACAGCCGAGAGAATGCCCCCGACTTTCATCCAGTGCCCACCCAGCCCGGTTAATACGCCAGAATCGGGAGTCTAAATCCAAGACACACAGCCTGGGGCCTAGGCTACCCTAAGAGTTTCTGTTTTACATTAGACCGCATAATTCCGCATTGGTCTTCATCTGTGCCCCCAGAATAATGAAGGCGAAATTGCGTTCATTGAGCAGCGGGCTCGCCTGTGCCCTTGAGCGGGGTAGCGAGGTGCCCAAAGCACACCCCCGAGATGCAGCCTTTACAACACTCCTCAGGTCATCTGCCCCAGTTCCTGCTCTCAAGGGATCTTAGTGACTCCCCATAAGCTAGGGACAACAGAAGCAGAGATTCCTCTCAAGTCCTCACATCCTAAAAGGGGGAATGGGGGTGAAATGTAAAACAGTCAAGACTGGGCCACCCTGCGTGGAGACCGGAAAGACAGTGGGGCTGACGTGATCGGCTCAGCCGTCCACAGCAGGCGAGAAAAGGAATCTGTGGGTCCAGGGCACGGCCCGTCCGGGATCCCCCTCATCGCCCCACGAGACAGCTTCGGCTTCTTACAATCAAGTGCACCTGGAGACAGGGGCCAGAATGAAACCTTTAGTTCACAGCTGACAACAACCAAACAAGGGAAACAGGTACGGGACCCCACGCCGGCCCGTCCACCCCCCGGGGCCGGACCCCGGTCCCAGCTCCCGTCCAGCTCTTCCGTGACGCACACGGTCCTTTCCCCGCGCCCGCTTCCTCCTCAGTCGGACAGACACCATCTGCCTTTCCTGGTTGAGCAAACAGAACCCTGGCCTCGGGGAGGCAGCCGCCGCTTAAAGGCCCCTCGGCCGCAGCAACCTCACGCACGGTGAATGGACACGCCCCGCGCCCGCCCCACGCCCCTCGCCCGCCCCACGCCCCTCGCCCGCCCCGCACCCGCCCCGTGCCCGCCCCACGTCCCTGACCCGCCCCACGCCCCGCGCCCGCCCCACGCCCCGCGCCCGCCCACACCCCGCGCCCGCCCTACGCCCCGCGCCCCGCGCCCGCCCACGCCCCGCGCCCGCCCACGCCCCGCGCCTGCCCCACGCCTCGCGCCTGCCCCACGCCTCGCGCCCCGCGCCCGCCCACGCCCCGCGCCCGCCCTACGCCCCGCACCCCGGACCCGCCCACGCCCGCCCACGCCCCGCGCCCGCCCCACGTCCCGCGCCCGCCCCACGCCCCGCGCCCCGGACCCGCCCACGCCCCGGACCCGCCCCGGAGCTCATCTCCTCCGTGCAGATAAGGTGTGGGGGGCTCCTAGCACGAGGCACGTGGTGGTGGCGAGTCCACGGGAACAGGACAGGCGTCAGCCCCAACACAGCCGACGGCCCTTCAGTCGTAGACAAGAGCCTTTTTTTTTTTTTTTAAGATTTTTATTTATTCATTTGACAGACAGAGATCACAAGTCGGCAGAGAGGCAGCAGAGAGAGAGGAGGAAGCAGGCTCCCCGCTGAGCACAGAGCCCGATGCGGGGCTCGAGCCCAGGACCCCGGGATCATGACCTGAGTGGAAGGCAGAGGCTTTAACCCACTGAGCCACCCAGGTGCCCCTAGACAAGAGCCTTAATACATCCACCCTTCGTGGGGGGAAACGTCCCACCTGGTTTGCCTGGCGAGGAGACACCCTTGACACCCTTTCTCGGGCCACACCAAAGCTGCTGGTGCCCGGACCCCACCGCGAGCAGCAGGACGGCAGGACGGGACGGCGGGACACGCGCGGTGACACACGCACAGCGGGGGCTCGAGACACACTGGTCGGGGAGTGAAGCGCCGTCAGGTGAGAAGGTTCCCATCGGGACACCCCGGAGGCCAGGGCCGGAGGGACGCCCCGAGCAAGCGGATGGGTTTGTGCAAACAGAGGCACAGGCCCACTTTTTTCCAAAAGTCATACCTAGAAGTGAATACAAATAAGCATGAATGATCCCCAGGAATGCAGAAATGAGATGCGAAAATTGGATTTTTTTCATACAGAAAAGACGACCTGGACGCGAAACTCAAGAGACGAAGCTGAGCCAAGGCTGCGCCGGTAAAGCGGGCCCCCGGCTGCGCCGCCGCTGCCAAGCGCCCAGGGAGCTGGCATCGGTGCTCCGGGCAGAGGCGGCTGGCACGGCCGGGCCAGCGTCCGCGACCAGCGCTGGACACGGCGTGGAGCAGAACCGAGAGGCGCTGCGGGCGGCGGCGGCAGGCTGGTGAGGGTCCGCACGCAGAGCACCAGGACGAGAGGGACCACGGAGCTTCACCGACAACAAAATCACACGCCCCAAGTCCCTGCAACTGAAGGTGGGGGGCCGGGGGCGGAGGGGCCACCCCAGCTCGCCCTCCACTCCCGAAAGGAGGCTGAGCAGAGCTCGAGGCCCAGCCCTGCCCCCCACCGGCTCTGCGACTGTGCCGGGAATGTGCCCAGTATCCGAGCGGAGCGGAGTCCCGGTCCTCACTGAAGCTACGATGCGCTGCGCACCGGCAAAGACAAAGCATCAGAGGAAGGGCGGAGGGGAAGACGGAGAAGATGAACGCAAACCACAGAAACGCTCGTCCTCTCCCCCCAAAGGAGCCCATACACCAACACTCCAAACACGCGAAACAAAGCTCAAAGAAAGACACATATTCCAAAAAAAAAAAAAAAGGCAGGTAATAAAGACAACGGTGTGAATTCATTTGAGATGTAACTAAGTTTATAGAAAAGCCTACCACCAATTTTAATATAACCGTGTTTAAAATTTTAAAGAGATAATTAAAACGTCAATATCTCCATAAATGATTTTAAATTATGAACAAAAAGTAAATAAGAACAGACGTATATGAAAGAGACAGTTATAGCATCTTAGAAATGAAATATAGAGGGGCTAAAAATGTTTTAAATGCGTAAGATGGGATAAATTCTAGTAGGAGCGCAGCCCGGAACAAAGAGTGAAACGGAAGATGGAACTGAAGATCACACCAAGTGCAAAGTGTGCCGCTGAGGTTTTTTTTAATGTGCGAAAAACCTATTGAAAGTCAAGAAGATTTCATAGAGATCATTTTCTCATGTATAAAGTTATCAAACCTCTCTGATGTTTACCTAAAACTAATAGGTTATTGTATATCAGCTATATTTCATATTAATATTTTTAAAAGAGGCAACAATAATAGATTGAGAGACTCCAAGGTTTATCAAATTGGAGTTCTTGAAGCTGAGAATAGGACCAAAGTGATATTTGAGAACTTAAAATAAATAATTGCTAAGAATTTTAGAGAACTGGAGAAAGACATAGTCTTTAGATTGCAAGAGTGGCCCAGCAAAATAGATAAAAAATCTATGCCTGTGTAACATAATCATATGCAGAACATTGAAAATAAAGAAATAACCTCAAAAGCTTCTAGGGGAAAAAAAGCCTGTAAAGGAATGATAATTACAGTGGCAATGCATTTCTCATCAGGAACATGAGATTCCAGAAGGAAATGAAGTAATACCTTTAAAGTGATGGGAAAAAATTAAAAAATAAATAACATTACCAAGGACTTCAAACCAGTTGAACTATCAATCAAGAGTGAAAGCAATCAACAACAGAAACACGATTATCTGATTAAAAAATAGGCAAAATTGCTTAAGAGACATTTCTCCCAAAAAAAAGGTATATAAGTGGCAAATAAACAAAAAGATGCTCAACATCACTAATCACTCAGGAAACGTGAATCAACATCACCATGAGATACTTCTTTACACTCATTGATATGGCTATTACTAACAACAACAAAAAGGGGGTTGTGGGAAGGTGCAGAAATCGGAACTCTTAAGTGTTACTGGTGGGAATCTAAAATGAAAGAGTCACGATGGAAAACAGTGTGGTAGTTCCTCAAGAGACAAACACAGAATTAGCCGAAGACCCAGCAATTGCACTTCCGGGTAAGCAGCAGAAAGAAGCGAAGGCTGACACCTGAACAGCTATATTCACCCCAGTGCTCACAGCAACTTTGCTCCCAATAGCCAAAAGTTGGAAGCAATTCAAGTTTCCGTTGTTTAATGAACGGACAAACAAAATGTGGTATATGCCTGTGGTGGAGAATTATTCAGCTCTAAAAAGGACTGAAATTCCAACAGAGGCTAAACCGGGGAGGACTGTGAAGACATTGTGGTAAGTTAAATAAGCCAGACACAAAAGGGGAAATACTGTATGATTCCATTTATACAGGGTCCCTAGAGTCATCCAATTCGTGGAGACAGAAAGTAGAATGGTCACTGTCAGGGGCTGGGAGGGGGAAAGGAGAGTTACTGAGTTTTAGTTTGGGAAGAGGAAGATGTTGACGGTTATAGCTGCACAACAATATGAATGTAAATATGGCACAGAATTGGGTGCTTAAAATAGTAATTTTTAATTCATGTATTTCCATCGCAATAAAAAAGTGCAACCATAAAAAGTAGTGAGGCAGGGGCACCTGGGTGGCTCAGTCAGTTGAGTGCCTGACTCTTGATCTGGGCTCAGGTCATGATCTCAGGATCTTGACATCAAGCCCTCCATCATGGGGCTCTGTGCTCAGTGGGGAGTCTGCTTGAGATTCTCTCTTTCTCCCTCTCCTTTTGCCCCTCCCCCCGCCCTCCTCCCTCTCTCTCTCTATAATAAGTAAGTAAATCTTAAAAAAAAATAGTCGAAGCAAAATAAAGACGTTTTCCTGTACACAAAGATTTAAAGAATTTACAACCTACAAATCCCAGTGAAAGATCTATGGCAGTATGTGTTGAGGGGGAAGAAAGGAAATGCAAAAGGAACTGGTGAGAAATGAAAAGAAAAGTGAACACTGCAACTGGTAAAATATCACACTACTTTTAACTATTAATTTAGAAAAAAGCTTTTTGTGTTAAACAGTCGTCCAGCAAACCCCAGCAACCACGCACAGGGTGGAAACATAGAACCATATACCAAGTCCTTATTGTAGGGATAGAAATACTGAACAACTCTAGCCTTTCTTAAAACATTTGTATTTAAGTATCCTAAAATTTTAAAGGTAATTACCAAAAGAATGGAAATACAATCTGTAGCTTCCAAAGTAGCAAAAGAGGGAGGAATTACATTAAACAATCAATTTTCAAAGTAATAGAAAAGATAAAAAGAAGGCAAAGAAATTGGGGGAGGGAAAAAGAAGAAACAACGAAGGAAGAAGAAGAAGGAGCAAGAGGAAGAGGAGGAGGCGAGGAGGAGGCGGAAAAAACGGGGGGAGGAAAAACAGGAAGAAATGGACATTTACAAAAAATAAAATAAGATATAAGACTCAACATGTCTGTTAATCACAACATATATTAATTGATTAAATTTACCTATTAAAAGAACATGTTATCTGACTAGACTTTTTAAGAAATCTAGGTATATGTGTCTTATAAGGAATACACGAGGCGAATCCACACAGATAACTGAAAATGAAGAAAAAAGATGTAACAAGCACATATTATCAAAGGAAAAGGGAGGTGTGCTCTATTAATATAAAATGAAATCTGATTTAAGCCAAAACATTGTAACTACTATAAAAAGTGACACTGTATCATAGGAAAAAATTTCATCGGGAAGGTATTGACAAATATAAACTACATACACTCCTAAAAACCTATTCCAAAATGTAACATTAAGCCCAAGCTGGCAACACTATAAGGATAAATTAACAAATCCATAATGACAATATTTATAAACTATAAACTACAAATAGAAAGGAAGTTCCTTAACCTGACAAAGGACTCTTATTCAGCATCGACTCAACACATCACACAAACATCACATGAGACTTTAAAAGATCTCCTTAAACCAAGGATAAGACAAGGACGCCTATTATTGACTACTTCTATTTAATATTGTTCAGGAGGTTCCAGACAATGTGATAAGAAAAGAAAAATAAACTAATGTTTTAGAAATAGCAAAGGAAGCGATGATATGATTGTCCATTTCTAAGTACAAGAAAATCTATTGATAAATATTAGAAATAGTGAGAGTTCAGCAGTTACTAAATACCAAGTTATGGAGGCACAGTAACGGCTCCCAAACATGTCTACATTGCAATTCCCAGAACCAGTGAATGCACTACCTTATATTTGCATATATGATGGAGGTATGAACCTGGAGATGAAGAAACCATCCTGGGTTATCCAGGGTGAGCCCAGTCTGATCCCCTGAGTCCTTAGAAGGGGAGCTGTGCCAATGGGAGGAGAGTCTGAGAGATGCAATATCGGTGGCTTTGAAGATGGAAGACGATGACCATGGGCCAAGGAATACAGGTGGCCTCCAGAGAGTGGGAAAAGGCAAGGAAGCAGATTCTCCCCAGAGCCTCCAAAAGGAACACATCCCAACTACATCTTCACTCTAGCCCAGTGAGAATTCTGACCTAGAAAAAGGCACAGTCATAAGTTTGTGCTGTTTCAAGCCATTAAGTCCATAACACTTTTTTACAGCAGCAATAGATATCTACACACAAATAAACAAAAACCAATAATACATCCATCACCAAACATCCTAGTGTACAATAGAGATGTTAAAGTTCTCTTTCACAATAACAACAAAACATGAAGAGTCCTTAGATAGAAATGTAAAACAGACCTGTCTGAAAACAGTATGAAATACCATCAAAGGATATAAAAACAAGACCTAAGTAAAGGAGAAGATGTATTCCATACGTGAATTAGAACACCTTTTGTCATAAATATGTAAACTCTGCAGAAATTAATTTATAAAGTCGATGTAATCACAATTATAATGCCAACAGGATCTTCCGTGGAACATTACAAGCTTATCTTAAAATTCACCAATGAAAGAGCAAAGGGTCAAGGATAGTCTCAAGAATGCCGAGGAGATAAGCAACGGGAGACGTGCTTCTCAGATATCAGGGCTCTTCTTAAATTTTGTTAGATATCGCAGCAAGTTCTTGGCAGAGGGACAGATAGAAGACCGATGGAAGAGAACGGAAGTAAGAAAATAATACAAATTGTACATTTCCATTTATATAAAGTTGAAAGAGAGGCGAAGCTCAGGAGTGTACTGTGTAAGGATGTATGTCCATGTGGAGAACAATGAAGGAAACTGGGTGAGCAATTATCATGAATGTTTGCAGAAAGGAGGGAGGGGGTATGATCAAGGAGTGGCCACAGAAACATTCTAGGACACTGGAAATGTGGGGCCATAGGACGGCCAACAGTTTGTTATTTTGTTTTGTTGTTCTATTATAATCCTTAATTATGGGTAGTGTCCCTCTGTTTGTATGGTAAGTTTTACAATAAAAATATTTTAATGACAATAGTGTTGGACTGACAACTGCTTATCCCTAAGAACAAGGTAAAATTATGCTATATATTCAAATGCATCACAGATGGATTTAAGACCCAAATGTGAAAACCAAATGTTAACCCTTTTAGGACAACATTCAGTAGAATATTTTGCTCTTAGGGCAAAGAAAGTTTTCTTAAACACAGAAAACATAAGACGTAAATTAAAAGATTAATAATTTTGACAATACTGACATTAAAATATCTACCCATCTAAAGACAGGGTAAGGGACTGCTGGGTGGCTCAGTTGGTTAAGTGTCTGCCTTTGTCTCAGGTCCTGATCCCAGCGTCCTGGGATCAAGCCCCACATTGGGCTCCTTGCTCAGTGGGGAGTCTGCTCCTCCCTCTCCCTCTGCCTGCCACTCCTCCTGCTTGTGCTCTCTCTTGTTCTCTCTCTCTCTCTGACAAATAAATAAATAAAATATTTTTTTAAAAAAAAGGTAGGGTGAGGGGTGCCTGGGTGGCTCAGTCAGTTAAGCATCTGATTCTTGATCTCAGCTCAGGCCTTGATCTCAGGTCATGACTCAAGGCTTGCACTGGTCTCCACGCTGGGCATGGATCCTACTTAAAACAAACAAACCAACCAAAACAGACAGGGTAGAAAAAAAAAAAAAAGGGTGGAAAAACCAGCCATAGACGGGGAGTACATTATTGCAACAAGCAAATAAGTAAGTCATTATACCCAAACACACACATTTTATTTTTTTTAAAACCTCTTCCAAATCAACAAGAAAAAACAGACACGCCAGCAGAAACATGAGCATGTGCTATGAACAGGCAGTATGCAGCAACGGAAAATACGTGATGGGCAAATATAGATAAGACAAGAGACTACAATGATAGTCTGTATTTGTATTTGTCTCAGCCTCATGACTAATTAGGGAAGGACACATTACAAAAATGAGCTACCAATTCACACCCATCCAACAGACAAACATACTAAAATTTGGCAATTACAACTGTTGGTCAAGTATGAAGGGGGAGAAAAGGAACCTTTGTACCAGCTAGTGAGAATGTACATGGTACCTACTGTAGGAAAGTAATCTGGGGATCCGTAACGAAGTTGAAAACCCTTGTATCCTATAACCTAGCAACATGACTTCTGGGTCGAGACTTGCTCACCCGTGCGAGCGTCTGAATGAGACAGACACCAGAATGTCTACAACCACATTGTAGCTCAGAGGGACCCACGGGAAGTGAGCTAATACCCACCGACAGGAGAATGGGTAAAATGCACAAATTCCTCCAACGAGAGAACATAAGGCAAATAAGATAGATGTATGGGAGTCAAATATGTAATCTCAAAAATACTGTGCTGGATGGGACAAAGGGATACAGACAGTATAATACCATATATATATATATATATATATTTTACTGTAAGTCATTATTATCAGTAACATTTATTGATATATAAACATGTTGTAAAAGTGTAAAACTAGGGTGCCTGGGTGCTCAGTGGGTTAAAGCCTCTGCCTTTGGCTCAGGTCATGATCCCAGGGTCCTGGGATTGAGCCCCGAGTCGGGCTCTCTGCTCAGCGGGGAGCCTGCTTCCTCCTCTCTCTGCCTGCCTCTCTGCCTACTTCTGATCTTTCTCTGTCAAATAAATAAATAAAATCTTTTAAAAAATAAGTGTAAAACTATACACAGGAATGAGAAATAATTCATGTCAGGGGTACCTTTCGTACGGGGGAAAGGACTGGCATCACAGAAAAGCCCACGGGTCCTCTGTTTCATTTCTGACGCTACGATTGGATAAAGACAGTTGGTATATGGGTATGGGTCTACCAGCCTCTATGTTTTTGGGATGCTTGACATATTCCCTAATTTTAAAGAGTGTATTTTCATAAAGAGACCCGCAGCCCCTCTGAGGGAAGTATTTGTCCGTAGCTGGGGTCACCAGCCAGGCGCCTGCTCTATGGATTCTCACGGGTATCTTGTAACCACCAAGACGCAACCTGCTGCAGAGAATGGGGCCCGTATTTTTGATAAGACATCAGCTTGCTTTACGCCACAGCCAGGAATGACAAGCAGGCAAGACGATACAAATTTTTGTCTAAAAACAGAAGGAAATGTTACTGTTTATAAAGCAGTCCGAATGTAATGAATATTTATAGGTAACGAAATCCAACCTGCCAAAACGATCTGATTAATAATGGAGTGGGAGAGCTAAACCTGGTAACCTTTTATGATAAATTATAGGCTGTGTGTCAGTGGTCCTGGGGCTGGCAGAGGGTGACTCATTGCTCCCGGCCCCTCCTTTCGGAGGACCTCCTCCCAGAATAGCAGGCTCAGACGGAGGTGAGAAAGGGGGTACAGCCACCTGAACTTGTCAGGGGTCAGGGAGAGTGTAGGAAGTTTCCAAACCCGGGAGCTGTCAGCTGGAAAAACAGACCGGATTTGGGGGAGGTCTGCCTGGGATAAAAATGTGGTAAAAATGTGGTCTGTGTGCAGAAATCTGCAATCACATCATCTCTGCCCTTCATGGTCTAAAATGCCGTGGCAGGCAGCCCTTCTTCTGCACCCTGCCCGTCTCCCACAGAAGAGAGCCCGCATCATACTCGGAAACAAATGGTCTGCGGTTGACATGCGTGTTTTAACCCCTGTGAACATTAATGGGAGTTTTGTGCACATATTGATTGCCAACGAAGCCCAAAGTGTAGAGCATTAATTCTGAATTCCGAGATGTTTGCCAATTCCTCCTGGACCCTTCGTCCTCATCAGCACTTGGTATTTTGAACTTCTTTTTCTCTGCATATTTTAAAAGAAGAAATTTAGGGGCTTATCTAATCTGATCTTGTGTCTCGGAAGCCTGAGTCATTTAATGGGTACGTCGATATACACCCACATTTAGGCTGAGATGAATGAGCACGGTGGCGCCTTTGCCTTGGCAGCAGGACCGGGCATCAATCACCGAGATGGCTCGTGCCGACACATCAGCCATTGGCATCCGGTCCCCGCACCCCCCCTCCTGATATGGTTGAAGACACTTCCAATATATCAATAATGATGTGTGTCCAAAACCTTCTCAGGGGGATCGCACGAGCCAGGAGGGAGACATATTTACCTAAGCCCATATTATACTCCAGTTGCCTCCGCTCCCGGCAGAACCCCAGATGTGACCTCCCCAGCTCTCTGATATATGGGAGAATTTAGCTCACGTGTTCACATGTCACTGGCCACAGCCATTCTCAGGCACACTGAACAAGGTACGGGGTCAGAATCTGAAGGAGTGGACCTCAATGGCTCTGGTTTCGGGGTGCGCTGACCCCATTGTGGGTTCCCACAACCACCCACTTGCAAAGCTATGACTCCCACGCTCCGCCGGCCTCTTAGCTTCTCCACGGATCTGTGGCTATTTTCCCTTTCAGAGGCCTTCCCGGCAGCTCTCAGCGATGTGGCTTTTCTCCAGGCGTACGGTCTGCGCGGGGCTCGCTCTGATCGCTTCACGGTCAGACCCGCCCCTGGTGTGGCCCCCACCGCTGCCACCTGCCTCGCAGCTCCCGTGCGCCCCACAGAGCCCCGCCCTGGCTCTGCTCCACACAGCAGCTCCCCTACTTCTACCCAAGGGGTCTTGGGTCAGGGCCCCCCCCCAGAGGCCCGGTCATGTTGCCCCCAAATGAGGATTAAACTATCCACCTTAGGAGGAATCCCAGGGAGAACCCTGTCCGTAGGACCGGAACATCTGCATGTGAAAGGCCATCCACCCAGCTGCGGGAGCGGTTGGGTTTTCCCTTCCGGCATCTTCAAAGAACCTAAGAGCAGGGAAGTGGAAAAACGAAGAGAAAGAGAAGAAACCAGTAAAAGTCTTATGAATTACACAGAACTGCCGAAGGTGGTGTCTTTCGGGGTGGGTGCCTGCCGTGAATGACTCTGACCCTGGCAGAGGGCGGCCAGATTTAACAAATCAAAACCCTGGATGCCCAGTTGCACTTGGATTTCAGATAAACAATGAATCATTTGCTAGTATAAAAAAGTTCTTAGTATAGTTATAATAGAAAACAACTAAAAGTACGATTCATTATTTCTCTGGGACTTTCTCGTTGAACGCCTCCTGGGAGAGAGGGAGGCAGGGAAAAGGCTCCCAGGGGAGAGGGGAAACCCAGGGACATTCGGGGCCCTTATCCAGCTCCAGCCTCTCCGGCGTGGCAAGCTGGCTTTGGGGAGCAGCGTGACTGCCGGGGAGCGGGGTCCCCAAGCTCACCCCCGTACGTGATCCCCGCAGACACCACGCTGCCTCGCTCAGGAGAGGACCCAAAGCAAGGGACGTCGCTGTTCTCCATATGCAGGTAAACGCCCAAGCAGGAAGACCGACATTTGATTTTACACTTCTGCGGACGACGGCTGGAGGAGGAAAAGGGTTTAGTCTCCTGCTGAGGAGCCTTCCCGAACCTAATCACTGGAAACCTAATTAATATTGGAGAAGCTGCCCTGGTTCTCAGAGGAAGTGACATCACAGTCGTGCCTCACCTTCCCCGGTAGACGCCTGAGAAGACGACCAGGAAAAAACGGGTAAGACTTTAGGTAAAAGCATTTTACCGTTGGTGGGAGCCTGCCGTGAAAATATAAAGGCCTGACGAGGGGCTTCCCTCCTCCTCTTCCTCCTCGCTGGGCTGGAACTGGAAGCACGAAGGCGGAGAGATCACAGACCGGCTCCTTCGGGGACCGCCCGGGGCAGGCCGGAAGTGCAGCTCGTGGGCCAGACCCAGCCCCTGCCTGCTTGGTGTCTTCATTCGACATTTTTAAATGGTTCCCAGATTTCAAAGAAGACTAATATTTTGTGATATGAAAATTAGACGAAATTCAAATTTCTGTGTCCACAGTAAGGTATTATCGGAATACAGCTACACAGGTGTGCCTTTACCTATGGCCTATGGCTGTTTCCATGCTTTAAGGGCAGAACTGAGTAATTCAAACTGAGAAGTCGTGTCTGCAAAGACAAAAGTATCTACCATCTGAGCCTTCCCAGAAAAAGCTGGCCAACGTGAAAACAGGGAGCAAGTGGCCCAGGGGACGGAGGCTGCACGCCGCTGCAGAATCCTGGGCAGGGCTTGGAGGACCGAGCTCGGGGATGCTTGCAAGGAACGGCTAGGGAGGAGCCTTGAAGCAGGTGGAGCTTTGGGGACAGTCTGATGAGCGTCTCCTCCAGCGGCTTACCAGGCACGGACTACACGCTTACACACACACACTGCCCTGTGCACACAGATTTACTCAGAGAAAGAAAGCCTCGTTCCTAAGTGCTGACTGTTTCAGTAACGGAACAAACTCTGCATGAAGGACAAGCTTTAAAAATATTCAGATGAGATCTTCTGACTTAAATCAGCCATCATGATGCTCCAGGTTTCCGGCCTTTAGCGCCCCTGCTCGGACAGTCATTCCTTCTCCCTCCTGTGTCTTTAGCCTCCTTACTAGAGCCTTTCTCCAATGAGTCTTCAAAAACCCCCAATAGAAAAACCTCCCTGGACCCCACACCCTCTTCCAGACCTCCCATCGCGCCCTTCACCTTAACATCAGTCTCCTCCCAAAGACGCCCGTGTCTGCTGCCTGCGCCCCCCGGCCCCCTCCCGCTCCAGCCCTGTTCTCCTCTCCCTGCACCCTCCGTGAGCACAGCCGCCGAGGATGACGGCTTCCTGCAAACGGGCACCGCAAAGCCGGATCCTCCACAACCTCTCCCTCCCGTGCGCCCCTGCCGGGCTCTGCTTCCGTGCGTGGTACTTTCTTCCCCAGGCCGTCTGGTTTCCTTCCTTCCTCTGGGGCTTCTGCTTCTGGTCTCACATCTTTTGCCTCTAAACAGATTTTCTCACGACGCGTCAGCGCTGACCTTGCTCTCTCTCCCTCGATGACCCACCCCGCCTTTACCCTCAGGTGTGCCATATGTTGTTGGCTTTGTCTAACGGAACACCAGCTCAGAGGAACACTCTTTCCTTGTTCATCAAGGGCCACCAGATTTTTCTCAGGCCTCATGGAAGGAATGAGATCATAGCCCTCTCCCGAAAACCTCCAAGAATTCCTTCCTGGACGTTAACACCCGCTCCTCCATCAGCGGCCTCCCCACCCCACTGGGGCAGCCAAGGGAGGCTCCATAGCAGAGGCTCAGTACATGGTTATGGATTCAAGAGAAGGTCCTGTCAGTAAGGTACAATTGGTGCATAATCAGAAGGCACGAGGACTTAAAAATTCAGACTTAAACGGAACTTCCAAAGGATGACTTCTGTAACCTCCCGGTGTCTGGTTAAAACCTCCAGACACGTTTGTAACATAGAAAAATAATTCTGACATTTAAGACCATAGAGCCAGGTGTGCGGGATGCTTCTGTTTGCTGGACTTTCCTGGCTGTGTGACTCCAGGGAAGTGTCTTACCTTGTCTGGGCTTCAGCGTCTTCGGCCACCAGAGGGAGACCGTAATGGGTGTCTCTCTGAGTTACGGAGAAAACCAAACTCCGTACGTGGTGTCCAGTGCTAAGGGCAGAACGAGGCACATAAAACGCATGGAGTAAATGATGGTGCAAACTTCCATTCTCCGGGAAAAGTAAAATAAAGAAGCAGTGCAGCAGGGAAAAAGGGGGCCGTTCAACAGAGGGACTGCCAAATACGGGGACGAGGGCAACAGCAGTTTCATAAAATACAGGAAACGCCAAAAGGCTCTCTTCATTCCCGCCAAGTAGTGATGGCTCTCCCCACCTCCACGCTGACCCAACAATAAAACCAGGAGACAGACTAATGCTCTGCTGTAACCTAACAATATTAGATCAGGCTTTCATTATATGTGGTGTTCCAGGGGACGCGTGGCTTAACCTGTGGTAAATTTAAATCTGTTTAATGACTTGTATTATAACGAGCTCCTACCATAAATAAAAGTTCCCAGGAGAGGAGGGAGTCTCAGGTCCCATTACCATGTCATTCATGCTGATAACTCCAACACGAATGGGTGAGCGGGGTCGGCGGAGTGTTTATCAGCCATGCCTGTACGCATCGTGCGGGGCCGGACACTGACCTTGTCCCACCGGCGACAGGCAAATCCCCATTAATCTAGGCCAAGCTGGCCTCTCCTGCATCAGACCCACGCCCACCGAGCAGAAAACCATCTCTGGAAGCCCGGGGCCCTGGGTCTGCTCACAGATCAGTAGGACAACAGGTCGGGACACAGAAGTTGGGGCCCGAGCGGCGGGCCAGGCCTCAGGACCCCTGCGGCACCAGTCATCTGAAGCATAAATCTCGCAGGGACTCCTGACAGACAAGCCCCGTTGACAGCTGTGCAATTACCGCCGATGGCCGACCTTCCGACGAGGTTCCTTTGAATTATAGGAATCTTATTAGAAGCCTCTGACCTCTTGAATTTGTGAGGTAGAAGTCGCCTGCAAAGCCAATACTCTTCTTTATGCCAGCTCTGCAAAAAGGAGAAGTGACTGTATGCAGACGGACGGACAAGCACCGCATTTCTGAGCTCCGGGTTGGGGGCCCTCTTACCAGGAGGGCTCTTTTCGCACCCGGACTGCCTGGGGGGTGCACGAAGCGAACCACCCTCTGGTCCCTGCTGCAGGCTCTGTAGAAAGTTCTGGTCCTCTTTAATCACAGAGGACGAGAGGACGCCCACAGGAAAGCAAACAGAACCCAGCAGCCCGTGCTCTGCTCCCCTGTCCCCTGGGCCTGGGCGCGGCCACGTGGGTGGAGGGCGGTGGGGCTGACACCTGGCAGCAGCCACCGAAGGAAGATGGAAGAGGGCGGGGCTTTGCCAAGGGGTGGGGCTTTGCCAAGGGGCGGGGCTAGCTGAGAGGGTGGGGCTAGCGTGGAGGGGTGGGGCCAGTGATAAGGGCTTCACAGAGGGGGTGGAGCTGGAGGGAGGGGGCGGGGCTGGGGGGGAGGCGAGGCAGAGGAGGTATTTTACAATTTATCTTACAAGAGTGGGGGAGGGTGTCTCTTTATTTTTTATATGACAATTTAAAAAATCAAATTAGAAAGTGTAAAAGCCCGGGGAAGATCACTGGGTCTCCTGGTGCCAGTGTGTCACGCGGCCTTTAATTTCCTTTTCCTGGTGCTGATCCATTCCGAACCCCAGGTACGGGGTCTCCTGGCTCGCTCCCGCCCCGCATCGGGCATCCCAGGAACTCCCTGTCTCCGCCCAGAATGTGTCGCCTTGCTCATCTGCATCCAGTCCTTCATGTGATGTAAGCTGTTGGGGTTCAAGGGTGTTTCCACCAGCACAGCATACTGGGGCCTGCATTTTCTCTGGGGTGCGCAGTGAGCTCTACATCAAAGCCTGATTGAGCAGAAAATATGTGCTAATGTTCACAGCAGTACTCTATTATAGTATAAGTGTGCTTGTAAATATTCACTACATGTTATTGCGCCATTTGAACCAAGAATATTGGTAGGTGAGAGGTCGGCCTAATGCTCTCTCCGGAGGCAGCGGTTTTGAATATAACCAAATGGGATAATGGTCAGGAATACCCAGAGGGGGCAATGTAACACGTCGTAAAGAATTGTGCTGTGAGTTTTAAGTTTTCAGGACAACAAAGATGGCTCATAAGCAGTCATTATTAATGGAATGACAAGGCTAATGTTAAGCAGAATGTCTTTGCCACAATAAATCTTGTCCCTGCGCCATTAGTACCCCTTACAACTGCAAATAGCAGTTAGGTTATAACCTAACATGGCAGAATTTTATCCTCTCGGTCTCTAATGTATTTTATAATGCTGTTAAAGTCAGGAATCGCAACTGTTTAAGCTCACTTAATCTAGGAGAAGTTTAAACACGAATTTTAAATGCAAAAAACTGCTTTGATATTAGTTTTTCTTAATTAAATAGATCTTTTTAAGAAGTAGATCTTTTTAAACATGCATCAGCCTGTAGTAGATGAACATTGTTGAATTTTAAATGCCATCTTCTATCCTAGCTCAACTTTGCCTGTTGTGATGAGTCTCTTTTTTTTTTTTTTTTTTTTTTTTTTTTTTTTTTTTTCCAAGAAAAGACTTATCTTCATGGGAGAACCAGGTTGCACTCTTACTTATTCAACATCCAAGCTCCTATTGGGGACTTGGTCAATCTTTTAAAATAACTTCTTTTTACACTTTCAACATAGTTTTATTTTTAAATTCTTAGCTCATCCTGCTGTCTTATGTGACCTCCTTTAAATATAACAAGACTTTGAAGAAAAGATGAACATTACGCCCTCCTTTTTTTCTTCCAAAATGACCACAAGGATACTGAGGAGAGGGAGGCAGTGCTGAGCCAGAGTATACCGGTGATGGAACAGCGGCTAGTATAATGGGGTCTGAGCAGCTGCGGCAGACCACCCACCTCGGGCTCCTTGTAGTGACGGTCCCGAAGAAGACCGCAGAGGGCAGGTGTGGGCGGCGAGAAGATGTGTACGGCGGACACCTGCTGGGAGTAGGGAGTACCAGCCCTGCAGTTCTCTGAGAGGAAGACCTCACTTCTTCAGTGCCTACCCTGCCTCCAGTGGTACTTCTAGCCTTGAATCACCTGGGAGATAGGGCCATCCATACTCCCAAAATGACCTGTAGAATTTCTAACACATTCACCGAGTGCGCTCTGAACCAGCGAAAGGGCTCCATGGCTGTGCTCATCCTGGCTGAGCGAGCCTCCCCTCCTTATGAAGACCCCACATCTCCCCTGGAACAGGGTCACAAACAGAAGACAGGTGCGACCTCTCGGAACTTTCAACATGGCAAGACAAGCAGGTCACTGAAGGGGAAAGCCCCCAAAGCTTCTACAGCAACTTCTTTTGGGGGAAATTGTGGGCTGCTGGTCAGTTTTGTCATGGGAACATGGCCGGTTATCCTCACGCTTCCTCCTCACTATCCATGTCCAACGCTGCCTTTATATGCAGTAACTGACAACATTTATCTATCTTTTCATAGTTCACATACACAGTATCATACACATGACGTCATTCTGTTGTCACAACCGTGTGAGACCGTCCCATCACACAGATGAGCACACTGACCCAGGAAGTGGCTGGGACAGCGTTCACTCATGCAGTGAGTGGCGGTCCGGCCTCGAATCCCGGTCCTCTGAGTCTGTCTGCCTCTGGGTACAACTGCTTTCCATCATGTGCCATGAGGTGTCACTGATTCCTAAAGTGTGAAGTCACTCCAGGATACACACAACTCTATCACATTCTCAGTGTTAACCCAAGGGTGCATTATGATTGTGATCGTTCCTATTTTTTTAAAGAATAAACACAAATATATTTTAGATTCTTTCTGACATAAATTTTGTATGTATCTTCTGACTCTTCCATCAGAAAACTTTCTTTTTTTAAGATTTTTAAAAATTTGTCAGAGAGAGCACAAGCGGGGGGATCGGCAGAGGGAGAGGGATGAGCAGACTCACCGCTGAACAGGGAGCCTGATGTAGGGCTCGATCCCAGGACCCTGAGATCATGACCTGAGCCAAAGGCGGAGGCTTAACCCACTGAGGCCCCCAGAAACTCCAGAAAACGGTTTCTGACCTAGGGTCACACAGCTGGAAGGAGCACTAGAGTCGTTCCAGAGGGAAGAAAAGTAAAATACCAAAGGCAGGGCCGGCCTTCCACCGCGGGGGCGTCCAGGCGCGCGCGGGACCCCAGGCTGTGGCGCCGCCGGAGCCCCGTCCTTCACCCCAGCCTGGCCTCCTTCCCACCAGGGCCACAGCCAGAGCGAGGCCGGGTGTGCCGACGGGGGAAGGTCTCCACCCCGTGAAGTGAGAAGTGCAGGCTGCAGAATGTGCAGGGTGTCCATCGCACAAACGTGCGTGCCCAAACACACGTGTGCACACACGGAAGGCACACGTATATGCACATGCGCACAACGCTCACACGCACCTCGTCTCCCGGCGTGCGCACCTGCCCCGGCAGACGCCGCGGAGTGTCTAGGGGCGCACAGAGAATGCGCAGCAGCAAGTGCTGAAAGGGAGGACGCCGGGGCGGGGCAGGGGAGTCCGAGAGGGCTCAAGGGTGATTTGACTCCGCTTGCTTGTTGAAAGTTCTTAAGTCCAGGGACTTTTTAAAAAATTGCTACAAAGAGGAACGTGTATCTTTTCAGATCACTGTGGCTGAAAACGACAAGCACAGGGCCTCGCTGGACCTGCGTTTTTCAGAAAGTGCCCAAGTGTCCCTGGGCCTTTGCATCTCTCCAAGGAACCTCAGAGTCTCGTGCTAAGCGGACCAACTTTGCGGCTGCTGGGTCAGAAGGAGAGAGCCCTCCCTCGGTTTTCAAAGGTTTCGGCTTGGCCCTGCAAGGTGGGCCTCTCGGCAGAGCCCAGGGCCCCTGCGCCCGGGCGGTGACTCTGCGGGCAGCAGCAGCGGCGGGACCCTGACAGGCTGCCAGGCAGGCTCTGGCCAGCGGGGGCGAGGTCTGCGCCCACCACCCTGGGGGCTCTGCTTTAACTGAAAATGTATGTTTAATGGAAGCGTCGCCGGCTCCATGTGTGATCAGAATGCAGCCCCCTCAGATTTGTAACGGGGACAAGAAGTGCCGCATCGCACGTTTGTTTCCTGAGAGATGGAAGTTTCATATTTAATTCATACAAGGACCCTGTGGCCAGGAAAGAAAGATTCCTAAGAGCCAGGCTCACTTGGATATTTCCAACCCCCTACATCTTCAGTGCACAGGTTTCTATCCAAGTGGGTCCTGTGCTTCTAAATGCGGCGTTCAATGGAAGGAAAGAAATTAGAAAGACCTCACTGTCCCGAAATCACTTAAGCATTACTGTAAGCTTAAAAGCCAACTTCAAAATCAATGCCATTAAAAAAGGAATGTGCAGAAATACAATTAAGGTTAATATCCTTATGATATAAATAGCTCCTATAAATGGGTAAGAGAAATGTAAATGTCCCAACAGATTAATAGGAAAAGGACAGAAACAAGCAATTCCAAGAGGAGAAAATGCAAATTTTAATATGAAGAAAAATATAAAATATAACTACAACTATAATTACATGGTTGATCAAAAATGAATATTAAACATGATACAATTCTCCACCCATCCAACTAGAAGACGTTTTTCATGGAAATGTCCAAAGCACAGCTGGACCCTCGGTGAAACAGAAAACGTCGTATATTGTTAAGTGCAAGACAAACCAGGGCAGAACTTCTGTAAAACAATTTGGCGATAAGTGATAAGAGCCTTAAAATATTCATGCCTTTTCACCTGAAAATCTCACCAAAGAAAACTGTCATAATATGTAAACCTTTCTACCAAGATGTTCATGAAAGTGTTATTTACAATAACAAAAATTTTTAAATAACGTTTAAAATAATAAATGTGGCAAAATAAAGAACTAGCCAAGCAAATTGCTACATTTCTTAACTTTGGTGGACTATTAAGTAACCATTAACAACTCGATTTACAAGGGCGGTGGTAAAACATTTTAAACTTCTGTTATCATCCAAGGAAATATAAAATGAATTGAAGTTTTATCTCCTGATTGGTTACAACTGAAAAACACACCTACAGAGAAAAAGAAGTCTGGAAGAGAATATACTGATAGAGTCATTGCATTTGGGAACAATGGATAACTTCAATGTCTTTTTTGTTGTTTTGGATTTCCATAAAATCCCTCATGACCACGTATTGGTTTTAACATAAACATGGAAGGAAATATTCTTATGTTCTTCCACTTAAAAAAACTGGAACAGAGGGTGACAGCGGGAAGTTGGAGACTGACCCCTCCGTACTGGTCAGAAGCGGAAACCAAGGGGGTCCGCACCGCTCCAAGTCACAACGCTCATTAGAGAGGTGCCTCTGTAGGATTTGCCGTTCAGTGTTTGTTAATTGTATCAACTTCCATTAATTAATTAATTCTAGAGGGATATTATTTTCTAACCAGGAGCGTGTCCTGGGGAAAATCACCACTTCTCTCTTTCACCCAGCAAACACGCCGCAGGGCTCCAGCCACAAACACAAGACAAGAAGGGATGATGGTCGCTGGAACAAGTCTACCACACCCCACGCGTGCGGCATCCCCAGAGAAGAATTTTTAAAAGAAAAATGACTTCCCAGCTAAAAACCAAGTGGCTGCCACATAGTAGGGATGAATGTGTTCATTTGGTGAAAGGAAGACAGCCACTGTTGTCAGTAGGGCGGGCATGTCCCTGGTGGACGCGCTGCGACTTTCAGCATGGCCCGAAATACTGTGAAGTTATGCGGGGCACGAGTGAATCAGCGCCGTGGCTGGGCCCTCCGTGGCGTAGGTGAGGACTGACCTGGGCTGCGAAGAGCACATCCGTGATTGGGCTGCACCCCCTTCCTCCAGGGTGCCGGAAGCCTCTCCTTTGGGGTCCTTTTCTCTCCATTCTGCCCCATCCCCGAAAAGGCCATGTGGGTCCAGAGGCAGGAGCCCCAGACAGGAGGGCTGGGGTCCAGGGCCCCCATCCTTCACCACTGATGGTGCAGCTGATCCTGGACAAGCCCCTTAGCTTTCCTCTGCCTCAGTTTCCCCATCTGTAACACGACAGATTACAGATCGTCATGGGTGTACTCTTTAATTCTCCGCTTCTGGGGCTTTTTTAAAGCTTAACACAATGAGAATAATTCCACTAGATCCTGTCAACTCAACCTAAATCACTCGCTGGTATAAAGATAAATTAGAAATACTAATGCTTAGCGAATACATTACTCTGTACTTCTTTTACTTAGTGAAACATTTAATTAGTATTTACTAGAAAATTACTATCAATTACTAAAAATGACTACAAATTACTAGCAAAATGGATAAATTTTCTCTCTACCACTAAAATAAATTCAATTACTAACTTTAAGTAATTGTGGGTAATTTATTTCTTGGAGGGCAGAGAGCTATAGACAAAGTGGAAGGGGATGATTAAGATGCTCGGGGTGGCTGATTTACGAGGGAAACTTAAGTAGCTGTGTCTGGGCGGCCGAGCCGAGGGGGAGAGACGCGCACCGCAAGACGTCCACAAACAGCCCCGGGAACACGCAGATGGCTTCTGTGGCCGCGCACAGAGAGGGGGCGGCCCCAGAGCCGCGGAGCTCGGTTTCATCAGGGGTTTCCTGCTAAAACACACAGAGGTTTTCTTGATGGCGAAATCCGAGCCCCTGGTGCGGTCTCCCAAAGGAAGTCGGCAACACCGAGTTCTCACGCGGGACAAAGGGAAAGAGAAGGGGCTGCAGAAGGCTCCTGGAGGCTTTCGGAGGGGAAAGGGAAGATTTAGGTGCCAAGTTTCAAATGATTCATTCCCCCTCAGGTTTCACCAAGAGGAAAGCGTTCTGGCCCCAGGCCAGGTCACCACTGCTTCGGTATTTGGGGGTGGCAGAGACCCGCGGAGGCTGGGTACTCCCCCTCCGTGCAGGCAACTCCTGCCCAGGCCAGAGCCACCCCATCCCACGTTCACAGCCCGGAAGTAGCTCCCCGGAGAGCCTGGGCACCTGATCACAGTTAGAAAGCCATGACCACCCGCTACTGATGCAGAAAATAAGTCACAAAGGATGACTCAGATTCTCCCAGTCTGGGGAGGGGTGCGACAGGATGGTGGGTTTGGAGTGCAAAGACCTGGGCTGGATTCAAATCCTGTTGCTAGATCCCCAGCATGGTGTGCCTGACACGGAACCCTTAAGCCCTCTCTACGGAGGAAGGAATGCCATTCAGCAGTGAAAAGAGATGAGCCATCAAGCCATGACAAGACGTGGTGGGACCTTAACTGCGTGTTGCTTGAAGAAGGCAGCGGGGCAGGCCCCTCCCTGTAGGATTCCAGCCAAGTGACATTCTGGAAAAGGCAGTGCTATAGACTACAAAGATCGGTGGTGGTCCAGGGCTGGCCCTGGGGGGATGAATAAACGAGCAAGAACCCCATTGCGTGGTGTTAAATGACGCCCTCCGTCCACGGGACGTACCGCCCGAGGAGGGACCGCGAGGTCAACCACGTGGGATCGTCAGTTAATAAGAGGCATCGACGTGGCATCTGCCAAGTGTAACAAAGCCGGCACACCAAGCAAGATGTGAACCCAGGGGGGAAACCAGCGGTGGGAGAGAGAAGGTGAACCAGACCTCACTCTACCGTCCATAAACCTAAAAACCGAAAAGCTGCCTCCCATGGTGGCCGTGAGCCCGGAGGAGGAAGGGCCTTTCCACGACGAAGTCCCCAGCCCTCGGGAGGGGCAGGCAGAAGCCACAGGGATCGCGTCTGGACGCAAGCTTGGCATCGCCCTTGCTCCCTCTTCAAGTGTCTGGGCGATCGGGTGTGGGGCTGGCAGGCAGGACACAGGGACTGGGGCCCCAGGACAGACAGCCTCACACATTGTGAGCACAGGGCCAGGAGATGAGTGGGATGGTGGGTGGCGAAGCGGGAGGAGCCTCGGCCCTGCAGCCGGGGCCGCCGCCCACCAGGAGGCCCACCGCTGGTGAGTCCACGCTCCCCCCCGGGGCCATCTGGCCACCATCTCGAGGCATTCCTCACCTCTTCCTCCAGGGAGACCTCACACTGGGACGTGAGTGTATAGACAGCCTCTTCTAATGTCTCTGCCTCCTGTTCACACCGGAGTAGCCCCTCAATGACTGCGGTGTCGTGTGAGGGAAGGTGACGCTGCCGCCAGGCCATGGCAAAGGGGAGAGTCTTTGAAGCATTAAAACCACACCTGCTAAGAATCCCTGTCCCTTTCGCCATGTCAGCGGCGGAAGATGCTCAATGTTTGATTCTCAAGGGCCACATCCACATCGCTGAGGGGGACCCGGGGGCCAGGGAGAGCGCCTGCGGTCCTGGGGCCATCATGTCCCGCGGGTGGACACTGTGGGGCTGAACCCACGGTGCCCAGCACACGGGCCATAACACAAGGCAGCAGGGGACCCCTGGGGGCTTTGGGAGGGATGGAGGGCATCATTTAATAGTACGGAATGGGGCTTTGGTTCATTTATCTTAGATTCCTGCCCACACCAGAGATAGCAGAGCAAAAGAAAAGACCCACCTCCCGGCTATGTAGCCTGAGAGCCCCGTACAGACGCAGTGGGCACCGGCTCTGGCCACCGGGCGCTCTGGGGCTGAATCGAGTCCCCAAGGTGAGTGGAATTTTTCTAAGTCCGATGAAGACATCCTAAGGTTTTGTGCCGTGTCACGCAATAGCAGCTTAACTTTGGTGCTTCTGGAAAATGCTACCACCGTCTAGAAAAATCAGCCCGGACGAGCTCTGTGTAACTTGCAAAGGCATTTAAATTGGCTCTGAGTACAGCCTTAAAACAGGTTGACAGATACCCTCTGCCAACCGTTTAGTTTTGACTTAATACTGCAATTACATTCTGCAATGAAGAGGAAAATGCTTGAGTGCAGTCAATCTTTGGTTCTTAAGCTAACAATATTAGCTGTACAGAATTTGCCTAGAACAAGTTAATAAAGAAGAAGAAGAAAAAAAACCTGAATTAACCAGGTGGAGTTGCCCTCTGAGCAGGCTGGGCTTTGCTTTCGCGTGGACAGAGGGGAAGCCTGTGGACAGGTGTCTGTGCGGTTCTCTGTGGACGGAGAGGAGAGGCGCTGGGCTCCTGTCGCCTCCCCCCAGCACCTTGCACAGGTGCACCCCCAGGGTCAGTGGAGGGGGGCTGCTTCTCCACCTGTGCCGGGCAGGTGGCCGACTCGGGGCTGTGGCAGCTGCTACCTGCTTCCCCATCCAGAGCCGGCCACCAAGGTGCTGTCTGTGGGCTGACTCAGCCACCAGCCCGGGGCCATCTTGTAGCAGGCCTGGCACACCTGAGCCCCTCCCCTTGTGCAAACAGAACAAGGAATGGACTGAGCCACCTCGTGCCCTCTGGAGGTTGCCCCCTCCCTGCCCTGGGGATAGCAGGCCCTTTTCCAGGGCTGGTCCTCCTTTCTCCTCCAGTTCCACAAAGTGTCAAAGGCTCGACCTTTGCTAACTCCTCCCGGCACAGCGTGGTCAGAGAAAATACAGGACACCAGTTAAATGTGAATCACAAATAAAATACAAATAGCTTTGTTAGTGTAAGTGTGTCCCAGTACTTTTTTTTTTATAATTCACTGTGTCTTGGATATAGTTATACTTAAAAAAAAATGTCATTTATCTGAAACTCAGATTAGTTGGAAGTCCTACGCTGCTATTTGGTGAATACGGCCACCCCTCCCGGACCCCTCCGGGAGCTGACTTCTGCTTCTGGGCCCCACACTGTCACTCTGCAGGTGCCGCGCTGACTGTGGACCTTTTTGGACCTTCTTATTCATGGGGTTGACACTGTCCTTGATTGTTACTGAAATTGCTGCAGATTTTCTTCAGGTCTGGTGAATCCCAAGTAAAGAGGGGACACCAACACACACTTAGTCACAGTGCCCAGCCCCTCCCCCTTGCCTGGGCCTCGTGGACCCAGTGTGGGCACGCGCGTGGTGGTCTTCCGGGAGCTCCAGACAGACGCAAGTGTTAACACAAGTCCACGGTCCTCACCAACATCCTCTCTGGCCAGTTGTGTTTTAGAATTCTAAATGTTTCCGATTTTAGAAAAACAGTATGGTGGTTGTACCTTATGTTACATGATTATATTTATGTTGCATTATGCATACTGTATATATTAAACACCCCCAATGTATGGCATTAATACCTTATACTATGCCAGTCGTCCCCAGGACAGCATCAAGGAGCATGAGGAGCCGGACTCAGGAAGGCGGTGAATTCCCAGGGCCCCCAAAGAGGAGGCGATAGATTTCAGCTCACTGCCCAACTTCACCGGGAAATGGCAGGGCAAGCAATCAAGGTTCTGTGGCAGGAACTCTTCTACCCAGAACGCTTTGCATTCTGTGAGGTCCTCCAGAAACTCAGGTGGTTGGAGGGATGAGGACCTTCGTTCTGGGATCTCTGGGAATCCCAAGTTGAGAGGGGAAGACTGCTCCATGGACAGCCATCCCCCAAAAAGGGCCCTGCTTGTGAGGGTGACATGGGATTAGAGCTGCATCCAGGAAGGTCAAACCATTGTCCTCAATGGCCCTCATCCTGGTGTTGGAGGGATCAGCCCATGCAGCTCAGGGCCAAGCCAGCTAGAAGCTCTGGAAGGCGGTGACAAGGGCCAGCTCTCGGTCACCTTGACTGTCTCCACTCAACAAGTCCTTGGTGGCAGTGCGGGGACCCCAGCTCCATGCGTTCAGACTTGGTGTGTGGCATGCCGTCGACTGTGCTCAGATACGGTTATAAGTCCTCAGAGTTTACACAAGGAAGGAGCAAGGGTAGATTTCTCTATTTAATATGCTGCACCCTTTCCTTCAAATCCCTTCACACTCAGAGAGTTTGTCTAAATGGACTCTTAGATAAATAGAGCGACATAATTGCTTTGATGTACCACATATCTGAGTGTCGGGCTTAGGAGTACCTCCTCAGTACACTGAAAGGAAGTGTGTTCAAGAACTGATTGCTTGAAGTCAGTATCATTTATTCTTATTATAAAGAGACTATTCTCATCCTCACACAATTATTATCTGCAACCTCACGGTCCAATACAGCAGAGCCGTGAACCCCACATGGCTGTTTTTATTTTTAATTTTAATTCCCTAAAACTAAGTTGATGGTAAAATCCCATTCTCCCATCGCACTAGCCACATTTTAAGTGTTCCAGAACCGCATGTGGTTAGGGGCTACTGCAGCGGGCAGGGCATGCCTGCCACCCCCCTTCCGTGGCAGAAAGTTCTATCAGATGGTACTGATCTATGATACAAGAAATGGTCACTCTGCTCCGAGCAGGTGATTTCCTTCTTTTGTTTCCCACAGGTCACGCGGCACCCATGTCATTCTTGAGGTTGTTACTGAAGCTCGCGAAACCACTCGAGGCCAGGCGGGTAAGATTTTGCACACTAAAGTTAAGACCCGGTTAGGAGAGATTATCCTCACCGACCGATGGCCTTTGGTTAACTGTCCTCAGCCTGCAGCTGAAGCCCACACAGACCAAGAATGAAGCCACAGCATGAGAAAAAGAGTGGTGCCAGACTCTGACCTCACTCATTCAACAAGACAAAGACTGTCTACGCCGGGGTCAGCAAACTTCTTCTGTAAAGGGCCAGATAGTATATATCTGGGGCTTCATGGGCCATATTGTTTCTGCCACTAAGACTCAACTTAGCCGTCGTGGCGTGAAAGCAGCCATATGTAAACAAATGGGCATGGCTGTGTTCAATAACACTATTTACAAAAAACAGGTGGCTGACCGATTTGGCCCTCAGGCTACCGTTTGATGACTTCGGCTCTGTTCTCCTGAGCCGGCGCTCACCTGTTCTCTGTGCAGCGGACATACCAGTCCCCACAGGGCCCCTAGATGCGATTCCAGGCCCAAGCCTCTACACCCACCCCCACTCCCCTGCCACCTGCTAACTCCGACTTGTCCGCCTCCCAGGTTAAATATTGGTTTCCAGTTCAGGGGACACTTCCCACAGGAATCTCTTCCTAAAACCTGGACCATAGACCGTTTTTAAGTCGTGCCCATTTCGGGAAACATTGTAGGAATACGATACTTACTGGGAAAAAAATACGTATACCTATATCCTAAAACCAGATATAACTTTGCACTTCTAACATTTTGAAGTCTGTTTCCCAGACTTGTTTCTATTTGCCTATGAATCATCGAGCTCTATCTATACCTACTTTTTGCATAACTTGTAAAATAACACACAGAGGTTTGAAATCGGATTTTATATACATATATATAGCAAGACTTTTCTCATGCTATTATAAATTATCCAGAAGAATAACTTGAATACCAACCCAACGGTCTACCCTACTGCTGCCCCAGAACCCACCTGCCATGCCCCTTTTCGGGTCCCTTGTTAGGAATAACACTCGGAGAAGCATCTTCACACGTGGAGCTGTGAACTGGGTCGCCCAGCGTTTCCGGAGGGTAACAGATACCAAGAAATGCACCGTGTCCCGGGTGTGCAGAAGGCCTCCTGCGAGGCCCGCCAGCTTGCCTTCCAGAGGACTGGGTATCTGGTTCTCAGCAGCTGCTTCTGCCAGTGCCTGGCCCTCCTCACCTTTGTGAGCGTCCGATCCCCTCATTGGTTTAATCTTTGCTTGGCTGTTAGGTGAAAGTGGCCTCCCACTGATCGAGTTTGCTTTATCTCTGTCTCCCTGGGGAGGTCCGGAGTCTCTCCCAACGGTTCCTGGCCGGGGAGTGTTTCCTCCTCTGCTTCAAGCGCACGCTCCACGGTCGGGTCTGCGGCGGCTAGCGGCTCCGTGTGTATCTTGGGACGCTAGGTGCCCGCCCGGGGCTCTGGGAAGACTATTGTGTAGAAATGGGCCATTGGGGACCCCTGGTGATCCCGTCAGTGGCTTTGGGAGCTATCCCCCTGCAGACACTGGGCTGACAGTGAGGAGAAGGGGTAGGAGAGTGAGGCGCAGCGCGGCCCCCGGTGGGTGCCCAGCAGCAGCCCCTCAGACTGAAGCCGAAGTGCGAGAAATCTTGAGAGTAGGGCTTGGTAACTGGGGGTCCTGGGGCGATCCCACGGGTGGCCCAGTTTTAGAGGAGGAAAGGAAGCCACAGGAGTTGAAGCTGGGCCTTCTACATGCGTGGGTCTTCTTCTCCTTAAAACGCATGACGGAAGGCTCAGAGAGAGGAGATTCAGCTGCTTGGTGTCCGTTGGGGACACCCTGTCTGAGTCGCCATGGAAGTGGTGGACAGATTTTCCCGGAAGATGCAGCTGACAGAGAGGAGTCTGGCACTCTTAGACACCACAGACAAGCGTGTGAATCGGTACAGCTTCGGGGAAGCAATTTAGCCATGTCCACCAAGAGCCTAAAAATAACCCAATAACCCTGGGATGTCTGTACGATCTTTAAAACTCTGTCGGTAGCTCTGGTGTTCCCTGGGATTGAGAATCGCTGTCGGGGCGACGCTACCGCCGCTCAAAATGACACTTAGGAATTTTTCATAACAGGAATGGGTTTTAGTTTGCACATCAAATTTAGAAAGCAGAGCACAGAGTTACAGAAGTTTTAAATACACAGAAGGGAAACGGGAAGTGACATCAAACTGGGAACGCCAGGGGCGCCTGGGGGGCTCAGTGGGTTAAAGCCTCTGCCTTCGGCTCAGGTCATGATCCTAGGGTCCTGGGATCGAGCCCCGCATCGGGCTCTCTGCTCCGCGGGGAGCCTGCTTCCTCCTCTCTCTCTGTCTGCCTCTCTGCCTGCTTGTGATCTCTGTCTGTCAAATAAATAAATTAAAAAAAAAAATGGGAACGCCAACTGAGTCGCTCATGCCTTCATTCAACAAGTATTTCTGAGCACCAGCTGTGGTCTCAGCCCGCAGTTCTCAAACTTCTTGATCTCCAGATCCCTTTATACTCCCCCCAAATTGTTCAGAACCACAAAGAGCTTTTGTTTACATTGGTTGTATCTACTGATATTTACCATATCAAAACTAAAATTGATCATTTCAGAAATATTTATTCATTAATTCCTTTCTTGAAGAAATAATAAATCCACAACACGCCAATACGAAGAACACATCTAGAGAGGGATATTGTTTTACATTTTTGTCAATCTCTGTAAGTCCCGCTTAATGGAAGACAGCTGGGTTCTCCTGCTTGCCTCTGTACTCAGTGCGTTGTGCCATCACCCTCCGCGAGGACGTTGGAAAATTCCAGCATATAGTCACGACAGAATGAACATGAGCGAGGCCAACAACGACTTAGTTGTTCTGAAACGAGTTTTGGTCCACTGTTAAGGAAATAGTGTTAACCTCACGGACCCTGGGAGGGTCGTGGAAATCCCAGGAGACCCGAGATCACACTTTGAGGACCACTGATCTGAGCGTTTTTCTAAGTTTTAGCTGAAAAAAGAAAAAATCACAAAACAAAACAAAAGAAAGTTTCTGCTCTCGTTGTCTTATTTTCTGTTAGGAGAAGAAAGAAAGCAGCGCGTCAGCGGCAGGTGGGCAGTGCTGGGAAGAGTGGACTGAGGGTCAGGGAGGCCGCCAGCCACCAGGAGGATCTCCCTCTGCGTGGCAGCTTTGGGATCTTTCTGCTTTCCTCCATTGTTCACATTTTCTATAAGGAACAGTCTGACTTTACAGCTTTTAAAATCGTTTTCTAAATGCAGGCCCATTTCAAGGAGGCGTTCATCAGTGCGACATCTCGAAGCAGAAATGCAGCCCCGTGTGGTCCAGCAGCAGCGCGTCCATCAGATGCTCGCCAGCCACGCTCTGCGGTTTCCATCGTCCCTGGAGAAGGGTCTGGGGACACACACATGCTTGGAGCCAGTGCCCGCCCCCAGCCCACCATCTTTGGGAGAAAAGCATGCAGACAGAATTAAAATGCACATCGTTACTCTTGTTGATATTAATTTGTTCCTGGGCCTCACCTGAGGGATTTCTAGTCCCCTGGGCTCCAGCCCCCCGAACAGAGAAGGTAGCCTGACCTCAGACGGGGTCCGTTTTCCCCACGGACCCTTCGGCCCCATGTCCTGCAAGGACTTCTGCTCTCCTTCCAGGCCTGATCGCAGAGCTCTCTCCACGCCCTCCCAAGGCCGTGACACCCATGGAAACTAAGCCACGCCTGGTGGAAATGACACCACAACAGTTACTGTTTATGAATAAGAAGGTTCAACTTGTGAACGAGTCAAGGAGAATGATGCTTATTTGTCTTCCCACGTGCTTCAGCTCGGAAGAAGAGAGGATCTTAAGCTTGGAGGACTGGAACTACCATTGTACTTAGGGCCCGGGGCCTTGGGAGCTGTATTCATTTCTGCGACTCCTACGACCAAGTACCGTGAACTGGGGGGCTGACACGATGCAAATTCATTCTCTCACGGTCTGCAGGCCTGAAGTGCAAAATCAAGACGTTGGTGGGGCCATGTTCCCTCTGAAGCCTCAAGGGGAAGATCCTTCTGGTGTCTTCCAGCTTCTAGTGGCTCCTGGCACGCCCTGAATCTGAGCAGCATCCCTGGAAATTCTGCGTCTGTGGTCACATGGCCTCCTCCTCTGAGTGTTGTCTGTGTCTTCTCTTATAAGGACATCAGTCGCAGCAGGTCTCGCCGGTATGACCCCATCTTAGCTCAAGTACATCTGCAAAGATCCTTTTTCCAAATAAGGGCACATTCACAGGTACGAGAGTTAGAACTTTGGGAGGGACACAGTTCCACCCATAACAGGCCAAACCGAGGGAGGGGGAGACCAGAGGTGAGTGCAGTCATCGAGGCCAAGAGGACCAGCTTGCAGGTCAAGGCTGCAGCCAGGGCTTTAGACGCGCCAACCGGGAGGCCTCTGCAGAGCCCGACGTGAGCGTCGTCAGGGAGGCGAGCTACTGGTCAGAGTCAGGGTGGCAAGGGGTGGTTTGTGCCTGGAGCTAAAACAATGCAGACAGGACTCGTGCTCTGTCAGGAAGCTCAGTGTAAAGGGAAGGAGTAAAATCATGCGCCTGTTTGAGGGGGACCCAAGATTGAGGAAAGAATTTCATTTAGCAGTGGTTTCCTTTTGTTCGCCTGTGGGGAATGGGCGGCCGGGCTTGGCTCTACTTCCCTCCATATGAGTATAAGCTTCCCAGCCAGTCCCTGCAGTCGAGCGCTGGCCCATACTGAACCTTCTTCTTCTTCTTTTTTTTTTTTTTACATCTTTATTATTTTTTTTACTTTTCTTACATTTTTATTTTTTTTATTTACATCTTTGTTATTTACATAGTGACTGCATTGTAAGTGCCACAAAATTTAGATTTAAAAAGGTGAGAGGCTACGAGGTAATCATTGTGAGCCATTTGGTATCTATGTCTCGAGACTTTATGTATCTGTATGGACACAGATTGATACATATTTTAGATAAATGAGTCATACTTGGCACAATGTTTTCATAAGTTGCTTTTTCCATTTAACAGCACACTGAGAACGTTTCTTAGATCAAACACACACTAACAGCATGGATGTATACATACACACAGGCTCGCGCGTTATTTTAAATCACTGCACGTTTCCCACTCTGTGGCTGTATCATAATTTAATGAACCAATTCTCTACTCCTGGGCTTCAATTTTTGCCAGGCATCCTTTTTCTTCACAAATTAGTCTGATTAAGTTTTAAGATACATTGCCGGATCAAACCGTATCACAATTCCGGTCCTTTCTCGAGTACGCATGCCCTTTCCTAAAATTAAACGTATCTTCCCAAACACTACCAGCTTTGTCTGAAATTTGGGAAACCCTGCAGAGGCAGGAAGGTGTCACAGGAGAGCAGCCTCGGGACACCCTCACCCCTGTGTCGGGAGGGAAGCTGTGTGCACGGGGTGCAATCTTTTTAAACGATGCTTTCATTTGTCTGGATTCTTTCCCAAATAAAAAATTAACATGAGGGGGTTTCTTTTTTTTTTTTTTTTAATGAGGACTGATTCAATACATGGTGGTGTATTACGCAAAGTCCATTTTGCTGTCTAAGAGAAAAAGGAAGCAGAAAAGTACCTCTCCTAAGATACGACGTTGCAGAGCATGTGGGACTGGTCGGAAAACAGTAGTAAAGCGTAAAGCCAGCCCCTTCCTTGCCATGATGTCCCCGCATTAATTCATGAAACTGTTTGACAGACATTGACTGACTGGCAACACCTGCGAGGCGAGACTAGCCTGGCAGATGAGAGATCCTTCCTGGGACGCGGGGCACAGAGTGTGGGACATCTGGAGGTGAGGCTCGGACCTGCGCGCCAGGGAGGGGTCCCCGCGGGGACGCAGTGGTCAGGGCGCTGTGACGGGAGCAGAGACCGTAGGGAGTGTGGAGCCCCGGGTCAGAGAGGGCGGGCAGGAAGACAGCCAGCCACCAGAAGTCCCCCGGCTCACCAGGAGCCAGGGAAAGAGCTGTGGTAGAAGCCGCAGCCAGTCACGACTCTTGTTTGCACGGGTCCTTTTGGCAAAGACTTTCAAGGCTAATACCTCGGGGCTGACAGCAGTTTAGGGGTCCGGAAATTGCAGCTACCCTGGGCAGGACTCAAATTGGAAACCACGCCAGGATGGCTTGGAACACCCAGCCAAACGCTGAGGGTGGTTGCAATCCCGCTGTGCCCCACAGAGACGGTCTCACGAGCACCACGTGTCCGTGGACAATGTAGACATCGGCCTCTGTGTTGTCCAAGATAACGAAAGATCAGAAACCATCGAACTGACCAACCGCGGGGTGCTCTGCAGTGTGAGCAGGGAGGGCCCCTGTGTGTGCGCGTGGAAGGAGCACGAAGCAAGTTTAATTAAGGGGGTCTACTTGGGCGGGCGGGAGCACGTGCCCACGCGCGTGGAGATGCATCTGCACGGATTCGGCCAGAAAGTGTCTGAAAGGCAGCATCGAGCTGTTCACAGCCGTTTCCTCTGGGGAGCAAATGGGGCGATGGTCTTCACGCTGCTCCACAGGGGTCCGTGTTTTACAAGCGAGGACGTTTGACTTTCATTTAGTTAAAAACAATCACTTGAACAGGAAAGGACTGGGAACCTGCCTGCACTCCCCCATCAGGCCTAACAAGCATTCCCAGGGCAACAGTGAAGGCCCCGGGGTGGGTTAGTCACCGCCGGTTGGTGGCAGACAAGAGCTCATAACCCAGGACGTGATCACAGGGTCATTCTCTGGGACCAGCACATCGAGGTGCAGTTTTGACACTGGAAAGAGTAGGGTCTTCTAAGACTATGGGCTATGGCCCTTTTGTGATGTGAGATCTGAAATCCGGGCTAGAAGGTGCTCAAACACACCTAGACCCCTGCAGCAAGTACTGATTGTATGTACTGGGCTCTTCCCTCTCCAGCTGGGACCCCTGAGTCTGGGGAAGTCGAGCAACTTGTCCAAAGTCATCTGTAGAATGTCACGGGGCAGAGTAGCAGGTTCGCCTCTGGGCTGGAGTACAGGGAGGCACAGAGGGGGCCCACAGAGGGCAGAAGCCCTGAGACTCGGAAGGGAAGGTGGGAGCAATTACAGTCTGTCCACAGCCCCTTGTGCCTAAAGAACCCGAATCCATGGTGTGCAGAGGCTCTTCAAAACAACACGTGTTGTAATGCATTCACCCTTTTACGAAGTTCTAGAATCTTCTTCGGGTGCACACGTTATATCCTGAGCACGTGTATTGAATACTGGTATAATGCATTCAGTCATCATCACAATCCTGCTCCTGTAAGTGCGAGTCTTCTTCTCCTCCTCGGGAGCTCTGTGCTGCCGCTGTTCTGGGCCTCAGCCACTTCTGATGCCTTGATGCCAAAGGTCCAGGGCACACGTGTGCCAAAGGGGACACCTGTTCATCTCCAGGGATGGCCCTGGTCCAGGTCATGACCTGCTTCCCAACACCAGTGTCCAATCCTGGTTCCATGGCCATGAGTGCCCGATAGCTCTTCATTTAAGGAAATTTGGCCAAAATTTTAAAAAATTAAAAATGCGTAAAGCATCCTAGTGTCTTGCACAAAAATGGAATCCAGCGAGCTAGGATGGGGCTCTTGCCGCCTGCGACGTCTTAGATCCGTCGACGGTCCAGGGAAAAACGTGAGAGAGAGCAGGCCAGGCTCTTTGGATTCTGGGGACGTCTCTCCCCCTTGCCGGGGAGCGTCCAGGCTCCTGACCGGTCCCACCCCGCGTCCTAGCTCAAGAGGCTCACGCGCAGCCCCGACGCTGAGTTCTGGCTTCTGTTTGCAAACACTGCCTAGAACCCTGCTTCTCACCGCACAAGCTCTATGAGCCTGCAGACATTTTGGAGAATCACATCAATGCCGACATGATGTTTGTTTCCTCTTTGCTCAGTTTTCTTACTCCATCCACGATGTTCCCCAACACTTTAAATGATCCTTTATATGATCCGCGACGATCGCGGTTCTGACGACGACGTGGAGGTCGCCGCCGCTCTGGGGAAAGGTCAAGCTCTCCTCCCAGGCCGCCGGTGTAAACACGAAGCACATTCCCCTCTGCCACTCGGTGATTCAGGCCCCCAGCTGCCGCCAGACTTTCCAGGGCACCTCCAGCCCCGAGCCCTCGGCGGGAGCAGAGCCAGCCTGCAGGCCACATCACAGATGATAGGCCAACGGCAGGAACCGCTCCCCAACGTCGTGCACCAAAGAGGTCAGCCTCGCAGTGTCCTCAAGACTGTACTGTCCTCCCTGGGGTGGCTTCGGAGTTAACGACCACTCGCCTTCTCAGCAGATTTTACATGGAGATGTCTACCGCCACCGGACAGGACCCTTCTTTGAGGCTGTTACGTGTATTTTCAGAAGCCATTATGATCTCTAATTTAGACATAGCGCTCATCAAAGTGAATGTCTCAAGTTTTCAAGCGATTTGCTTTTCCCATAAAAATCATGCCCTTGTTACTGAAATTAAGTCCTTACGATGTATGTAAAAAATTTATTTCCGAATTGTGTCTACTTTTATGAGCAAAAATAATCAGGAAAAGCCACTGGCTACAGGAACTGCAAACAAAATGAACCTTTAAAAAGCTAATGACTTAAGGGTGGTTGTAGAGACATATAAAGTATGTTGGGGGCTTACACTATTTGTCATTAACACATAGTCTGAAAGCTTGGCTAATATAATGTGACACAAAATTAGTCAAACACAATTCATGCAATATTGTTTAATTTTACTCCTCATTTAACTTGGTTTTAAGCAAAATCATTATGTCACATGATAACGTTCCCTTGAACAAGAAATATTTCATAATGGTCGCTGCCTTTAGAAATGACTTATTAGGGGCTCCATGCTGAACACATTCTTAACTATGAAAACGATAAAGCTAATAGCTTAATCATATTTTGACACCATCTACATACTTTATGCATTATTTACAAGAAAGATATAAAAATGAAACCACTGAATATCTCGCACAATACTTCACAGTCATAGTTAACTGGTTAAAAATATAACACATTTATCTTCCGGGGGCTTTATATTTGCATATAGATATTTGCATACCATGTTGCAATGTGCTGTTAATGTAAAATTTAACCTTTGTTCTTTCTCTCTGATGTGCAAGGTATACTCATTAAGTTAAAAATAATGGCAAAAATAAGTCTTCTGGTGATATACATTTCATAAATTATTCCCCAGGGCAGTGAGGAAAGGTAAAATGTGGGTGGGAAAATGTTTAATTGAATTAATTCCTCATTTTCTGTATTTTTATTTTACAACTCAGAGATAGAGCAATTTGACTACTATATGTCAACCCTATGAATTGCAAAGGACCTCCTCTCAATTATTCAAGGTGTCAACCCTCTTAATCCTATATTAAAACAATTCCGCATTCCAGGACTGAGATGAATGCGTAGCACCATTTTGCACACCTGTTAAGCGGATGGCCTTTTATTCAACAGAAGGAATGCACAACCAATATGCATAAAACGTATGGCAAGGTCATTAGACATTGGGGCAAAACTGAGCAACTCTGGGGCTTGCATAAGGTCATAACACACAACGTCAGTTTCTTATTAAGCCCCATACACATACGAGCTTTTGCAGAAATGAGAAAAATACTTAGAAATCTCCTAAGATACTGTTACTTGAATATCTAAATTCCGGTTTCTCTTTCCTTCTTGATACATCCCAAGTCGAAAATGCCTCGTTGGATGAGACTCAACATTTTAAGTCATACAGAGGCCAGGCACAGCCCCGGTACTGCTCGTGGAAGAGAAGGAAGAGAAGAGACAGCAGGACCATCCATGTAAAGCCGCTGTCGCAGTCCTGGGATGAGGAGCTGCAGGGCGGATGGCCTCTGCCCGGATGGGTCCAGCTCGGGGAGGCGGTGGTGTACCGTGATGCACAGCGGCCTGTGAGGAGGGCTCACACAGACTCGAGTCACAGGGGCAGTAGAGGCCACGAGGCCACGCAGTCCCACGGTGAGCAGGCAGAGCTGGCAGGACAGGTGGGCTGCAAGGATGCGGACCTCAGAAGAGACACGGGAACACAGCATGAAAGCAGCTCCAGCCAGAGATCTGCGAGGGGCCGAGCTAGCTGTCCCAGGAGCCCAGAACCCCGAGACAGGATTGCTCCCCACACTTCTTTATTCCCACCGAACCCCAGAGCTGGCAACTCAGAGACAGGACACGCCTATGAAATCCGGCAACTGGCAAGGCAGGGACAGACCTGGGGTCACACAGCCCTCAGTGGCCAGTGGAGCCGGGACCAAGGGCCCTTGACCCCCAGGTTGATGCCTCGTTCCACCGTGAACTGTAGAGATGGCCCTGGGGTTCCCCTAGATTTCCAGGGAGCCCAGGAGCGGTGGCTTCGTTCTGCTGCTTCTCTCCAGGGCAAGCCAGAAAGCTCGGCACTTCCTAAGACAACCCCCCACCCCTGACTTCCATGTTGATCCAGTTGATCCACCTCCACGGACTGCCTCTTTAGGGGAAGGGCCCCGTCTCCATGGCGGGTCTCCTGGGTACAGTCAAAACTCTGTCTGCTGCTGCTGGGACGCTGGCGACTGTCTTGGCATCATTACCCCCATGAGCGCTGGCCATGTTCATCTAGTTGGGCTCACCCACCGGCCCTCCGCCCCACTCCCGGGGTGCATGGCCTCCCCTCTGCTCCCCCGCTCCCCACGGGGCCTCTCTCTGCTCCTTTGATGAACACGCTATTTATAAGTCGGCGTGACGCATACCTCAGCTGTGGGGACATACTTGTTTAAGCATATTTAGTCCAATCTTGTGGAGACTTGTGCTTCCTCCTTTTGGAGCCACTGAAAAGATAAATGCGCCGTGATTAGACCTCATTTTCTGTGCAAAAAGGAAAGAATGACCCTGAAATGCTAAGTGCTTTTTGAACAAGCGGCAGCCGCGTTGGCTCCTTAACGAAAACGCCCAGGCCCCCTCGAAACGGAGGCAGATCCATCCTGCGGAAACACGGTATTGAACTTTTACTTATTTGCAGTGTTTTCTGGACTCCTATGTGTACGTGATTGTTCTTGTAAAGGTTCTTACCGAGGTAAATAAAATCGTAGAGGCTTGGAAACACACTATTATGACCGCGCGGCGCTAAGGTGTACAGAACGGGGAATAACTCTCCGAGGAATAAATTACACGTGATGAGGGCTAAAAGGATCCAGCTCCTGTTTGAGGGAGTCTGCGGGCGGACACGGAGACCGGGCCGTTTCAGCGCGCCTTTCAAGACAATGCACGCGCACCAAAAACATCATTCTTCGCAGAGCGCCCCAGAGGCCGCCGCTGTCACGTGGCCGCCGTGGTTATTCCATTCCCTCCAATTCAACACAGATCTTCTTTATTAATTTTAATTTGTCATCAATAACCTGACAGGCACTCTTTCGGCAAGAAATACTGCATTAACTGTTTCACTCACTGTGGCAGCTATTAAAACGGGGATGGTGATTAGCAGGAATGAGGTCAAACTGAATAATGTGGGTATAAGTCGCTACCAGCGAAATGTATAACACGAGAGGATTTATGATGTTCACTTGCTGAAATGTAATTTAAAAACAGGATATCACCACCTGCTACGCTGGCTCGTCGTGTTACTCAGATCATTTAAACATTTCCTGCTAATATGTTTATTTGCTTCTGGCATATATTGCCATTTACTGTATTTCTAATAACTACAGTTAAAATAAACTTAATTGTTGCTATCTACTTCATGTAAACATAGCAGGTAAATAAATCATCCCATGATTAGCTCAGACAATGCAAATTAGGGTGATTTAATCATCAATATTGGCAACAGAAAAATTAGTATTTGTAACCTTGCAAAGAACGGAATTTGGTTCTCTTATTGAAGAGTCTGTGTGCTAAATAAGGATGTCACAGGGACTCTGGAAGACTGCACTGGCTAGAAACAATGTGACACACCATCAAGACAGCTGAGAACGCCACTGAATGTTTACAGACGCTCAGCGTTCACACGTAAACTCTACATGTGCTCTTCTTGAAAAATCGGGCACCCAGGAACATTGACGGGAGTCACTGCTGATCTGGAAATTGCGACCCACAGCCTTTGGCTGCACTTTCTAGGGAATTCAGATCAATGCAGACTTCCCAATAACGGTTTAAGACTTTTTCTTTTTTTTAATTGGGAGGTCATTTAAATCCTGGGCTAAAAATAAGAGAATATGGATTTTAAACGTGCAGCATATTTTAAATACAAAGGTTACTTGTAGGGTTGCGGGTCCATGAGACAAAGCAGCTCTCTTTCTCAGAGCGCACAAGTTCAGTCAGTCTGGCCTGGTGTTAATCCTTACACCAAATATCATATAAACCACTCAATTTAAGATCTCTGAGACTCGGGCTACACTGTGGATGGCAGCACAGAGCCAAAGCAGAGAGCCACGGAAAGCCCTCGGATGACTCTGGGTGGCGTGGTTCTGCGGCCCTGCCTACGGCCCCGCGTCTTCCACCCCACCCCCCAGTTAAGGGCCGAGCCTGGGGTGACACGGTTTCCCCACAACGTTCACGCCGGCACATTTGTGCAAAAAAATGAAATTTTAACTTAGCCATTCTGGAATGGGGTGGCAAACCTCGTGGCTTGGCACGCAATTTCAGAAAATCATGCTTTTATTTTAAGAAATATCAAGAACTGTGTCAAGAAATAATGTGTAAAATTCTTCTCTGGGCGGCCCGTGCATCCTGGGAAACAAGCTACACCTCATGCAGGAGAGCCCCCACCCATCGTCGAGACTGGCTTTATCACGGGCAAACCTCAATAAGCCCCCCCACATGTCTTTCTGGGCATCTGGAAAAAAAAGCCAATAGATATCGCCCCGTCTCCATGATTGCCTGCGGAGTCGCCGGTGCTCTGCATGAATGCAAAGCAAACAAGCAGAGAAAAAGCCGCGGCGAAGGAGGCCTTTGCCTCTTCTCCTCCTCTGAGCCGCCTCTCGCCGAAATCAAGCAATGCTCCAGGCGGCAATTCCGGGGGCAGCATCTCCAGGACCAGAGCTGTCACATTAGGCAATCAGAGAACTTTTAGAAGAAAAGCAATGAATGCTAAACGCCGCACGGTCCCGCGGGCAGGGCCCGGGCACCCACGTCACCCGTGGAAAGGGAGCAGCCTGGGTCCCGGGTCGGGAAAGGCGCTTATTCCCGCCTACCCCGCCCGCCGTGCGGAGGGCTGCTCAAAGCCCCCTTCATCTCCGGCGGCTAGTACAAGGCTTTACGTATCAGCCCCATTTGAATCGATGATGGGAGCGATGTTTGTAATTCGACATCAAGCAGCCCCGGCGTCCGGCGTTTATTTGTTCTGTTGTTTTGGCAGGTAATCCAAGGGCCCCTCTCATCCGACATGTCAAGTCTACAATCAAACAAAGAGGGCTGGTGAATTCACTTTTACAGTTAGGCGAGCTGAATGCTATTACCCGTGTGTTTGTCACCGACCTGCGATCCCAGCCTCTCATCTGCCATCCGGATGGATGCTACAAAGTGAAGCATCGGGGACATGCATTTCCCAGTAACTACCTGCTGCCAGCTATTATTTTAAGGATCCTGTGATTTTCTTTTATTTTGAGTAGAAAAAACAGGCAGCCGCGGTAATAAAAAGGCGTATCAACTAGTCACTTCCTGGCAGATTTGTCACTGGTGTGGATACAGTGGAGCCTTTTTTGTTGTTGTTGCTAGAAAATGTATACACTCGAATATCATACTGTAAATCTGGAGTATGTGCTTCCAATAAAACCCGTTTTAGTACCTTGCATACTGGTAAACAAAATAAAAATGTATGCATCTTATAAAGAACTGCCGATACCATGTACACATGCAAGATGCCACCCACAAATCATGGGCTGACAGGAGATATTTTATGTTATATGATTTTGGGGTGAAAGTTATTATTTTTTTATTCCTAAATCACATTAACATAGCTACACAGCCATACATTATCACGGCTCTCCAGTAATGTTCTTAAATATTTCCTAATGATGGATTGCATTTTAGGGAGTCCTGGGGCCCAAGTTTAACTATATAATTCCAAGTTGTGAATTAAGTTGCAAAAAAAAAAAACAAAAAAAAAAACAACAAAAAAAAACAGAAACAACAACCACCAGAGCTTCTGGTAATTGTTTTATTTCTGCATAACGCATAGTCACCGCAATCTTCTCCCCAGTTCAACACCTAAGAAATCCTCAAAAATCATCAGCCACCAACAAAACCTTAGTTGTTCAGCGCATGTTTTGAAATTAATTGATGCAGCTCTTCCGAGGTGACTGGTCCTTTGGTGACACCTGGAAAATCGCCGCTAGGTGTTTGTCAAACCGCAGAATTACAGGCAGGGTTTGCGTTTGCACCACTTGTATTTTGGAAGCTGTACGTGGCTTCTGCCTCGGACTCGGAGTCACCAGCGAGTCAAGGGCTGCGGCCCCCCACTCACCGGCCCCCCAGTCCCCAGGTGTGTCCGCGGGACTCGCGACCGGAACAAAGAACCCGACGCCTGGGCTCCCATCCGGAGCCGTAGTCGGACAATTCTGCACAATAAAACGCGGCCCAAACAAAGAGTGATTAATGACTCGCGGGTCTGCCGCGCCATGTCGACCAGATAGGCTCAGAGTGGGCCTTTGAAGGAGAAATGAAAAGAGTTTCGGGCTTTAAATATTTACTATTTCATTCATCAATGGAGCATGTAAACGCAGAAACAAATATTCAAACATCATTTTCCCCAGACTCCATTTCCCTCATTGTGCTCGCATGTAATGCTTATTTGCGGCAGTCACCGTAATGGAAGGCGCAGGAGGAACCGGGTTACCAAGGCACGGGCGACCGTTGGGAGGGGGCCTCGGGCTCTCCTCCTGAATTTTGTTTGTCACAGGGGTCTCCGGAAGGTTCCACAGTCCATGTAACCCATCCAGGGTTCAGGCTCAGAGTTCGAGTCCGATTTGACGGTTTCCACGCGGTCGAGTACTCCAAAAGTTGTCTCTGTGTGGAAAGGAACCCTTTTGTTATCATCGGAAAAGGAAACACGTGGGAAATGTCCCCACAAGTCAAACACCCTGCCCTTCAGAATAGGTCTAAAACGTGACCGTCCTGACAACAGTTGTGAGGTGTGACTTCACAATGGTCCACTGGTCACGTTCGTCTTTGTTGTGTGTCTGGAGAGGTGGCCCACGTGGTGTCCAAGCTGGAGGGACCAAGGGTGACAAAACACTCTGACCCGGCCCCTCCCACACAGGGTTGCTCCCGGAGCCTCTGCTGTTTCCATATGAAACCTGGGGCTCGCACCCCACACGGCCCTGTGCCATCTGCCTGCATACCCCAGGGTCCCAAGTGAGCTGGGCTGGGCCTCCCTGGCCTTGCTCAGTGCAGGACCCTTGTCCCCTCACCCTCGGAGAGCTACAGATCCGATTCCCTGGCTAGGAGCGCAATTCCCCTTTCTGGGCCTAGTTTCAGCATTTAGCTCAAATGCCGCTTCCTCTAGGAAGCCCTCCATGCAGACCCTCCGGGTCACATGACCTCCCGCTCCCCTCACTGCAGCCGGCAATCTCTTTCCAGTGCTTACACAGTCTGACTTCCAGAGCCACCCCCTCCCAAGGAAACAGCTTCCCCCGTCAGCCCCAGGACTCAGCCTGACGTGCGGTAAGCGCCGTGACAATTTTTTGAATGACGGATGAATGAATGTCATGTGCTTGGTCTTTATCAGCAGGCAAACAGAGAATTCAGCCTGCAAGGTGTACCGGCATTTCATTTTCAATCTGCATCATTTAAATCGTTTTGTCTATCAGTCTAAATTCTCATAGTACTCAAGGCTATGTGACCTCAGCATTGAGATCCAGAAAAAGCCGTTTATGCAAAAAGCAGCATTCACACACTAGCACACAGGCATGTGCACTGGCGTGGCACACACACATTTCATGACACATCTAGAAAAGAAACCAACAAGCACAGGGCTTTGTGACCCTTCGGTGAAGATAGTCCCACTTTGCCCTTGCAAATTCCAGTCTCCACTTTGGCTGTGACTTAAGAAAGTCTGTTGGACTGAATTTCAGGGATTTCATGATAGGGAGAGTGTCTCCTCCATTACTGAGCATTCCACAGAGGACCCCGTGTGTGTGTGTGTGTGTGTGCGCGTGTGCGTGTGCGTGCGTGCACGTGCACGTGTTCATGTACGAGGGAGAAGGAGGAGATTGTTGTAGCTGTTGCGATTTTATATATGTATGCTTCAATAGACCTGCTGATTTCTCCCAGCATTGCCTTTCTGGGAGAAAGGCCAATTTTCTTCATTTTTAAAATATCATAACATTTGTGTTAGCGAAAACTACTATAAATGCCATCAGCTCCAGAATTCCAGTTTAATTTCTATTTTGACTTTATCAAAATTTGAGAAAAATATCTTTGGGGAATACAATTATCTGTGCTTAGCCTCAGCCCAGAGATAAACACAAACCAACTGTTCCTACAGCGGGGAGTGATTCAGGGAAGTCCCTGCTAAGTGTAGACACCACGGCCAAGGCGAGAGCTGGAACCGGACCCCACAGTGTAATCTAAACAACATAATTCTGATCCCAGGGACTGCACCGTGTGGTCTCGCATATTGAATTTGTAAAAATCATATTAGAAATGTACACAATATTTATAAAATACAAATACTGATTTCTCACATTGTTTCTTACCTGAACACGGGTCAACTGCTTGTCTGGTTCCTTCTGATAGCTTAATTAAACAAACAAGAGCGTTTTTGAAAAATGTCAGACCCTGATGTAAGAAATCACAGCATTTTAATATTTTAATATCTGAGAGCTGCCTAATGCTTCAGTAACGGTTAAACCTAGTTAAATTCCCATTGATGGTGCTGATTATTCTAGGATCTGATTTTTTCCTCTGGCTTCATTTAAAATTGTAATCTTTCTCAACAGCTATCCACTATTGTTATTAGAATCTTACTTCTTGGATATTAATGACTCTTGAGAGTTTCCAAAACCGTACTGGAGTGTTTTCACAAGTCATTCCAAAAATATACTAGGTAAACTAATGAAACCTGGGATGTATTTTACATTATTCACCTGGCATACCAATACTCATTCATACTACTTAAATCACAGGCTGACTTGATCGTGCATTTGCCGTCAAGGGGGATCATTGGCAGCCCCCCCTTCCCAAGCAAATGCAGCGTCCAGGACAAGACGTGCATGTGCCGAGCAAGTCCCTGGCTCCCCAGTTGTTAATTATCATTGTTGGCTGATACCCTCCCAGCAGGAAAGGGAAACTGATACATTTTAAGTGTATCAGCGAACACCGGTCAAGTGATACAAGTCGTGCAAGTTATTGTCAGATTGTCTCAGTTTCTCATGAAATCCTCACCATCAGTATCAGCAGGTGTGAGCCTCTTTCATTTTACAGATAAACAAATTGAGTCAAAGAGCTTAAGTAACTTGCCCCAAGATATGAGCCAGGAGGAGCAGGAGCTGGACGCGAACCCCGTTCTGCTCACCCTCGTACAATGAAGGAGAAGCAACAAACGTCTGACTCTGAATTGTCATTAAAATACATCATCCAGGGGGCGCTGGGGGCACAGCTGGTTAAGCGTCTGATCCTGTTTCGGCTCAGGTCGGGATCTCAGGGTGGTAAGACTGAGCCCTGCATCGGGCTCCGTGATCAGTGCGGAGTCTGCGTGAGATTTTCTCTCTCCCTCTCCCTCTGCCCTGCCCCTGTCTTTCCTCTCTCTCTAAAATCAATCCGTCAATGTTTAAATTTATGTGGCGGGGGGGGGGGGGACCCAAGCCCCATGCATTTCACCTTGACCCATAAATAAGAAGCGGACAGGCTACCCTGTTATTCGGGTACCAGTGATTCGGGTATCAGTGACATGGTTGGGTAGGGACCCCCTCACTGGACACAGAGAACGTGGCATGTCCTGAACCAGAGTCGCACCTCTTCATCTCGTCTTCGTGTCACTGCCATCGTTGGATGTGACAAGTTCCCGTTCTCCTATTCCTCCTCGTCCCCCTGAACTTAATGTGGTTGAGTCCCTTCTCCCACCGGGTTAGGATTCTCAGATTCAGTCAAAATCCTTTGAAGGTCCCCATTTTATTTGTCTTTTCTCGGGGCTCTGCCCTATGACTGAGCGCTTTGCTTTTGCTTCCTTCCGACCTGCGGGGTTCCTGGACTCCTTCACGGCTTGTGTCATCCAGGGAGCCATTTTCCTTCTGGTCCTTCTTGGATCCTTTGGCAGAAAAGGTATGGTTCTAAGAGTCGCGTGTGCAATGCTGACGAGGCAGTCCATGTAAAAATGTCTCAGTGTTTTGGAACTCCCGGGGCTGGAAGAACCTTCCCCACCCAAACACACACTGCTGTTCCAAGGTGAAGGACGCTCCAGAGACGCCCTCAGGGTCCCTTGGACAGTGGGTGACGTGGCCAGGGCCAGGACAGGACGCTGGGGCTCTTCACCTCGCATCCCTGCCGCAGGCAACTGCTAAGGACAGTTTCCCGGTGCAGGCATCACCCGGCATCTGCAGGGGGAGCCGCGCTTCTCCGACGACGGGATTACATACACGCTACCCTCCTACAGCAGGGAAGCCACAGTTGCTCCTGGAATCTGACAAGTTATATACCCAAAATATCGAACACCAGGAACGTGGCACAAGAGGTACAATTTGCCAGGGCCCAGCGCTTGCCGCAGGCTCCTAAGAAAACAACCCAGCTCTAAACCTGTCATCACTCCTGCCACAGAGACCAACAACGGCCCCGGGAAGGAGCGTCAGCATCGGACACTGATTAAGCGATATCAGTGGTGCAAGTTATTGGCAAATTGCCTCAGTTTCTCAGGAAATCCTCACAGTCAATACCAATGCCTCAGTTTCTCAGGAAATCCTCACAGTCAATACCAATGGATATTATCTTCTTTCATTTTGCAGATAAAGAAATCGCGAATCGAAGAGTTTAAGTAACTTGTCCGAGGATATGAGCCAGGAGGTGGGTGAGCTGGGCTTGAACCCACTTCTGCCCACCCTGGAGCCCCATCGCCCTGACTCGGCGGGAATGCCCCCCGCAGCGGGAAGCATCATCCCCGTGATGACGACATTCTCTCATTCTGCCGGAAGACGCGGAGGGAAGGCCGATCTGTGCCCGCCGTGGGAACACACAGCCAGGAAGCCCAGGTCCTCCCCTTTGGACTTGCCTTGGAGGACTGTGGGCTTGACAATTGATGTCGTCTGCAGTTGCTACCTCTTATCATTCTTTACGCACCAGCATGAGGAAGAAGAAAACCTTCGTGCTAAATGGGCGGAGAACACGGAGGACGGAAAGGGTCTTAGGAAAGCGCGGATCATTTACCACGGAGAAAGTCTGCTAGTGGAGTAAAGCATATTGCCTGGGCCTTTAAAGATATCTATTAGTAATTTACAGAAATTAAAAGAGCTAAAAGGCCTGTTGTTTTCAGAATTCAGAGCTGAGCCTATGGCCTCACACCAGATGATGCTGAAAACCAGCCTCCCTGGGAATTCACATCAAACTCTGGTTCATAATTTATGGAATGACATAGACTTGGACACTGATTAGCTACCTATCAGCTCTGTAATAAAGGCGGCATAACCCCTAGTTTATCATTCATTTATCTGAAGTCATTTTGAATAATATCAGAAGATAGTAATGTAATCATTATGCTGTATAGCAGTCCTGGGCCGGCACACTGGGCCAGCAGGGTCAGAGCCCCGGCAGGGTTCACGCCGCTTAATTTACTCACTTCTTACACATTTATAGAATTGGAGTCAACAGTGTAGTATCGAAGTTGGACCCGGGAGCAGATGCTTACACAAATTGATACTAAGATGTTCAACAGGATGCTCAAAAAGACTTAATAACTGTAATAATAATCTTTTCTGAGAGTCAGGCTCGCACTAGAGTTTGAAACAAGTCATTCAGTGCTCAATGACTAGCGCGGATTTCCTTTGACTCTGCCCGACCTGAAGGGTTTATCGACAACCACTTTGCTGCTATGAAACGCTCTATTAGGAAAACTGTGTCTTCGGGCCACAGGGAGGATGATGGCAGGAGGGTCGATTCCTCCGGAGAAGGGTTTGCTGGGAAGACTCTGCCGGCGCAGCCGCAGCGGGGGAAGAGGGAGTCCAGAGAAGCCAGCGGCTCACAGAGATGCTAGAAAAATCCGCTCGGGAGGGGCCGAGGGGCAAGAGCAGCAGGAGGGAAAGGGGCAGGAGGCAGGAGCCCTTCTCCAGCCCTGGCAAGGAGGGCCAAGGGGATGGGACCGAAGGAACGGGGTTTCTGTTGAAGGGGGACACGGTCATTTATCTGTGCCGTCTACCCATGAAGCCACATCCACTTCCAAAGGCGTCAGCCAAGCCCTGGGTTCCCTTGTGAGGTCAGTTTGCGATTTCCCCCAGGGCCGCGGCCCATCCACTGTCCTCTGGGAACCGTGCTGGTATGTGCAAGCCGCAGGGCTGCGTGATGCTCTGGGGGCCTCTCAGCCCCCAAAATGTAATAGAGCAGAGGAGAAACTGTGATGGGAAATTAAGAAGACAGGTTATTGAAATGACTCCCGAGGACACTGCCGGGCGACGTCCTCACCTCCTTGTACTCAGGGTGTGTCCCCAGACCCAAGAGGAACGGCAAGGGCCCTTCCTGACACAGGTCCCAGCACAAGGCCTGAACACTGCAGTAAGGGACAAAAAGACCCGCTGGATAACAAACACAGTGGAACCACATGACAGTCACAAAAATTCTGCAGCAGCGAGTTCCCAAAGAACATCTCCGTTTAAGTAGAGCCCAATACGGAAAAGGGTGATCAGTGTTCCAGCCAAGTCAGGGTCAAGACATCAATTTTTCTTCCAGAATGGGCTTGTTTCCATCAAGCATCCCGAACTTCTACTCAGACTTTAGTTTGGCCAACCCTCCGGGCGGCCCCACACATCTTGGCGGCATCTACAAAGGATGAGTGTCCAACACGGACCGGTCAAGGATCTCTTCTGTCTGCCCCACCCCCAAAGGCCTTTTTAGTCAAGGTCCAGAGAGGAGGGGGGTCTGCAAAGGGCGGGAAAACCCAGTAGAGCTGCTGCAGGAGGACCAGCAGAGAATAACTCAGCAAAGGGGCACAGGGCACGGGAGAGCCCACCAGGTCCAGGAGGAGAGGCAGGTGGCACAGTGGGCAGGAGGCTGAACAAAAGCATCAAACAGACCAGTCGCTTCCTACAGCTGACCTTGGACAAGGTACTCGACCCTGAAGAGTCTGTTTCAGATTTGTAAGAAGGGCTAATATTGGCATAGACTGGGTGGGATTCCTATGAGAGACGATGCATGTACATTCTTACCAAAGAGCTTGGTGCTGTTGAGACCTCAAAATTGCTCTTTTCCTGATAGTTGCTACTGCAAATGCAGCTACTTTGAACTCGAGAAAGCAATGCACCTTCTGGTGAAATTTCCTCCGTATCAGGGTTCCTAGACTGGGGTTTTTCCTGATTTTCAGAAACCCTTGAAACTATATTCCCAGTTTGTGTGTGTGTGTGTACATACATTTGTATGGTTGTGTGTATATCACACACACACACACACACACACACACAATCACATACATACAGACAAATGTGTGGTGTCTATACATATATAAAATATACATTTTCCCAGGGGGATAATCACAAAATTGTATCGGACTTACAACAGGGTCTGGTAAACAAAACAGGGAAAGAACAAAGCCCAAGAGTTACTTAGTAACAGCACAGGATGGGGGGGATGTTGGTTTCCTCAAACATGAGCTAATCATCACATTGTATCTCGCCCACTGTTCAAACTAAGCCTAATAATTTCCTAGAAAGTCAGCCTTGTTGGCTGAAAAATGTTTATAGATAGCCATGGGGAGAAAGGAGAGCAGGGAGCTCCTTGCTATTTGCAGAGGTCTGAGGAGGCAGGTTTTCTAGACAAGCTAGAATTTTATGGATGCCAACCTGAAGCAAAGGCAGCCGTAGGATGGGTTTTTTCCCCAAGGGAAATAGATTCCAGTGGACTCACCACCAAAGGGAAATCCATCAAAGACACGTTACTGGAAGGTGACAATGAAGCAGAAGAGGGGTTCTCACCGTCCGCTAGAACCAGGAAGAGGCGGAGATACTAACCAGGGGGACCTGCGTGGATGGAGCAGAAACAGAAGGCCACGTTGGGTGCCGTGTTCTCTGGGGACATGCGAGTGATAAACTCCTGCCCCAGAGGAAACAATAACCTTCAAAATGACTGTAGGTCCGTGGTCATATGGTAAACACACACTGAATCCTTAATGGAAATGATCACTGAAGTTTGGAGGAATCAAGCCACGGTAAACACGATCAGGTCTTTCCTTCTCTATCGTTCCAGAGAAACAGTGGAGCATGCAAACAAAGGCGGGACCCACAAGCCCTGACCTCCCGGCCCCTCCCCCCCCCCTCCGGTGCTGGAATCTCCCGACCCTTCTGTCCACTGCTCCCACTTCAGGGAAGGCTCCGCACTGACAATGCAGCTGGGATGTTCGGCCCAGAGACCTAAGTTCTCCGTATTGTTTTCATCTCTTTCAGAGCACAGAAACATAAAATACGATGATTTTGCTTTTCTTCGGTTTTCAAGATAAAGGAATGAATCAACGACCAAAGGGAAGGAAGCCTGGTCCTTAATTTCACTGGGAGAATTGAGATATTAAGACTAGGTAAGATGGGTGCCTGGGTGGCTCAGTCAGTTAAGTGTCTGACTCTTGGTTTTGGCTCAGGTCATGATCAAGAGGTCATGGGATTGAGCCCCACATTAGGCTCCGTGTTCAGTGAGGAGTCTGCTTGAGATTCTCCCTCTCCCCCGGCCCCTTATGCCCCTCTAAAACAAACAAACAAACAAAAAAAAAAAACAATAACCACGATGGAAGACTTGTCTGAACAGATGTCAAAATACACTCTGAAGCTACACACATTAAAACGTACGAATACCCAACTTTTGTAGCAACATGGACGGGACTGGAAGAGATTATGCTGAGTGAAATAAGTCAAACAGAGAGAGTCAAGTATCATATGGTTTCACTTATTTGTGGAGCATAACAAATAATATAGAGGACAAGGGTAGATGGAGAGGAGAAGGGAGTTGAGGGAAATTGGAAGGGGAGGTGAACCATGAGAGACTGTGGACTCTGAAAAACAACCTGAGGGTTTTGAAGGGGCGGGGGGTGGGAGGTTGGGGGAGCCAGGTGGTGGGTATTAGGGAGGGCACGGATTGCATGGAGCACTGGGTGTTGTGAAAAAACAATGAATACTGTTACACTGAAAAGAAATAAAAAATTTAAAAAAAAAAAAAACAACAACAACAACGTAGTGATACTCTCCCAGGAGGGACAATGGACACAGTTCAGAAAAGTGACATGTATCACATGTTAACTTCTGTCATGTTATAAAGTGATATTTCACATCAGTGGGAAAGGTACATCCTTTCATAAATGCTATGGGGAAACTTGGCTCTTTACTCAAACAAAAAACACGTAGATATAGTCTTCATACAACTCATCAAATTTAATTCCTGATTTTAAAGATTGAAACATTTAAAAATATTTTAAAAAACAGACATATATTATTACATTGTGGGGTTGGGAAAAGCTTTTGTAAACTTGGAAAAAAAGAAGACAAAGGTTGGCAAACTTAATAGACAAAGAGATTAGGAGCCAGCTTATGTAAAGAAGACCAACAAATCAATAAGAAAAAGACAAACAATTCAATAGACAAATGGGCAAAACACTTAAAAGGGCTCTTCACAAATGAGAAAAATCAAAAATCCAATTAAACATTAGAAAAATGGCTCATTTGCATTAATACTGCAGGAAATAAAGATTAAAACCAAAATGAGAGATGACATCCTCCAGATTAGCAAAAAATATAGAAGTCTGACAATATCAAATATTGGCCAAGATTTGGGAAGTGGAATATCACAGACCCCCTGGTGCAAATACCATTGTTACGGCCACTTAGAAAAGCAAGGGCGGTAGTTCCCAGAAGAAGCAACGACACACACTTCCTACAACTCATGAATTTCATATGCAAGTCTTTGCCAAGAGAAACTCTTCAAGACATGTGCAAAAGTATATCCCATCATTATTTGCAAGTTACAACTGGGAAAATACCAAATATTCATCAATACAGGAGCCTTCAAAATAAACTATGTATATTTATGTATCAACATGGATACATTTCAAAACAATGCTGAGTTTAAATAGCGAGTTACCAAATAAAACCATGATAGTATTTCTGAATTTTTAATGCACACAGAACAGTACCAGATAGTATCTACATCTCCGAGTAAAATATCTTTTTATGACCTCAAGATTATGCCAAATCCACTGTAGTAACTTATACATAGTAAGAGAGACAAAAGGGCCTGGACACAGGTAACAAAGAGATCAATATCATCTTTACGTTTTTATTGTACATGAAACTTTTAATACTTGAAGCAAATATATTAAATGTATATTTTATGCATCTCAATCAGGACCCAGTTGGTGTAGAAGAAGACAGTATTCTTGGCTCACATGTCTAAGACCAGAGCCGGGCAGGTTCCCGCATAAGCTTCATCAAGGGGTCAGCTCTATCTTCCTGTCAGTCTCCTAGTCCTGCCTCCTGTGTTAGACTGTTTTGTCCCTTGTCTGGTTTGTCTCATGGCAGCAAAATGGCTGCAAAGGATCCAGGCTTCTCATCCTCATAGGGTATCTTGGGGACCCTTGGGGAAAAGGGGGACTCTTAAGGAGGGGAAGGAAGACATCCACCAAGAGGTAACAAAAGATGAAAGCTACTTGGGCCTTCAATTTATTTATACTCCAATTTCAAATAAATTCTTATGACTTTACAAATTGTAATAGGTATCAAAGGGAGAATAGGTTGACACTGTTTTCCAAAGACTCTGAGGCCAACGTATTGGTTTACCAAAGAATGGGTTGAAGGCCCTCAGAGGGGAGCCCCCGGCCACTGAGAGGAGTCAGAGTCAGGTCCTGGTGAAGACTGGCCTTGAGCTCTGGCCCTACAAGTCCCAGAAACCTCTTCCCTCCCCTTTAGAGTGAAAGGGCCAGTTAAGTCTCCAGAAGTCTCATTCTGTCCTTTTAAATACAGGTTAAAAGACCATGTTAATTCCTCTACTCTCAGAGGCTACACCTTACACACCAGGTAATTAGATCCCAGTGTTGACTCATCAAGAAGGAAAAACTGCGACCATTAACATCTAATTTAAATTACTTTATAATGAACGAAAACTTTCCGATTTGTAAAATGAGTGCACAGAGTGAAAACTGAATAGAATGTTGTCGATATCTAAAGCTTGTTTTAATTAGAGCACATCTTTAAAAAAAAAAAATTTTTTTCCCCACCCTTTGGAAAAAAAAAAAAATGAGCTGCTTGAAAACTCTTCTCTAGGACGTGCCCCGATGGCAATTTCATGTCATTCTCCGTGTTCCATGCTCCTCTTGATAACCTGGCCATGAATAAAACATTAATTACTTTTTTAATTAAAAAGGCCACGAATGGGCCGGCAAGGCGAAGGTAACGGCGCCGCCCAGAAGTCCCGTCAAGCCGAGCGAGGACAAGGCACAGAGCATTGAAGAACCAAGACTTGGGGAAGGAGAGGCATGAAGAGCCGCCCGTCCCTGAGCATGGGGACAGGCAGGGGACACTGTCCTGCACAGTGGCATGCCTTGGATAAAGCACCCCGAGGTGCAGAGTTCCTTCTGGCACCACTGAGCAGGCACCGACCGTGCGATTTCCTTTGCTGGATGCAGAGAAATTGATTTGCCATATGACTGCGGCTTAAACCTTTAAAGAGAAATCATTATTTTAAATCACCATTTTTTTCACCCCGACAAGAAAGGCTCTAGAAAAATTTGAATGTTTCCTAACGAGGCAGGGCTCATCTATTCTGGGACTACCTAGTACACAGCTTCGAGACTGCCTTTGAGTTTTGTCTCCCTCCCCCTGTGTCAGCCTGCCAGCCGTCACTTCTGTTGTCATGGTGCCACCTTCTAAAAGTCCTCTCGGGTTCCTTCCAGCCCAATGCTTCCAGCGGACCAGGAGCTGGGAAAGCGAGATCATTATGAACTGAATGTGAAAACAGGGTCAATGACAGTGAGCTCGGCTTCCCTGTTGGCCTCTGGCGTGGTTATTTCAAGGTTTCAGAAGCGGCCGCCTTCCTTCTACGGGGTGGGGCGTGCGTCGCAGCCGCAAACCCAGCCCTCTCCCTTACTGGCTGGGCGACCCGCAACCCGGCTCACTTCATGTCTCAGGGCCTTGGATGCTCATCTGTCAAATGGGGGAAACACTGGTACCTACCCCACAGACAGTCTCGCAGCCCGTGGAGTGCTTGCACTGGCTGCTGGGACATTAGGACTGGGTGTGGTGGGGGATGGGCAGTGGGGCTGGGGATCGGGAGGGGGCAGGTGCAGAGGTGAGAAACAAGTTTCAGCTACTTAAAAACCATCCTCTTCATTAACGGAACGTCTCAAAAAAAAAAAAAAAAAAAGATTTGTGACATTTTACTCGATTGAAATCTGTAAGCCACTTTAAAGCACATTGCTGGGGTGCCCGGCTGGCTCAGTCTGTGAAGCATCTGACTCTTGGTTTCCACTCAGGACACGATCTCAGGGTCATGGGTTCGAGCCCCTCGTCAGGCGCCACACTCAGCGTGGAGTCTGCTTGAGATTCTCTCTCTCTCCCTCAGCCCCTGCCCCTGCTTTGTGCTATAAATAAATAAATAAAACCTTACCAAAAAAATGAATAAATAAAGTGCTTTCCAAAGACAACTGTAAACCCTGTGCCTCTCCCTGTTCTCAGTTTACTGCCCTAGCTGTTCGGAGCGTCTCTTCCCTTCCTTCGACACTATCTGCTGAATATCGACCACGTGCTGGGTCCTGTACCAGGCACCGGAGCTCAGAGCCAGTCCCTGCCTCATGGAGCACGAGGTTTAGGAAGCAGACAGATGGGGCCGAGCAACTGTACGAGCAGCAAGCACAGCAAAAGGTGGTGCCCGTGCACTGGGCAGAGGATGTCTGGGGCCTCACCTCCTCCATTCGTTTTTTCTGCAGCCTGAGATATGAGATGACCTTGGTTAGACTGAGGTGGCAGGAGGTGTTGTGGTGGGGCAGGGGTGGGTGCAGTGAAGGAGGAGACCTGGGGTGCAGGAGCCTTTAAGGGGGGTGAGCATGGCCAGAGCTATTGCGGGAGGAAGAGTGAGGTGATGACAATGGTGGAGAGGCAGGCGTTGGCCGGGGTCACGTGGGGTGCCTTGGGGGTTTAGCCCTTTATGCTAAATATCTTTGGAAACTATGAAAAATGAAAACACACATACTTGATATTTCACCCAGTTTTATTTATTTACCTAAGACTTTGGGAAAACCAGAGATGTTTGCTCTACCAAGTTCAAGGCAAGGAAGTTTTCAAGGAAATAATACAGAATCAAAAGCCACTGAGTAATATATCTCCTTGGACATCTATAAACCCGATGGGTATCATTTTCCTAAGTTCATTTTCTACCTCCAAGGATAACAATGCAGAAACCCGGCCAGACGGCATTCATGGTTCAGAGAACTCTTTAAGCCCATTTGTATGGGGGGAGATCTTGAAATCTTTCCAAAAATGTGAGTGTATAAATTACAGTTGCAGAAGACATGTGTCTCCTGGTGAGATGCTCTCGTGTGAGAGACCCTGTCTACTTCCCTTGGCGCTGGCTGCTCTGCACCGGGCCGGGGAGGAGCGCTCTGTTTTGATCAACCTTCCTTGCTCCTGTTTTTCCTGCAGACACCCTGTCCTTGGACTTTAGTGGCACCTGTGCACTCTCCTGCTGACTCCAAACAGCTGAATAAGAAAAGAATTGTCTTGTGTCGCGTCCTGAAATCTCTGTTCTCTGGGAATAAATGTTGCCGCGTCTGATTACAGATTAGGTCCCAGCTAGGAGATCCACACAGCTCAGGGTCTCTCAAAAACCCCTCAATCTCTGCAAAGCACTAATTTCACCTCCCCCCGCAACCTGGATGAGTGTTTTTCTTTTGCAAAGTAAGAAAGGATAAAGCCAAGAAGCTTTGCAATACTCCTCATGAAAAAAAAAGAAAGAAAGATGGGAAATTGATCCCAGGGTTTATGCAGCTCTCCTTCAGCACCTGCCTCCCACCTCCCACCAGCGTCCCCGGGAAGCCATGGAGTGGGCTGTGCTATCCTCCCAGCTTATGCCAATTCTCTTCAACTTAAAGTAAAACAAAATAAATTGATTTAAAGATGTCCTACTTTCCAAGATGTACAGACTGTCTGCAGAACATTAAGGGAAATTGGCTATCGGCCAAAAGTTCCTCCAAACCACCTCTTAAATATTTTCTGGCCAGAACAATGTATAAGCCCACACTGTCATCTCAGAGGAGGAAAGACGGATGCTCTCCTGTTGCTCAGAGCCTCTGTGTGGCCCCAAAGCCCCCAGGTACTGTTAAGTTTTATTGTGATCCAATACCCATCTGCCAGACTGGAGCCTTGGGGTGCTTTCAATGCCAAATTTATACAGGCTGATATTTGCATGCAAATATGTAGCTAGAAATGAATACTATAATTAGCATCCATAGAATTTGCAGGTCTCTGTTCTTTAAGCCTCCTGCACAATTTGGGTAGACACACAAGTTGCAGATTGAAGTGTAGGTTTTTCTCATTTGATCAAACACCATTGCAGCCTTGCTTTGAGGACAATTACAGCCAGATTTGATCCTAAATGTGAAGACATAGACATTCAGAGATTTCATGTTTATTTAGGGAAATTTCATTCAGTCTGAGAGTCTGGAAGGTCAGACTTATAAATAAGTAGTAACAAAATGGAGAAATAGTCTGCTCCGAAAAGCCCTGGAGACAATAAACGAATATAATCAAAGGAAACCCATCGTTTTCTATCACCTGTGTCAGGTCTTAAATCTGGGTCGCAGTCCAGTAATTAGGTGAAACAATTAAAACCTGGATGTTTTTGTAAAGGAAACCAGCAAGAATTAATTCAAACTTAATTGAAGTGAGGCAGCCGCTCTCTTGGATGAGTTGAGTAGAGGCGAGCAGGGGCTTTGCTCCGCTTGAGAAGTGGGAGGGGGCTCAGGTAACTCCGGAGAGATCGCCCTCACCCCACACTGGCTTTCATGGGGAGGTGGTCCTTTCTGGCATGAAATGAATGAATGAATGAATGAGTGTGAGTGAATGAATGAATGAGTGAGTAAATGAATGGGTGAGTGGATGAATATGAACGTGGCAAAGCCTTGCCCGACTCCCTATTTGTTTCTGGATTGGGATATTACATAGATTCACTGACTGTGCACAGACGAACCAGATCTATGGCCCAAAGCCCATTTTAATACACACAAGACAAGGTGTGTAGAGCGTCGGTGTAAACTGAGGCGCGTCACCGTGTGATTGTGGAGGGCAGGCGGCTTCAGGCAGGGACTCCGATTCCATCCCGCTTGTCATCTTCACCCCACAGTGAAGAGCACAGAGCACAGAGCGCAGAGCACAAGGCTCACGCCAACTTCTTGGTAAAACCATTCGGTCTTCCTTTTGTAAGCTCCTCCTCAGATATAACCTTGGGTCCTTTTTTTTTTTTTTTTTTTTAATTTTTTTTAAATTTTATTTATTTATTTGACAGACAGAGATCACAAGTAGGCAGAGAGGCAGGCAGAGAGAGGAGGAAGCAGGCTCCCTGCTGAGCAGAGAGCCCGATGCGGGGCTCGATCCCAGGACGCTGGGATCATGACCTGAGCCAAAGGCAGTGGCTTAACCCACTGAGCCACCCAGGTGCCCCTAACCTTGGGTCCTTATGAAACCCTGGGACTTGTGGGCTGGTAAGCAAATCAATGAGCTGGAGCGCTATGCTGTGGGGAAACAAAGGGAAAGCTTAGGAAAATCACGTTGAAATAAAAATCAAAAGTAGTAGTTCTTTGTTCGAGCCTGGGTTCAAAATCTGCCTGGGTCCTTTCCTCTGGGTTCGCTTTCTCGCTTGTTCTCTAGTTCAACAGCATCTCTGCTGAACGTGGGGTACACATGCCCAACCCGCAGAGCCACACTTGGGAGAGCGCTCTTTGAGTCGGCACGAGGATGCTCCCAGGGAAATGGTCCATGATGGGTATAGACACTGTCTGGACTCACTTGAAAAACTTTCAAAGCCTCGTTAAAGAAACCTTTGTGGGATGAATGTCTGTGTGCCCCCCCACCCCCAAGTCCTGTGGTGAAACCTAATGCCCAGCATGATGGTGTTAGGAGCTGGGGGCTTTGGGAGGCGATGTGTCATGAGGGCGGAGGCCTCGTGAGTGGGTTGAATGGCCTCACAGGAAGAGACAGGAGAGGGTGCTTGCTCTCTCTGCTGTCCACCATGAGAGGACACAGCAAGAAGATGGCCATCTGCAAGCCAGGAAGAGGGCTCTCACCAGACGGGCTCTGGAGGCTCCTGATTCTTGCATTTTCCCACCTCCGGAACTGTAGGAAATGACTGTTGCCATTTAAGTCCCCCGGTCTGTGGTAATTTGTTCTAACAGCCCAGAAGAGCGAAGGAAGAGCCCATCCGCAGCACCACGGAAGGTGGGAGGGCTGGGCAATGGACAAACCAGAGCCTCCTGGCAGAAGGCAAAGGGAGCGCTCTTCACGTGTCGTCTGGTTAACGTGCTTTTAACACTGACGCCTCCGAAAAGCAATTGGAAAACCCAGTACCAAGAGCCCCCTTTAGACACTGGGGTAAGGGGAAGACAGGGTTGTGCCGGGCAGAAGTAAATGCTCTTCCAAGGTTAACCAGGCAACCCAGGGATGGTCTGGCCTCCCAAAGTCCATCGAAGGCACTCTACTTCCCAGGCCATCCGCCTCGTCCAGCATGTGGCGGGTTTACTCTGCGCCAATGACAACGAGGCCGTGCGTGCACTGAACTTCATTACTGTCCCCGGGAACTAGTTCAGCATGAAGGATGCCAGTCCCGAGCCCAGAGGGTGCTGAGATCCTGGCGTCTCAAGAGTAAGAACTTTCCCCCTTTGGCTGGCCCTGGTCACTAGAGGCAGGACAGTCTCTCCTGGGGGGAAAGGACTGGTTGCTAACTGTCCTGCACAGCTGTCGTAGCCTTTGTCAACAGCCCTAAGAAGATGGGGGGGGCACCGTCTGGAGGGAAGAGGGGCTGGCAGCTGAGAAGCGGGCTTGGTGCGGGGAGAATGTGGGGGACACTCATCAGAACTGGGCTCCCGCTGCCGGATCGCACAGTCCTCACCCGGCTTACTGACGAGCGGCTCTTCGCTCCCTCTCTCGAATGGAAGACTTGGTTATTTTCATTCTGAAGTCACACGGGACGACACATCCCTGTCTCCCTACGTGTCTCAGTCACCACGCCGCTGCGGTGACACGCACGCATCAGGGTCCACGGAGCACGCCCTCCAGCGCCCACACTCCAGACAGCACCCTTCCAGCCCCCGGCGCAGTGGGCTGCACGAGCCCCCGGACGTCTGTGGGACTTTTCACCAGGAGCGTCGCCCGTTGGCGAAGACCGAGGGGCGCTCCTTCCCTCTGACAGTGAAATGTACGAGTCCAGCCTAGGGATTTCTTCCCGCTCCCCGTCCCCTCCCCTCCTTAAGTGATAGGAACAACTAGAACAAGACTCTGGGGTGTCATGCTGTCAAAAAAATTCTTAATGAAATTAAAACCCTCACACTCCAGCTAATGCTATTTCTGGCTGTGGAACTGGAAGCTCTCGCCGCCCGTCTGTCGGCCCCGTGGATCCACGTCAGGGGAGCTGCTGCATGTCAGCGGCTCGCCCCGGGGAATACGGGTGGAACATTTTATACCTGAAGTGGCCTTATTTTCAGGCAGTGGCATACCATGAAACGCAACTCCACTGTGTGTGCAAGAAGAAATGCTCTTGAAAAACAAGGCAGGGACACGGTGGGGAGGGAGCTCCCAGGAAGATGCCCTTGGAGTAGAAAAGCGTGTCCAATAATCTCCTCTTCTCGTTCCGAAATTTTGGAGGAGCCTCTTTGCACACTGCAGTCTCTCTCGCTCCCTCCAGCAGCCCTTTGTCGATCCGCTGTGAGGACCTGCTTCCAGGTCAGTCCCGAGCATCCTCCCGAAAACCGAAAACCGTATTTTCAGATGGAGAGGGTGACAAACGCACCGGGCTTTGTGGCTGTCTCTCAACACCCCACCCCCGTATTAAAAAAAAAAAAAAAAAAAAACCCATTTAAAATAAAAATTGACAAAACGATGCTTTCTTCAAATTCTTATACATGTATTTCTAAACTTTTCAATTTTAGGGGGAGGTTGAACTTTGCTAGTTTATTTTAAATGAGAATTTTCTCTCCACCAAAGGCAAATGATCCAAAATAAATAAATAAAGGGTAAACTGCCCCCCAAAACCAGAGCCTTCTTTACACTCAAGGCTCACCAAACGCCTTACCCCTCCCGTAACACTACTGTCAAGTCCGGTTCATTTAAAATGAAAATTCTTACAGTGGAACTTACTTTATCGGTTCGCTCTTCCTGCTCATGTCCCCAAATAGTATTAAAATGCTTTATGCAGAGGAGGCACATGTCGCTTTTCGAACCATTCCTTTTATTTTCTGCTTAAGTGTTTTTGTTAAATGTCACAGAGGTGAGAGTGTTCGCTGCTGGAGTTCATGAACACTCTGAAATGTCTTATTAATTCTTCATAATGCATTGACAGGCAGTGCTTAAAAACAAAGCCCGGACGAGCGAGCCGCGGTGAGTCACCCCCGGGGGCTGTGCGCAGCCCGGCCCTGCCACGGCGTGGGGAAGCTCACTTCTAAACAGGAAAGTCATTTTTAACCCTGTTTTCTTAGTTCGGCGTTCAACTATCTGACTCACGTCCCTGGTGCTTGACACTTCGTTTTAATTGAACACATACTATTAAACCCGGACCAAAATTCTGAGTCTCTCAATTACCTGCAATTTTTGTCTTTAAAGGGGAAAAAAAAAAAATTAAGGCCAGGGAGTCACCACTGCCCATATTCATTGGGAACCATCTGTTACGCCTCTAATTAAAACCTACTTGTAATGAGCTTGTTAGTGCACAAAATGTGTCAGGTATAGAATATTATTCATGAAGCAGTTGTTTGGGTGGCTGAATGATTTCTTAAAATCCTATTAGTTTAACAAAGTAATGTATTAGTATTTTGACCCAGTATACAAGAGACTTCAGAATGACCTGGCACTCTGCTCTAATATTTTTTTTCTCAAATATGTTGCTATCTCTTCCTAATATATAGTCAGATGGCCTCTTATAATTGCAGTATCAAATCTTTGCCTCAATTTTCAACTGCAGGTGATTTCAAATGATTAAAGATGCACAACAGGGAATAAACAAAAATGCTTACATGCAATTATTTTTAATTAGTATTTGGCTATAAAGTGTATGCCTTCATAAAAAAGTCTGTTATTCACATAAACATCTGTTACCATACACACAAGGAAACACTGTAAGTCTGTCATCACATCACCAAAACAGAAACGCGGAGGGAGGCTGGGCAGGAAAACCAGCGCTCCGCGTCTTTAAACAAAAGATACAAGTGTAACTGCCAAAGCAGACGCAGAGCCACACCTTTAATTACCATCACTCACAATCAAAGGAAACGCCGTTACCAATGGAATTGCACTTGAAAATGTTAAAATAGATGGAATTATTCTTTGAAAACAATGGAATCTCTGTGCACAAGACAATTTCGAATTCTTTTCCTAATTTTGCCCCCGTGCACATAATCAAACGGCTTCCTGTTTGCATGCTCTCTGCCGGCCGCTCATTTTCCAGCCTCTCTGCTCTCTTTATTTCTGTTCATTAACACATCCAAACTTTGCGAGACGCAGCAGCCGCAGTCCCAAATGCCACATATTGGCCTTGTTTCACCAAAGCCTCCAGCGAGGGGAAAATATCTGTATTCTCGGGGAGTGTGCCCAAGCTCGGGGGGAGAGGTACCAGGAAACAAATTGACGCCGCTGGACCCGCCGTAATGGATAGGTGCAGATCAGGCTGCCCTGCGGGACACGAGAGGCAAAGGGAGGGGAGGTGCGGGAATACCTTGCCCGTGAATTACCGAGTCGGTGGGAATTACGGGGCTCCGGGGGGCTGAAGCACTTGGAAACGCACCGCTCCAAGACCACCCCCGCGACCCGAGTTAACACATTCCACGCACAGTCCAAAAAGCTGCAGCTTTTATTAAACGCACAATTCACGTGCCAAAAGAACTTATCTTCATTTGCATGAAAATGCAAACAATAATTTAACGGAATCACACGAGTCTGCGGCTATACTGTGGCAAGGCTCGGTTGTCCGGGCTCGAGTTAGGCAGGAATCATGACCCTGGCTGTGCTCCCTGAGGGACCCGGAGCAGTTGTTATGGTAACGCCCCCTGCACGGAGCCCCCGCTTGGCCCTCGCAAGGTGATGTTCCCAGGCCTCACCTGGGCACGGCACCCCAGAGGGACGTTTCGTTGGAGTCCCTTCCACGGGGCTGTCTCGTTAATGTCAGAGGGCGCGTGGCCAAGGGCAAGTGGGCAAGGGGACAGAAGGACCGTGGCCTCTTGCCCTCAGCAATTCCAACCGTGCAAACTCAATGCCGACAGCACGGACAGAGTTGGAGCACCCCAGAGCGAGGACAGATCCCCAGTGTCGTCACACACCTCCAGTCTGCCCACCCGTCCCACCAGCTGGCCTCCTTCCGTCCTCTCCCGCGGAGCAGCCGAGCCGGGAACGGGCGTCCAGGAGGCCGGTATGAACCCGCCGTCGCAAAGCCTTAGAGCCCGGCCGCCGGCCCCCAAGACCCGGTTCACTCGGGGCAAGCTCGCAGTCGTTAGCAGTCCTGTGTAATTTTAAACTAGAACCAAGAACAAGTGAAAGGAAGAAATATACGTGGGACTAAATCTATTGACCAAGAGCCCCCCAAAGACGGGCCATAAATAAACCGGCACAAAGACCAGAAACGGCAGATTTTACATTAAGAAGCAGCAAATTCATGGCCGGGCTGAGCCGGGAGCCAGGCCCGAGTGCACACACTCCCTTTCAGGCAGGAGGTAAAAGATGGCCCCATCCCTCACGGGGAGACACACTGGGCGAGAGCCAGGCTGCCCTTTCGCAAAGCAGCCATTCCTCATGCGGGGAACCCTCGTTTTTCAACTGTGCCCACACGCCGGCCCACCCCTGACGTCAGTCCCTCAGCCTCGCCTCTCCGTGCGAGAGAGAGGGTCGAACCGCTCGCGCCCCACCCGGGCCTCCCTCCTGCTCTGCGGCCGGAAGGCTGGAGGAAGGCCGGGTCCCAGCGCGCAGGGGCCTCCCGGGGCCGCCTCACCCTGGTGGAGGGAAGGCCGCTGAGCCGGCCGAGGGACACCGGCGCGCCCTGGGCCTCTCTGCCTCTTGCGGACCTCACGGGCAGAAGCAAAACTTTCGAAGACGAGAGGCCAAAACCAGACCTGTGTTTTGAATGCAAAGGTTGTTCTATCCCTAAGTAGACTGTGTTGAAAATGGAGTGACAAATAATAGGGACACTCAGGGTGAGTCAGATCGCCGCGCGATAGCGGCGGCCTGACCGGCAGAGCCTCCGCTACGGGTCTAGAAAATTCCTGCTAGTGTTCCCAGCCAGGCTAGAGCCACAGTCGGGAGAATAAAATCCTCACCTTGGGCACAAATTTGAGAGGAGGTCAAAGGATTCCATAATTGGTGCGTAATGGTTTTTTGTTTTGTTTTTGTTTTTTTAAGAATTGATGCAAACCACTCAACAATAGGGCTGTGTCAAGGGCGCCCGGGCGGCTCAGTCGGCTAAGCGACCTCCTCCAGCTCAGGTCATGGTCCTGGAGTCCCGGGACAGAGTCCCACCTCAGGCTCCTGGCTCTCTCTCACTCTCTCTCTCTCTCTCAAATAAATACATAAAATCTTAAAAAAAAAAAAAATAGTGATGTGCCAAATAATACTGAAGCCCAAGCAAGAAGAAACCTCCTCCACAGAAAATTTTGGTGTTTGATTCATATTGGATTTTCCGCATCCATTTTGATTTTTTAAATATTGCATTAATGTCTTAGAAGTCTCCATTCTTGGGGCGCCTCGGTGGCTCAATGGGTTAAAGCCTCTGCCTTCGGCTCAGGTCATGATCCCAGGATCCTGGGATCGAGGCCCGCATCAGGCTCTCTGCTCAGCTGGGAGCCTGCTTCCTCCTATCTCTCTCTCTGCCTGCTTCTCTGCCTACTTGTGATCTCTCTCTGTCAAATAAATAAATGGAATCTTTAAAAAAAAAGAAGAAGAAGAAGAAGTCTCCATTCTTTAGTTTCTGAAACCTGTTCAATTTTGTGCTCAAAGCCAGTGGCTCACCATCGCAGTCTGGCCGAGCACCGATGCACGGTCTGGAGGAAGCCCCACCTTGCCTCGTGCACTTTGGCCAGTGTGCAAGGACTCGCTGTAATTCCTGGGATCAGCCGCCTCCCACCAGGGCCGCCATCGCCAGCTTCGTTTGCATTCTTCTGCTTGCACCTTATCCTTCTGAAGACTGTGCAAGACTTTACTAACTACAAGACCACTACCAACATATTCCAAGCCTTTCCTGGCTTTACAGAGAGCAGGATGTGTTCTGTTTGTGGAGAACTTTGGTGTCTTTGGTTCTAGTGCAATCTCTTCTGTCCCGGTTATTTTCTGATATTTGTACTCATGGTGTTAATTTCTTATACGGACACATCACTGGAGAGAATATTGCCAGAACAAAATTAATCAGTGTTAAGATGTCTGTTGATGTGCAGCATTCTAACGGGTAAGTCCTCTGATTTTATGGCCATTTATTTTGTTGTCAGCAGAGATTGGCTGTGTGGTGTGGAGGCAAAGCCCCTGGCCAGCCTTGGTTTCTGGTCCCCATTCAGTCTCCTACTAGTGAACTTTGGGCCATGCGTTCAACCTGTCCATATGTGCCTCCCCACTGTGCACCTCTGTAGATCCGCCCAGCCCTGGCTTCCTCTAGCCGCTGCATCACTCAGTTGTGGGTGGGCTCTGACCCCCTGTGGCCCTCTGTGACAACAGCGTTGCTATCCTCTGGCGAAATTTGTCTCTCTCCATATTTCATCTTTGAATTCCTGCATAGCACCTACAGTAATACCTGATCATACTTCCTACTCAATAAATATTGACTGGATTAATGAATCAAAAATTCCAGGAAATACCAAAAAAATTGCTAGAACTGATACATGAGTTCAGCAACATTGTAGGATATAAAATCAATATGCAGAAATCTCTTCCTTTTCTATACACCAATAACAATAGCAACAGAAAAAGAAACCGAGGAATTGATCTCATTAACAACTGCACCAAAAATAATAAGATAACCGGGAATAAACCTATCAAAAGAGCTAAAAGACTTGTACTCTGAAAACTATAGGATATTTATGAAAGAAATTGAAAAGGAAACAAAGAAATGGAAAAACATTCCATGATCATGGATTGGAAGAACAAACATTGTTAAAATGTCTATACTACCCAAAGCAACCTACACATTTAATGCAATCCTTATCAAAATACCACCAGCATTTCCTACAGTGCCAGTACAGTCAAGCTTAAAGTTTGTACGGAACCACAGTAGACCTCACATAGCTAACGCAATCCTGGAAAAGAAAAGGCTGGTGGCATCACAACTCTGGACTTCACACTCTATTACAAAGCTGTAGTCATCAAGACAGTATGGTACCGGCATAGAAACAGACACATAGATCCATGGAACAGAAGAGAAACCCACAAATGGGCCCACAACTATATGGTGAATTAGCCTTCAACAAAACAGGAAAGAACGTCCAGTGGTGGAAAAAAAAAAAAATGTCTCCTCAATAAATGGTGTTGGGAAATTGGACAACCACATGCAGAAGAATGAAACTAGACCACTTTCTTACACCACACACAAAAATAAATTCAAAGTAGATGAAAGATCTAAGTGTGAGACAGGAAACCATCAAAATCCTAGAGGAGAACACAGGCAGTCACCTCTTCTACCTGGGCCTGAGCAACTTCTTTTTTTTTTTTTTTTCAATTTTTTTAAAGATTGTATTTATTTACTTGACAGAGATCACAAGTAGGCAGAGAGGCAGGCAGAGAGAGAGAGGAGGAAGCAGGCTCCCCGCCAAGCAGAGAGCCTGATGCGGGGCTCAATCCCAGGACCCTGGGATCAAGACCTGAGCCGAAGGCAGAGGCTTTAACCCACTGAGCCACCCAAGCGCCCCTGAGCAACTTCTTATTAGACACATCCCAGGAGGCAGGGGAAACAAAAGCAAAAATAAACTATTGGGACTTCATGAAGACAAAAACTTCTGCACAAGAAAGGAAACAACAGTAAAACTAAAAGGCAGCCTGTGGAACAGGAGAAGATATCTGCAGATGGCATAGCTGATGAAGGGTTTGTATGCAAAATCTAGAAAGAACTTACCAAACTCAATACCCAAAAAACAAATAACCCAGTTAAGAAATGGGCAGAAGACATGAATAGACAGTTTTCCAAAGAAGACATCCAGATGGCCAACAGACACATGAAAAGATGCTCAGCATCACTCATCATCAGGGAAATGCAAATCATATCAAAACCACAATGAGGTACCAGCTCACACTGGTCAGAATGGCTAAAATTAACAACAAAGGAAACAAGAGATGTTGGTGGGGATGTGGAGAAAGGGGAACCCTCCTACACTGTGGGTGGGAGTGCAAGCTGATGCAGCCACTCTGGAAAACAGTACAGAGGTTCCTCAAGAAAAGTAAAAAATAGAGCTACCCTATGACACAGTGATTGTACTACTAGGAATCTATCCAAAAGATACAAACGTACAGATTCAAAGGAGTACGTGCATCCCAGTGTTTATAGCAGTGCTATCCATGACAGCCAGACTATGGAAAGAGTCCAAATGCCCATCAGCTAATGAACGGATAAAGAAGGTGAGGTTATGGGGGCACGTGGGTGACTCAGTCGGTTATGCGTTGGCCTTCAGCTCGGGGCATGATCTTGGGGTCCTGGGATCAAGCCCTGCTTTGGGCTCCCTGCTTGGCGGGAAGCCTGCCTCTCCCCTGCCCCTCTTCTTCCTGGCTCATTCTCTCTCTCTCTCTCTCTTAAATAAATAAATAAGAAGATGTGGTATCTATCTGTATCTCTATCTATCCATCTGTGCAATGGAGGGTTACTCGCCATCACAAAGAATGCTACCTTGCCATTTGCAAGGATGTGGATGGCGCTAGAGAGTATGATGCCAAGTGGAGTAAGTCAGTCAGAGGAAGACAGACACTGAATGATCTCATTCACATGTGGAATTTAAGAAAGAAAACAGATGAACGTATATGAAGGGGGAAAAGAAAAAGAAAAGGAGAGTGGGAAACTAGCCATAAGTGACTCCGAACGATAGAGAACAAACTGAGGGTTGCCAGAGAGAGGTGAGTGGGGGATGGGCTAGTTGGGGGATGGGTATTAAGGCGGGCACTTGATGGACTGAGCACTGGGTGTGGTATGAGAGTGATGAGTCACTGCATTCTACTCCTGAAATCAATATCACACTTTATGCTGATTAGAATTTAAATTTTAAAAAATTGTTACGATAAAAATGAAAATTCTGGAAAGCAATATTTTGAGTCAAGGACTAGGATCATAAACCTATGAATTAATAAATTAATATGAATAATAGAAACTCTTGTACTAAAATACGACTATGAATTGAAATATATTATTTACTAAATATTTTCTGGAGCATATAGTAAGAAAATAATGAAATCTTCTAAGTGTTTTGGACAGTTTCATTTAGAGAACAGAATACGTTTGCATCCGAGTTATTTGAATAACTCTTGAAATACGGTAGTCCCCCACTTTATCGACAGGGCACGCGTTCCAAGTCCCCCAGCAGACGCCTGAAATCGCAAACAGTGCCCAACGCTGTATATACTGTTTTCTTCCCATCCCCCCAGGCTCAGGCACAGACACGTTTCACAAAGAGGTCAGTGAACGGCTCCCCCAAGCTCTGGTCTATGGATACTGAGACCAACCCCCTCATCTCCTGGCAGGAATCTGCAAAGCTCCATCCACGGAAGTCAGCTGCCCTGGTGTTTGAGCAAACTTTCTGTAGCCTGGGGCCAAGCTCCGCCAGCAGCCCTGGAGGAGAGAGAGGAGAGAGCGCAAGAGCATGTGAAAACAAAAAATTTTTTGACTCCGAGCCCAGTTGTGCCAGATCTGGGGTCCTCAATGTCGTGAACCACCTAATTTCCTCGGACGTTAGCTAACCGTCACTTGCCACGAAGGCGTCCAACTAACACATTGGTTTCCAAGAAGGATTTACTGCCCGAGCTTTGTGTCATGAGAGACCACAGCCTAAGTTACATGGAATTTGACCTTATAATTGCTGTTATAAACATATATCAGAGCTTCCTAATGCTAAATATGTTGGGTGTGTGTGTGTGTGTGTGTGTGTGTGTGTGTGTGTGTGTCTTTTTTCTTGTGTCTTATCGAATAGCACCTTTCTTCTGCTTCCCGTGTACACAACTGCTTTCTACTTAGGAACTCTTGGAGAGAAAGATTTAACGTTGAACTGAGAGTGAGTATAGATTTGTTGTCATTTCAAAGTTCTTTGGAATAAAAAGTACACCCTGTGACTAAGTCTGAGGGAAGCCTCATCAATGAACATGAAAATCTAGCAGAAGCTCTTCCGTAATGGTCTAAAGAAACAAATGAAAAATAAATTCTCACACGTAGTAACTGCAGGTTCTTTTTGTTTCAAAATTTTAAGAAACAAAACCAGAAGCGCACCCAGCCCATCTTGACGAGCACTGATCGATTTCAATAGAAGCGAAGATGCCCTCTGGGCCTGAGCACCGTTAAAGCTTCTGGAACCCTGAGGTTGCATCTTTATTCTTATCCAACATACTAAAAAAGGAAGAGAAACGCATGAATTATAATCCTCTTATTCGTTCAACAGGAATTATCCGTGGTCATTTCTATGCCACCTAGAAGCCATACATACAGTTGGGGGGAAACTGACCCGCTCCCCTGTCTTCACGAAACCTCCGATCTGGGGGAGAACAGAGACAAAGAGAGACAGACAGACAAACACAATTTATAAACTATGCCGAGTACAACTCAGGGGGCGAAGCCAGAGCGCTCTGAGAGAAGCAGGGACACCCAGTTTCCGTCGGTTGGGCTCAGGTTTTCCGTCCTGTTCTTGCTTCTCTAGGAGAAACATTCTTTCTCTTAATATCTGTCCTTCCAAAAATGAGGATATATAAAACTGAACTATAAACACAGCCAGGTTTGAATACAAATAGACACAAGGTGGGATATTATGAGTCCTCCTGGTCCATCATGAATTTGTTATTAGGGCTTGCAAACAAGACATTCTCCCAGGTGGGGGAGAGTGCTGAAACCAATACGGCATATATCTGGACCATTCTTCGAATCCCAGGACTGTCATTTACTGTTTGTGTGGCCTTCGACAAGCGATCTAACCTGCGTTTTCTCGTCTGTAAAACAGGGTGTTGTAATAGGAGCGCATATCTGATAGGGCTGTTACAGGGATTAAATGAGGTAACTCATGAACGGGCCTTAGCAAGTGCCTGGGCTGGTTCAGCTCTGCAGGGAGGGAGCCTCCTCGGGGGGACGGGACTGCAGAAGGAGCGCTGACCCGGCCAGCTCTGTACAATAGCTCTAGAGCACCCCCGTGCCCAGCTGCAGGGAGCTCTCCAAAGAGGAAGAATGGTTTTGCACAACCTGGACTATTTAACCCCATGGCTCCTGGAAATCTGTCTTCCCAAAGAGCTGGTGGAGGGGAGAAGCACAGTCCCAGCATCCCGCCAGCAGGTGGGTCCCTGTCCCAAACTCTCAGCACCTACTGGTTAGGAAGAGACTTACCTGTCCCGGCCTTTTGGTTGAGAGAGATGAGGCCTCAGGATATGCTCAGGAAGTAGAGAACCTGAAGAGAAGCTTCTCCATTCGGCCACCGCAACGGGCAGCAGCTGGGGACCGGACACACCCAAGGTCTTGAGAGGCAAGCAGCCCGGGGAGGGAAGGTGGTCACCTGAGGCCCCGGTGTTAGATTAGGGGAAAGCCAGTGCTGTGGGAGACTGACCCAGAGAGTGAGATGGGCCCTGCAGGGGGTGTCAGGAGCGTGTGTAGACAATGACAGCCATGAGCCTGTATTAACTTGTACTTTGTGTTATGGTGACTTATGGCCTCTCTCCATTTCCTCCAAACCTTCAACAGAGCCTGCTGCGTACAGCAGTCTTAGGTGGACTGGGAGAACTCTGGGGGTGAGGGAGAGAGCCAGCAGAGGTGAAGGCGGTGGGAATGGATGAGTCAAGAATTCGGAGGAGACAGGGGGCAGGGGAAGTGGCCTGAGATACATGAATGGCCAAGCATCCCTAGGAGCAAGAAGGAGTGACAAGTTTCTCAGAGTCCTTCAGACAGGAGATCTAGTCATGTTTATTGTAAACACTAAAGGACAGAATCACCCAGGGAATGTGGAATACTGGTGACTCTCCAAGGACAGTTATGTAAGTTACACGCATCTATCCACTCCTCCCATTTTCTGACATTTCTATGATAAAAGGAAATCAGTCATGTCTTACATTAACTTTGTTGTGTTTTGTGGGAAGTCCGTTCCGTGTGCCTTTCCATGTATCAGAGTGACTGGGAAGTTACCTATAATATTTTGGAAATATGGCGAATATTAAGAATGTATTGTTTTCCCAAAAAAAGAAAGAATAAAGAAAAAAGTATAGTTTTCTTTCCTTTCTTCTTCTACTCAGTCCTTTTCGTGCTTCAGTGCATTAAGCCACCTCCCTAACATGGAGAGCAGCCCCCACCTCCTTGCACAAAGGACTCCTGAAGGAAGAATGACTTCCTGGTTGGCCCAGTGATTAAGCCATGCGATTTATAGAGAAATACTTCTTCCCCTGGTGAGAAGGAGTCAGAATGAGGCCTGACCCACTTTCGGAAAGATAGTTTCACTTGCTACCGGTTTACCAAAAAAGATTTTGATTTTGAAGCACCTAATATTTATGTCTTATAGGAAGGATCCTAGTTCACATCTAGGGGGCAGGTCTTTGTGGAAGAGTCTGGAAGGTCAGCTCTGGCTTAAAAAAATATGTTGGAACAAAGTGAATCTCATAGTATGGAGGCCAAGGAGAGTTGTCTGTTGCTTGAGTGAAAGCACATTTTCCAGGGTGGTAAGAGCGGCTGGTAGAAAAGGCTGTTGAGGACCACCCGCTTCTGCCGAAGGAGAATGTCGTACCTGCCAGGAAGCCTTTTCCACACACAAATGTGAGAACGTTTAAGGACCCTGTGCATTTATCTCTACTTGATCATTTGAACAATGACAATAGTTCAAAATGTTCCAAGAAAACATTTGCATACTCGGCAAGTTTTCCGAGACTACAAAATAAAGAATGATCTAAACCCATGAGAGCATTTGGCCCTAACCACATTACCAGTCCTAAAAAGAAAATGTGAAATAAAACAGCTTAGGTCAGAGTTACAAGTAAATGAATCTGTTCTTTAGAAATTCAGTCTTGATGATCAAGGGCCATCTGGATACAATAATAGAAAATGAGTCCAAATGAGGACAGGTGGAAAGACCGCTTTATCAAAGGAAACACCAATAAATAAATAGGAATTTCTCGCTATGATCAGCGACGCTGGAACATGATGATCTCTTGGTCACTAGAACCTTGTTTCTTTTACTGCAGTAAAAAGGAAAATGGACAAAATCAGAATTGAACCTCATAATGGCCTCTCTCTGCCCTGCCAAAATAGTTAACTTATTTCTAGAATAATTTCAGTTTATCTTCATCATTTTTCACAACAAAAAATAATTGTTTTTTAATAAAAGTAAAAAACGCACATTCAGTTAACTATGGCCGACTGAACTCACTGTTTATCTCCATCCCTTCCTGAAATACCACTAAAATGGCAGTAATGAAATTATAAAAAGTCATGAACTCATAAGGACAAAGAAAACAGGATAGGGGATGACAGCAAACAAGAAAAGATCCCAAGTTTGGGGTGATAGAAAGCAGACGGATGAGTATAAACATTTAGAATGGTACAAATTGCTAAAGCCTATTTACTTAATAAAAACTAAGCCAATTTATGCTGCAGAACTCCAGAAAGGCTCAGGTTTGGAGGCATCTGGTACCTCTGAAGGCATAAGTACAGATAGTGACTGGAAGAACAGAAGTGAATGGAAGGTTTTATAAAGAGCCCTTAGACTCCAAGTACCCCTCCCCCAACCCAGACTGCCTGGACGCTTCCCCTCCTCCACACTGGCAGAAGATGTGGGAGGTTGCCTTCTGGACAGGGTGAGCCCAAGACTGTCTGAACTTGAAGACACCAGGCCACAAGGGTAAAGGTGAGGCACAATATCAAAAACAGAAAATTAAAGGACAGTCTCTGTGCCAAATGCTTCAGGAAGTTTGTTTCTCCTTCCAGCTCCTAGAACTTACCTCCAGATAGTAGTTTGGGAGATTTTTGACTAAGGAAGCTGGCCCACTCTAACGCTAGATTTGATGTCCCACCCCCATAGCTTGGCCAGTCCTTACCTGAATATTGATGGCAAGGCTACTGGTCAAGAAGCCCTACTCACTGACAGTATTTCCAGTAAGCTCCAATAAGTGCCTCACACCAGACAGCCAATAGTCCCCACATATTTGAAGAAAATCACTAATTTGAAAGATTGAGTCGACATAAGTGAATGATGAGACAACTCACAGGAAATAGAGTGTAGTGAGCAAAAGGAAACATCAAACATACAATTAATACTCTCAGAGATAAGAGACTTCCGCAGTCATAAAAAAAAAAAAAATGTAGGACTAACTTTTTAAGAGGAACATTCAGAAAAACAATAAAGAATCCTTGGAAACTAAAAATATAGTGTGAATTTTTTTTTTAACAACAATCCAAGATTTAGAAGATAAAATTAAGGAAATCTCCAAGAATGTAAGACAAACGTTAGAGATGGAAAATATGAGGGAAAAGATAAGAAGCTTAAGAAGGTTAATCAAGGAAGTCTAATACTTAAATAATAGGAGTGCTACAAAAAGGAAGCAAAACAAATGCGGGGGAGATCATTAAGAATTATTGTTTGGAGCTAATGGCCATTGGTCACTAGATTTAAGTCCACCAAATGCACAGTCCAATGAAGAGAAATAACCCTACGCTAAGGTATGCCGTCAAGAAATTTTAGAACATCAGAAATTAAGAAAAGATTCTAAAATTTTCCTGCAAAGATGAGGAGGATATAAATCACATTAAAAACAAACAAACAAGAACTAGGGTTCTTAATAGCAACACTGGCAACTAGGTAATAATGGAGTGATGTCTTCAAAATTTGAGATAGGATTATTTAGAACCTAAAATTCTATGCATAGCCAAGTGATTATTTAAGTGCAAGGGTCATACCAACATTTCCAATTATGCAGTTTTCCAAAAACTTACTTCACATGTGACTCTTCTTAGAATGTTACTGGGGAGAGATGTTTCCAACTAAAATATGGAACTGATTAATTACTTGGTATGTGACTGCATTAAGGGAATTGTATGCTCCAGTCAAAGATTTAGGGTATGAAGTTAATAAATTTGCAAGTAAAATTAAGTAAGTAAAAAATGAGGCAACCATTAACTTCAGGAAAAACAAAAAGACTTACAACAAAGTAAATGGCTCTGAATATTTGAAAAGTCAAAACCACGTAAAAACAAAACGAAACAAAAAAACCTGAATATTACTTCAATTGACTTCACCCACTCCCAAAGAAGTAATCTTCATATAATCTTTACCTACAGAGGAAAAAATAATTTCCTACAAATTCTAGGAAAGCAGTTATTTGACCTGCAACTTATTCTCAAGGGGGACACAGTTTTCCTTTTAATGAAACCCTAAGTTTTGAGGGTTGGACTGAGACAACATAGATGTATTTTATTGGCTCTCAGGGGTCCTGGATTTGGAGCTCGGATTTCAGCTGCGGCTTGACTTGGTTTTAGTTGTGGGTTTCTTGCCTTGTCATTTGACTGGACATTTAGACTAGATTTGCCTACCTTCCTCAATAATCAAATGGCATACTTTGTCCATTGTCTTTTCATTTATTAGGGATATGGGTTTGGCTGCTTTTTAGTGAAACAAAGTAACAGCCCAAATAACAACTAGGTGGTATATATGTGGACTTAGGCTCTTTGCTCTAGTGACCTTGTCATTTCTAGAGGCAGTATTGAGTAGCATTTAAGAGCACAGACTAAGACATGGTTGCCTAGATTAAAATCCTAATTTGGCCATTTACTGGTTGTGTTAGTTCTTTGTGTCTCTGTTTGTTCATCTATAACATGGGCATAAGAGTAGAACCTATTCCATAAGGTTGTTGTGAGACAATAGATTTAAAGAATTGTGCTTGACTCATAGTAAGTGCTAAAGAAGAGATTCTTCTTTAGCTGATTCTGAAGTGTGCCCTCTTAACGTAAACACATTGCAACCAACATGGAGAGGAAAACAAGGGAGGACAAGACTTAATATCTACTTTAACAGTCGCAACCAGGAAATTGCCCACCTCCCATTGACCAGAGCTTAATCATGGGGGCTCAACCAGTTGCGGGGCACAGGAAGATGTAGCCTTCATCCTAAGCACTCAGGTGCCCCCTAAAAAATGTCATCACTGGCAAAGGTGACATTAAGTGTTAGAGGAAAGCCAACAGTCATTGCTATCATTGTTAGGTTAGATGTGTGACCCAAGTGTCTACATTTTATAACTGTACATCCACAGATAAAAATTTCAAAGAATTGACCTGCCAATGTGTTCCTAATGTGTTCTGTATTAAAATGAGATTGTTTTATTTTGTTTGTTTTGCCTGGACCAAATAAGATAAGTGACAACTGTCTTAGAAATATGTAGAAGACATCAGTTATATTTTTCTTCAGTTTTATCACAGCAAGCACATTTTCTTTCTTTTATTTTTAAAAGGTGAGCATTAGATTCTAGAAGACAAGCTGTCCTAGCCTTACCAGCACAACTATGGGATATTGGAACTACCAAAGCAAAAATCTCATATAGCAACCTTGTACATTCATTTGCCATGACTAACTTTTCTGTCTTGTCGAATTGAAAGTTATAAGAATGGTTTTCTTTAAAGCAATATAGAATTTTTTTATTGCAAACAGCTAAATAAAGGCTGGCAAAAACAATAGGTTCATTTTTTACTGCAGATCTTCAAATTATAGGAAACTTGTCTCTTGGCCAATTTGGGCTGGCTTGGATCCAAAATAGATGTCTCCATTCTCATCCTTACCCTCATACTTATTGTGGGTAAGATAAAAACCCTTAATTTTAAAAACTGGAGCCAAGAGTTGGGTAAGAGGCAGAGTGGCTCCCTAAACTCTACTGGTCATAGAAAAAAATCGTATTACTTTACACTGGCTCATTTTTTCAGTTTCTAGAAATCGAATACTGAGAATATGAAACTTTTAAAAAAGGAGTCTCAAATATTTTTGGTAATCTGTTATAAATCAAGTTTTAATAACTAGAGGTAGACACAAGAACAATTCGTAAACAGGAAATGATTAACTATTTCTGAGCAATTGCTTTTCTCTAGGTGAGTCAGCCCTAAGAAAATCAGCAGGCATCTTTCCATTTCAAAGCACTGAAGACAACTCCTCTGCTTTTAGCCACGTCGTCCTCCCCCCTTTTTTAATTAACAAGATTTGAGATCATTTAGCAAATTGTAACCACAAAAGTGAATGTTGCGACTGGATGACGTTTTATCACTTGAAAAATAAATCTCGCCGATTCTCTCCCTGTGTACTTCATAAACGTCGCGCCCTCTTCATATTTATCTTGCTTTCAAAATCCATTATGCGATTGTCATTTCACTGAAATCAAAAGCTGTCTTTTAATTACACGGGGTTGGATTATAAATCTAGTTACTTGTCTCTCTATATGTTCATTTTCTAATGATTACAGCTACAAGCCTATTTTTGTACACAAAAGACCAAAGTGGATTTTACTGGGTTAAAATTAAGACTTGCAAAATTATACAGCCTGAAAGACAAAAGAAAGCATATACATGTGTCTAGTTTACAATAATGATGTGATCTTGGGCTGATAGAATAATGCAAAACTTGTGAACTCGATGGCTCTGGAGAAGACAAGAGGAGCATCAATCCCCTTCCACCGAGTTAAATTCAGTCGGTCCAGCGTAAACCACACGTCTGATAGGAATTAGGAAACATTGTAGTTGCTGGTGTTACAGGGACAACACTCCCGTAGCCTAACTTGCAATAAATGGACTTTCGTAAGACTGGAGTCGGCTGCGTATCCTGGTAATTAATCATAAGAAGGCACCACCTCTTAAGTATTAAACACTCTCTAAATGGGAAAAAAATTGCTGTATTGCTAAGCACTAAGGACTTGATTCATTTAGTATTAACTTTCAGCCTTTATTAAAGTGACTTTAATTTTATTTGTGTGATGTTAGTGTATTTCTGAGAAAATAAACATTGAGGTTTTTCCCAGCTGATTGTACATGATACGCTTCTCATTCAAATTGCAAGCTGCATGTCCTTTTGCAGATGAAATAAAGATTCCCATTTTTTAAAGTTTATTTAAAAAAAAAAAAACAGACCATGATGCTAAACTGTATTTCAATACCCTGTGAAGACAAGTGTATACTGAGGGCAACGTTGTGGCAGATGCTGCGCTGGTGATGGACGAGCAGTGATGGGGCTCCTCCGAGGGCATTGGCCCACGTTGCCCACAATCTATGTGGGAGGCAGGTGAGGACCAGGTAACTGATCCAGTGCAACTGAGGGGTATGAAAGCACAGTAGATAGGTTCATTTTACCTGGAAAAATCCAGGGTGGCTTCCCAGAAGAAATGGTATTTGAGTTTGGCCTTAAGGAGTTGAGCATTGGGGAAGGCAGGAGGGAGAAGCATCCTGAGCAGACAAAGCAAAGTCACAGCTTGTGTTGGAAAAAAAAGGGGGGGATGCCTTTTGGTCTAGGAGACACTGTCTCAAACATCCCCCACATTCTGTAGAATTGAGAGGGGCACGGATGAATCCAGACCCCGGGGAAACCAGAAGGAGGGACCCCTCTAACCTTCTAGCCACGCACTGAGAGGCTGGCTCAGTGCCCAGAGCCCTCTCCTGCCACCTTGTAGAGTTTGGATTGTGGATCTGGTCAGGCACAAAGGCACTAATTTTGGAAAATGGCTTCAGAAGGGACCCTTTCTCCAAAGGGACCCTTACCAAGGATTGGTGAACCAATCCTGAGTGAGCCATCTCCTGTAGCTCCTTGTGCCTGGGTCCTCAGTGAGCATCTGCAGAACGCGCACGGCACTGGCAAATGGAGAGGAGGTACTAGGCACTGGGTCCCTTGTTCTGAATCCCTCCCCACCCTACCTGCATTCCCGTTCCAGCTCAGCAGAGGCCCCAAGAACCTCAGGTTAGACCATTGTCCAGCAAGGTCCCAAGGCGCTCAGTGGTTGTTCTGGGAACCTTCCCTCCTCCTGGGTCAGCCAGAGCATTCCAGAGATGTCCATGGACCCCGACTTCGTGCCACGTTCAGGGACAGACACCAGAGACACTGAGAGGAGCTGGCCGGTCTGGTGGGGAACCATATATGTAACGGTGATCTTTGGGTTAGTTCTAAACCCCTCCCTTCCCCATCCTCCCTGGGTGACCATAAATGTTAAAGCGTTATCTATTGACGATTATAACCATACAAAGTCAGGACAGATGGGCTCCACTCCTCAGCTCTCAGCCATAAAGTTTACAAACTCTCCGTGGCCAGGGGATAAATTGCCATTGCTGATACCTGGCTCATTTACACAGAGCATTTTTCTTCAAGATGGCTATTTTTCCTTCCAGTCATCTGGCTAAATTAGTTTTCTGTTCGCCGACTTGATTTTCTGGAACATGCAGAATATTTCGGAATCTGAAGAGCAGGTCAGAAACCGTCATAAATGATTAGGCACAAGGTATATTTTCGAACACTAAAGGGAAGCCCAATTTCTTCTCCTTCCTAATCCCACGGGACGACCGAGTAACTGTGTACTCCCGTCGGGTTACATGCGATGAGAAATGGGCCCCCAGTGGTTTATTTAAAAGTGTATTGTCGGAGATAATGGCTTCAGATTAAGTTTTTAGGCTCCTTGATTTCTGCTATTGTTCCGTAGACTAATTGTGTCTACCTTAGATGCGCTAATGTAGGCCAATCAAGTTCGTCATATGGGATGATATTTCTGGTGGTTGTTTTCCTAGATTTTTCCTCCCACAATGGTACCAGTGGGTATTGTGTAACAGTATAGAAAAGGAATGATTAATTCAAAGTTCAGGTGCAAGACAGGGTCAGAAAAGAAATGTTCCTGGATAGAGTGAGCATTTCAAGATAAATTTGTGGCTTGAAACATCATTTTATGATGCATTTCCTATTTTGTTATCAGGGGAAGTCTGATGGTTGACACGCAAGTGATCGCAATGTTTTGGTGCCATGTTCTGTGATGGGCTTTTCATAAAAATTAGCTGACATTGTCATGAGCACACAAGGAAATTTATAGCTTTCATACTGGACTGCCATTCCCAGAGCAATTTCCAATCACTTGGGCTTTTTATTAAGTTTATTGTTCTTTTATTGTTCAGTGGAGTGTAAGCAGCGAGATTACAAATAAATGTAAGTTCCACTGGATATGAAGCCGAGCTTGTAGAATTAGGAGAGAGACGACTGAAGGAAGGCAAACATTAATTTGAATCACTGGTGATATGAAACACCAACGGACGTTTCTTGTCACCTGCTTATATACAGAAGTTGGAAAATTGACGTTCCGTTCACATTAAAGTTTTCCCAGAAAACCCTCCAAGAAGAAGTCTTTGTGCTGAACCTCGGTATTGCTCGTGACTCTGCGTCATTTTTGCCACCGTCTAAGTTCCTTTTCTGTGCTTTGTTTCCCCGTCACTTCCTCACCGGCCAGGAGTGCCGGGCAATCCCGTGAGCATCCCCTGGTGAGGGGAGCAAACTCTGGTAGGAGCATTTGAGAGGGCTGGAGGGACCAGCCTGCCTGTCAGAAGAACCCCACTCTGGGACCACTGGGAGGACAACCAGCTTTCTTCCGCTCCTTCGTTCCGGTGCTGTAGCCGCTGAACCACATCCTTTCCCATTCCGTCCTCTCATTTCCCCCAAGACATGGTCCTCTTAATCACTGAATTTTCCTTTTTTTTTTTTCAGGCATTGATTGAAAGTTGTTATTTAGACTTGTTAGGATGAGAACAGAGGTGATTTAAATCGGGGGGGGTGGGGGACTGTGTTCCTCTGAGGCCCTTCCCATACCTCCGTTGTGGGTGAATCATTACCCTGCCCTTTGTTGATCCCTGTTGGGAAGCTGGCCTTTCGGTTTCAGCTGGTCTCCATGTGCACACGCTGTGGGTTGCCAAGCCCCCTCTTACTTGTTGGCAGACTCCAGCTTTTGTGTCCAGTTCCAGGTCATGTATCGTGATAGGCCTAAGCCAGTCATTTCCATGTTCAACCCCATTTTCACAGCCTCCCTGTAGCTAAATGTGGCCATGAAATCTAATTCTGTCCAAAGAGATTTAAGCAAAAGTGTACTGTGGGTGGGAAAGGGGTTGTTCCTCCTTGCCTTTTTTTAGTAGAAAGAGACACTTCATTTCCCCCTTCCTCATTTTTGTGTCTTAAACCTGGACTCCGTCTGGAGCTGTGGCAGCCATCTTGGAACCATGAGGCAATGAGAGCTTCAGGAAAAAAGCTGGCAACCAAGAGTGGGGGATTGAAAGACAGAAGTGGCCTGGCCTTGATGGTGTTGTTGGGTAGCGGGAACAACACTGGCCCTTGCCTTCCTACAGATGACTGCATGAAAACCAAAACCTTCATCATTTAGGGCAGAACATCATTAGGTGGGCATTCTGTTCTTGCAGCAAATGTGTCCCTGTGATACAGCATCAGAGTTACGTGGGATGTTTGTTAAAATGTCAGTGTCCAGGGCCACCTCTCCACAAATTCCCATTCACTAAGTTTACAGCTGGGCCCAGAAGTCAGCATGTGTAACGAGCATCCCAGATCCATTTCAGGCAAACGCCCTGAGAAGCACAAACTTCAATGACAGGGGAGGGGGTGGGGGAGAGGGGTGGAGGGGAGCCCATCTGCCAGGGTGATGAGAGCCAACTGTGTGTCTCCCAGGACTTTTACCCCCAGCCTGCCACTCTCAGGCCTTCCAGGTAATACCTGTGGTTCCTGAGCCCCAAATTCAGAGGACAAGGATAACAGAACAGCTTCTGTCCAGAACAGGGGGCCAGTCTAAGAAGCTCTCCTGTCCCTATCTGTCCTCCCTTTTAATCCCCAGCGCCGACTGCATGAGGTCGTCCAGGGGACTATGAGGAGCCGCTCCAGAAGACAGGATCCTCGCCATACCCCATCACAAGCTGTAGTGAGACACCCTGCCCCCCCGCTCTTGAGAAGGCCTGTTGGACCAGCAGTATCGTCAAGTTAGTTCACGTCCGAGCTTCTAGACACCACAGCCCAACACCCTCCCAGGCCTCCTCCCAGGAGGAGCAGGGCCTCAAGGACAGCTCTTGGAAGGGAAGAGAGGGAGTCCTGGGAGGGCCTCCAGGCTGGACCCACACTGAGCCCGTACTGGTCACAGACTGAGGCTGGAGGGAAGGAGCTGGACCAGCCCCAGCACTGTGAAGAGAAGACGCAGGTTCCCGGTTGCACCCCACCACACCCATGGGGTCAGGCTCCCTGGAGGTGGGCCCAGGAAACTGCCTTCTTGGCAAGCTGTGAAGGTGACTCTGATGCCCGCCAAGGTTGGGCACCACCCTTAGACACGGCCGGCATTTATCTGGGGCCCTTCCATCCTCACTCCCTGCGACACTGAGGTCAACCAGAGCCGCCGTGGAATTCCAGCTCTGACACATACTAAGCTCATGGCCGTGGGACATTCCCTAACCCTGGTCTGGCCAAGGAGGATAATCACAGGACTTGCTCTGCAGGTAGAGGTCAGTAGGGTCACACAAGATGAACGTAAGCACTTAGCACAACGCTTGAAAGACACGTGAGGAGCCCTTGACAGGTGTGGGTTCCTGGTATCATTATCCCTATCATCCTTACGCTGGTGCCCCCTCTCCCAGGTGGGTCCCGCTGGTGCCCACGAGCCATCTAGGCTTCCAGATGATAAACAAACAAAGTCCTATACTCTCGGCTGGCCAGTTCAGGGAAAAGGGATCCGAGAACCGGCCTCCGGTCCGGATGCCGGTGACTGGTGTCTCTTGCTACGTCTGAGACAGGTGGGGTGCTGCTTCAGGTTAGAGCAGGGAGGGCCGGTGCAGAAGACGGGGAGGCCGTTGTCAGGGACTGTGAAACCCACGTCAAGCCCCCCACACCTTCCATGCTGGCTCGGGTGCCCTGGCCAGCAGCTCAAGGCAGCAGAGAAGGGAAGGGGGATGCCAGGGAGGCATTTCAAGGTCACCTTTCCTGAGTCCGAGGAGGACCCTGGTTGCTGAGTACCAGAGCGGATCCGACCGCATCACCTGGGCAAGGCGCCAGACGGTCTAGAGTTGAAGAACGAGGAGGATAATCGACAGAAAACAGCCCCACTCACCGCTCGTCCCAAGTCCATACATTCTGAAAATCATCTACCCACATGTTGCTTTCTTTAAACCCCAATATTGACTTATAGCAAAAACCGATGTTCAGTTTATTTAAAATAAGTATATTCTTGGGACATATGCTAGTAAAAATCAACAAGACCTTAACCAGAGCTAAATGGGTGTCCTGCTGGAGCATACGACAAGATGACCTAATGGCCCTCAAAAGCAAGAAGAGATACATCGTAGCCGAGTGTGATGGCCAGCAGCCTTCCCTCCAGCTGTGGGGCCAGTAGCAAGGACCGAGGCCCGGCCATGAGCTGGGCAGCCTGGGTCTCACCCCTGCTCCCTCCTGCAGCACCTACCAGCATGACTCCAGACTTGAAGGAAGCAGACGCCCCCCATGACAGAGGGCATTTGCCTTCCTCGCCACCTCAGCATCCAGAAGGGACAGGTGCCCCCAGGTTATTCTTGGTTGTGTGAGGGCACAGCCATCTTTTAAACACTGAGCGTGTCTTTGCAGAGGTGTCTCCCCTCTTGAGCCCATCTGGCAGGGATTGGTTGGGTCAGAATGCTGAGTATTTTGAAACAGCTGCTCGTAGAAAGCCAACCACGAAGATCATTCAGATTTCCATAGAGTTTCTGAGCACGTGCCTACAAGACTTTGTAGCAGCATCAAAATCCCTTCTTACCAACCCAAAACTTCGAAACATAGCACTGAGGACATGAGAATTCTTTCCCCTTTTCCAAGATAGCGTTACCCTCCCTAAACCTGAGATGTATAGAGGCACATGGCACCTGCAGTACTGAGATGCCTCCTGACAACGAGAATGGATTCCCTTCTCTAGGATCAGGCAGCAGGTGCGTCCGGGTGGGGGAGCAGGCAGGGTCCTTTGGGGGCTGACGGCAGGGGCTTTTGTAGGAGGAGTTTGGCTTCCGTAGCTCCACACCCTAACCCCGCCCAGACCCAGCACGCTAAAGCACACAGTAGGTGCTTAATGTCTACTTGTGATTGACCGATTGTAAGTCATCCTTAGATTAGTATTTTCATAACTGGATAGTGTTTTGTTCATTTCCAAGGAGACACTGAATGACCACAAGTGTGAAGGGAAATTAATTGTATTGTCTTGTCAAGTTTTTAACCATCTTGATAAAGCAACTTTTGCTGCGTTTCAGTCCCTTATAAAGGTGACTCCCAGACCCACCTGTCGTGCAAATCTTCTGCACCAGCACCTGAGACTCTACACCTAGAAATGAGCTGGGTGCTCCCCTCAGCCATACTGGGGACTCGCTCAGCATCTTGCCCACCGGCGGCCGCTGTCCATGTCCATCGCGGGGTGTCCACTCCCGCCGGCCCCTCATTACCTCTCACGGCCCAGGAGCTGACGCCTGCCATCATCTCCCCTTCTCTTCTATGCCGCACTCCCCAACACACCGTGCAGTTCCTCCAGGGTGACCCCAATGCCCACACACCCAAGACCCTTCCTCATCCCCCGACTGTCTCTCTAGTCTTTCCTCCTTGTCTGCTCGACCTGAGTCTGGTGTGCGATCAAATGGGAACGCTGTGTCCCGGCTGGCATCCAGCCTCCCCCCACACGCCGTGTCCTTGGACAAGCAATGGCATCTTCTTGGAAAACGTCCTGCCCCCTCTCCTTCAGTCTGAATTGCGCCAGCCTTCAAAGGCTCTTTAAAATCTTCCCTCCCTGTCTCTTTCCCGATCTCCCCAACCAGAAAGAAGTTCTCCCTCCTTTGCATCCCACAGGCAGCCACACCCCTGGGATGACGGCCCTCCCCGCCCCCATCACTTGTCAGCAAGCAGCTATCCCACATCACGCATGATGAGTTGATCTGATTGGGTCAGGAGCCTCTGGAGGACAGAAAACTGCGACTTGTCCCTCACAATCCTTGCCCGTACCTGGCTCAGTGCCTGGCTTACAGTAGATTTTCCAAAACTGTTTTCTGGATTAAAATTGAATCGAACACGAGAACAGTTGTATTTAATAAGACAGCGTTTGAACACATCATGTTCATCAAAATAATTCTAATCGTTGTTTCCATTCTGTATTTCTGGGGTAGAGTCCCAAATAAAAGGGAAAGCCCTCGCCATTATTCCCTTTGGAGAAACCCAGGTTGTGAGGTGCCATTGCCTCCTGGTTGTCACCGCCTCCTGCCCTGGGCGGCGCCAGCCTCCAGCCCCCGGGGCTAACTTCTCTGCCACCGCAGGCAGTCTTTAGCCTCTGGGCCTGGGAAGCTGGGCTGAGGCCAGCCCTGCAGGCAGTGAGAGAAGCCCACCCATTTTGCGTCTGTGCAAACCAAAGTGCTAGCAGCAATATTCATCTTAATTTTCTCTTTAAACCGTTGAGTTGCATTATAGCTTCTATTGTGCTGGTGACAGACAAATGCCTTGCAATAAATCAAAGTTAGGGTGACTGATACACTAAACACCTTTGCTTAATGATGTGATTGTTTCTTATCTGCAAAGTAATGTCACTTATGGCTTTGCTATTTATAGTCAATGTAGTGTTAGACCATTTTATGCCCCTGATGCCTCTGTGGCCAGCCCATTAGCTGTGATTATGGACCAAAGGGGATACAGCCACTGAAAGCTTGGAGAGGGAAGGCGGCAGAGTGTTAAAGCCGCCCCTACCCGTGGAAACCCGGCGCGCGATCAGCCTCCACTCTCCCCGGGCGCAGGCGAGTAAACAAGACTCGGGCGGATGCCTCCCGCCAGTGCTCCACCCGCGTCAGTACTGGGCATCTTCAGGACAGCATGATATGTATTAAATGTTAAAAACCAAACAAAAGGCAAGCGGCCGCCTCCCTCTGCGGCTCAGTCCCCAGCCCAGCAGGGCTCAGGCGGGAGCAGCAAAGAGCACGGAAGCACCGGGCGCGGCCAGCTAGTCTCCCGTCGCCCTTCATTCATTATTTGCCAGGCGTTGTCCAAACTATTCTCTTTGAACAGGGTGTCGGTGGGGAGAACAGAGTCCACCTGGGTCTCCCTCCTCCGCTCTGTCCCTGCGGTGTGAGGGTTCCCCGCCAACTTCAAAGGCGGCCCCCAGGGTGGGACCAGGCCCGGCTCCTGGGCCGCTGCCTGCTCCCCCCATGCCGCACTCCCAGCCCCTGCATCACCGCAGGCCCGGCGGCTTCCCCACCGGTTGCCGGGTCCAGAGAGTCTGAAGAGCGGACCCCGCCGTCCCGGGCTGCTTTGGAAGAAGGGGCAGGAGAAGCCTGCAGCCCGCTAACAGCATTGAAGAAACCGTCCCTAAGTTGTTGGACAGCTCCGGAGGGCTGTGGCGCTCTAAACCATGCCAGGGCGGGGGGTGTCGGGGTGCACCTGGGCGGCTCCGTCTGCTAAGCAGCTGGCTTCGGCTCGGCTCAGGATCCCAGGGTCCTGGGATCCATTTCCTTTGGGCTCCCTGCTCCCTCCTCCCTCTGCCTCTGCCCCTTCCCCTCACCAGGTTGTGCTCTCCCTCTCTGTCTCTAATAAATAAAGAGAATCTTAAAAAACAAAAAAAAAGCCATGCTAGGTCCTTTCCACAGCCCTTGGATCTCATTGATCTAGGAGCAGGGCGTTTGTGGGACAAGCAGTGACTATAGTGGGTATAACTCTGTCCTAGAGAAAATGGACCTTTAAGTCCTCACCCCGGCACCTGTGAACTTGACTTTACTTGCAGATAGGATCTTTGCGGATGTAATCATGTTGCAATGAGGTCCTACGGGATTAGGGCGGGCCCGGATCCGACCCCCGTTGGCCCTCTAAGCAGAGGATGTGGGACGTGGCGACACACTGACGCAGAAGGGACGGCCAGCACCTGGCGCTGGAGCCAGAGCTTCGAGCGACATGTCTACAAGCCCGAGGACACCGGGGCTCGCCAGAAGCCGTCGGAAGCTGGGACAGAGGCCTGGAGCAGGTCCTCCTTTTGAGTCCCTGAAGGAACCAACACGACTGACACCTCGATTTTGGACTCTGGCCTCCAGAACTGTTGGGGGTACATTTCCGTTTTGAGCAGCTCAGTTGGCAGGTTTTTGCTGTGGCCGCCGCAGGAAATGAATCCGGGGGCCAAGTGCCTGCGCCGGGCACTGGGCGGACACCAGGGGAGCCCCTTTGCTGGGAGGACAGGTGATGCCCATCTGCTCCCGGGGATCCTGCTCAGAGGTGGAGGGACTCTGAGAATCTGGGCGTCAGAACACAGGGGGTTAAAACGCAGTTCTCTGCCGAGGAAAACCCCCATGCAGAGTGTGTGCTGCAAATGCGTATTTATGTTGTTGTGTTTTATGCCTTTGTCCTCGACTCATGTGCACCAGACCATTAATTTTCCTTCGATGTTTTGAGAAGAATGAATTCTGCGTTTCTCTCTGCTCCACATTACCAGCCGCAAGCGTCCAGCCCATCCCGTGGCACATTTTCGGAGCATGTGGTATTTGGCCATTGTCACTGCCTTCTTTCCCAAGGTCATGCAGGCTTCGAGCACCGCACTCGGAGGGCTGGTGGTCTCCACCACACCTTGCCCTGTGGAGCCTTCCGCAGGCTCACTCCGCTCCGAAGCCATCAGGACACACTGGGACCTAAGACTTAGGCTGGGTACTGCGGGCCTGATCGGTCCACGGAAGGAAGCCAATGGAGAGCAGGTCTAGGAGGGGCTGAGTCAGGAGCTCTGTGACATGCACAAGGACCTGGGTCCTCCTGTCCTTCCATTCAGCCTCCTCAGACTTGGGACCCCAGCATGGCTCCCGGCCACCCCAGGGTGGAGGGAGAGGTGGACATGGAAGGTGAAGGAGGAAGAAGGCTGAGGCGAGATGCCTTTTTGCAGGAAGCCGACCAGCCGAGACGGCCCCAGACGAATTCCACTTCAACTCACAGATCAGCATTTCATGAGGAGCACCAAATTACAGAATTTTAAATAAAATCAAAGCGGACAATAATAACATTATCCATAATAATAGAATAATAATAACAATAAAACGGAACAAATATAGCAGATGCAGAAATAACTTATCGTGATCCAAATTCCCTTAAAAGCCCTCAGTATGACTTCAGGTGTAGGACTCGGGGGCATCTTGTAAGCGACCGTGGGCCACAAGTCAGAGGGCACCCGAGCGCTGAACGGGGTCCCAGGCAACGGGCAGAGTCGGTGGTGACAAGCGTTGGCCCAGACTCTCTGCACTGCTTAAACAAGAAACCTACTGCCCTCATCCCCCCTCTCTTACAAAAACCTCAATCGCTACAAGTTGGTAAACCTGCAAACCAAATGCGGTGTTTCAGAGGTCTGGCACCAACGGGGACGTTTTAATTAAAAAGTAAGCTGGTGGGTAGACTTGTAAAACCCTGTGAAGCAAAAAAGAGGTTTTAAACACACAGGGACCCTTTGAGGGCAGGAAGGAAAGGATTCTGCAGCAGTAATAGCTCTATTCCATTTTAATATTTTTGAACGTAGAGGTGTGTTTTAATCCCGTTCTGGAGAAAGCAAGATTTATTGCTGATTATGTGGCGGTAACAAATGGTATCGAAGCGCTGTAAACACTCCTCTAGCACGCATTTTATTTTTTGGTGCTGTCTTTCTGCTTCTGGTTGAAAATAAGAATAAATTAAATACGATTGCATGGGACTGCTTTATGCTTGCTCAAGAATGCTTGCAGTTGGTGTCGATGTGGAACAAACCTATTTTTCGAAGCGGGGGGTGCCAGGGGTGGGGCTCATTCTCCCAAGCACCCTCAGTGCTAAGCTGATCATTAGGGTCCGTTTTGCAGTTCAGACCGAAATTAGCAAGTGTTATTATAGAGTTTCAGTGATTTGGCTAAGAAATGGCTCCCCTTAGAACGAATGCTCTCTCTTCAACCTTCCAAAGTCAGTTATCATTTTTAAAGCAGCTTGACCTGGAAGCATGCTGCTAAAATTGTGGGGACTGTTAATGACAGTTTTATCGGGCACTATGCTTATGGTTCACATTTTGAGGTCTGTATGTAATTGATCTTTCTCCCCTACATGAGAAACACAGCAATAAGCTGGTTGCAGCAGCACATTATAGATATAGAGAAATAATAATGATGTCACCTTGAGATTCAAAGATCGTGGAGCAGGAATAGTCTCCGAGCTCATTTCTCCCAACTGTGGTGACCTCTCCAATACTAAATCTTAACAGTCTCAGCATTATTTTTGAATTATTCATGCTAGCCTTTTCCCTCACTACAAAATCAAGGAAAATGAATGCGCCATGCTCCGTCAGCTCCACAGGTATTTTGGTAAAAATAAAAAAAAAAATGTTATTTGGTATCTCTCTCTCACACACACACACACACACACACACACACAAAGGGTACCGTCATACGGGAGCATGCTTACCTTGAACAGGAAACAACACAAACGAACAAACAGATTTCACTGGTGGGGGCAAAGAGCGAGCACCTCTTCCCATCAATTCTGAATCGATCACTGGCTAATCGTGTTTGGGTTACCTGGAGGCTGAGGGTCTATGGCTTTGAATAACAGGTGCATAGTCGGAGTGGGTTCTATCTGCAGTCCAGCGGCCAAATTACACTAAGGAGCGAGTAACATCGAGAAATTTGCGCGCCTCTATCCTGGCCGGTTCTCACCCACGTTCAACTTAAAGCATTTGCTTTTGAAATATCAAATCAGCATATATTTCTTATTTTAATTCAAATTATGTAGAGATCGCAGCTTGACAGCTCTCCTAGTCGGTCCGGCCCGGAGATGATGGGAGTGCTACCGTTTTATTCCGGTGGCGGATCTCAGAAAGACCGCGTGTGGGAATGAAATAAAATGCACGTAGCTGTGAAGTCGGGCAGGCACCTGATCCGTCTGTAGCTCCTGACCTTTAAGTTCATGATGAAAAACAAATGTTAAGCTTTCAGAAGACAGGAGTATCCCTGGCTTTGCTGGGCGGTGTGCCTCGGCTCACAGACTGTATTAATTTAGTGTGGCATCAATAACCTTGAAATCAGGATTTTGCACTAAAAAACCAGGTTTATGTTTATTCAGAAGCCAAAGGGGGTGGGGGGAAGGCAACTTTATTTAAAGGCGCCTTCAGCAGCAAGTGGCCGAGTGCTGTTCCCCGCTCCGGAGTTCCGGAACCCTTCGCTGGCTTCCATGGTAACCGATACTTCAGACGATGAGGACCCAGAGATGTTCCTTAAAGAGTCTTCTCATTTTGCATATAATTCTAATTATAGATGAGACTCGCTTGTTCAGCGACCTCGACCACACCTGGAGAGACGGTGCGGTCAGGGACCGCTCTGCCGCGCCCCCCACGCTCCGCGTCCCTCAGGAAGGAGACGGAACCTTCTTTTGTTGTGCATCATGGGCTTTTCTCTCATTAACCAAATGTATTTCTTCCGCTGCTAAAGAAAGAAATAGAAATCACTCATTCCCCCCGCTGGACTCTAGACACGACCCCGTTCAGGATGATGAATAGCCGCGATTCTGCCACGAGTCCTTCCTGCAGACCAGGCTCTCCGCGGCTTCTGTCCCCTGTCCACGGCGGAACCAGCGGCCACCTCTTCCCGCTTGCCCTGCGAGCACACTGACAGCAGGTCTGCCGCAACCACGCACACGTTCAGAGTCATCCCTGACTCCCGTGCGCTCAGCACAGAGTTCATGGTCAGTAAGTTCCATGATAGTCCAGTTCTCTAACGCTTCGTGTAATAGGGTCCGCTGTTGGCAAAAGCAACAGTATTTGGTATTTTTCATTGCTCTCAACGTCTCCGTGAAAAAAAAAAAAAAGAAAGAAAGAGGGAAAGAAGGAAGGGAGGAAGGAAGGAAGGAGGGAAGATGAAAAGAGAAAGAAAGAGGAAGAGAAGAAGGAAAAGAAAAAGACAGACAGACAGGGAGTGCGCCGTTTGCCTTCCCCCTCCCAGAAAGAGCAGTAAGGCTGCTCTGACTTCAGGTTTCCCCGCCCAGGGAAAAAGAAAGTGCTCTCTTTGAGGTGTTAGGTGTTCCCTGAATTTGAATCCCATACTCCCTTTGGCTGGACGAGCCCCGCAGTGGGGTCAGAGGCGCGTCCCGAGGAGAGATGGTGAAAGGGCTTCCCTCCCCTGGAGCTGAGGAGGTGCCGTGACTAGAGGCCTGGGGAGGTGATCCTGCAGGTGATGCAGACGGCCCCGTGTCCCCTGAGTGGCCCGGAGGTAGGATTGCCGGATGAATCAGGGTGTTCAGACCTTTGTGCATTTCAGATAAACTATACAGGCAGTATATGGAACATATTTATACAAAAAAAAAAAAAAACTTTTTGCTTAACCTAGCAATGCTCGGAGGCCACGGCAGGAGCTGAGATGGGGTGATTGCCTGGGACTGGGCCTGAGCACCTTGGCCTCGCCCAAGCTGGGAACAGAACGTCCCGGGCAAACGTTCTCCCAGCTTCTAGTCTCCCTGTACTCCAGGTCGTCTGACAGCAAGTTCCAAAGTGTCTTCTTCCTCAGGCTGTCCCGCTGCTCTGGGGCAGCAGCTCCCTGCCTCCGAACAGGCTAATGCTGCCTTCTGGAGAGTGGAGGCCCAGCGCCCTTCCAGAAAGACAGGACACAATAGCTAGGGCAACAGTCTGGCCAGACCAGCACCTACCCAGGCTCTTTCTTGGCAACACGCAGAGCCTAAGACTCACTTTTCTCCAGGTCGGCCGGTCTCTATGTGCTATGGAGGGGTCTATGCCCACTCAGGGCTTGGCAAACACCAGAGCCACGGCACACTTGTGCCACCCTCTTTAGTAACCAGCCTAGCAATGCCATTGTCTCCTTATGAGACGGATTTCAAAATCTGCCAGAAGTTGGGCTTCTCCTGCCCCCAGGGTTCTGCTGGAGGCCGCTGGACTAAGGGGTCCCTAGTTCCCCCTCAGCCCTGCCACAAGCGTTGACTTCAAATCCCGGATGGAGAACATTTTTTTTTTCTTTCTTGCAGTTTTGCTCCTTCAGTAAATACTTGCTCAACATCAGCGTGTGCCAGCATACCCCAACGGAGGAAGCTGAAGATGCTTTTGCCCTCGAGGGGCTTCTCTTTAAGGGGGAAGGGTCAGCAAGCACAGGCAATGACTCAGTCAGTTAGAGAGCACTTGGGCTCAGGAGAAGAAGAGAGCAGGTCTGGGAGGCTGGGTAGTCCGGGGAGGGGTGAAGAGAGGGGAGGATGCAAAGAGGAGTCGGGTCCTCAGGCAGGGCCTCTGTCAGAAGACGGCACTTGAAGGAGGGACTTGAAGGAGGGACTTGAAGGAGGGGAGAGTGAGCGGGGTGCATAGGGAGCCCCGCTCGGACAGGGGCACGGCCAGCACTAGGGCCCTGCGGCAGTCCGGGGGGGGCGGGGATGTGGAGGAAGACAGAGACGTGGCCGTGGTGGTAGGAGGGTGGAGGCAGGGCCTGGAAGGGAAAGGAGAGGAGTGGCACCAACAGAGGATACAGGGCAGGGGCCGAGCCCAGGAGCCACGTGTGCTGGCTGGATGAAAGGTCTGTTCTGGCTGCAGGAAGGAGTCCAGGCCACGCGGCCCGTGCAAGCCACCAAGTGACATGCGATGGCCGAGATGACGGACAATGTGGGCCAACAGGTGTAGTCACCATAGCAAATGAAGGGCATGAAACAGAGGACTCCAGGGGACCCCCGGAACATATGCAGTTGGAGGGCCCCAGACCGCAAGTCTGAATGTTAGGTATAAATCAAGCTAGCAACTATTAAATGTTCGCCGTCCTCTTGCTTTCACGGTGATGACATAGAAAAATAAGGGGAAAGCCATGGATTTTTTGTATGGTGGAAGGTGGGCAAAGTGTCAATGGCGGAATTTAATGCTACTGCACACGTTTGAGGGTTCCATTCATCGGCCAGCAGTGTTTGAAAAAGGGGGGAAAAGCCATCTATAGCTAATGAATTAGTGTGTGCTTTGTCCATAAATTTACTTTTCTTGCCCCGTTTCAGTATAATTCTTAATTAGGTTGTATGATCAAGATTTTTATGTAATTTGTCTCCTAGCACCATAGTGATATAAAGAACCAAAAACTAAATTGCAGGAAAGTGTATGAAATTTGAGGTATTTTTGTCAAAAAATGTAAATCAAATATAAAAAAATAGTTGTTTTTCATGATTTCAAGAATGATTTTGCATCTAAAACTCAAAATTAGCTCTTAAAGTTAAAAAGCAATATATTTTAGTTATTGGATTAAATTTAGTTAAAGCTGAAATTTGTATTGAAATTTTTGAATGATGAATTAAAAATTATGAAATATTTTGATACAACAAAACTATCATGACTCTGGGCATTGTTCCCCCAGTGGCCAACGTGAAGAAACAGTATCTCGGGTCCTAAGGTTCTATCCAGACTTACATGTATGCAGTTTTGAGACAATGAATTGTCTAATGTTGCAAAGCATGGCTCCCTAGCAACCAGGTATCACTGTGGTGAGTGCCGTGCTCCTGTGCGAGTACTTTAGGAATTACAAAGCAGCATAGGAAGGCAAGCGAGGACATGGGCACAGATCACTACTCGGAATGGTACTTCATTGTACAATCCATTGTATTCCTGCTTAAAAGGAGGATTTAACAAGTACTACATTGTCTTTGCTCTTACCAAAGCTCCTTGCTGCTCAAACCCTCCTTCCTCTCAGAGCAATGTGTGTCTCCGACCCCAGCTACTCGAGCCTCCATGGCTCTCAGACGATGATGACTAGGACAGACATATGGGGGGCCTGGGCCCCAAATGGTGTCAGGCTTGAGAGACCAGTGCCAAACTCCAAATCACAGGTGCTCTTGAGAAAGTGGTGAATAGGTGTGCAGTGTGTAGGTTCACTCACACATAGTCTTGCTCAGTGAGAGGGGCGCTCTAAGCAAGGAGCCCTCTGACGTGTCCCTTTGGCCCAGGTCCATGGGCAGTAACACCCGGAGAGCTGCACTTGCCGTCATCTGAGATGGGGAAGCTGTGGGTGAAGCAGTTTCAGGCGGGGGTAGAGGGTGTAAAGATCGGAATTTGGGTTTGCACATGTTGAGTTTGAGATGTCTTCTGGTTCTCCAGAGGAAAGTTGGGTGGCAGCAACATGAACGGTCTGTGCTTTGTAAGAGAGAAAAGTTGGGGGAGCTGGACTTGGACATGCATTGGCAAGCCACTGGCACAGGTGTGTTCTGTAGTGCCCTCGACTGCAAGGGACCAGCAAGGAACTGATACAGAAGAGAGTCCAAGGACCGAGTCCTGGGCCACCTAATGTCTAGAGTTGAGGACAAGTATGTTAGGATGCTATCAGTAAAACAAACAAACACAAAACAGAAATAACAAGTGTTGGTGAGGATGTGGAGAAATTGGAACCTTGTGCACTGTTGGTAGGAATGCAAAATGGTGTGGCCTCTCTGGAGAACGACATGATAGTCGCTCAAAAAAATGTAGAATAGAATTGTTACATGACCCAGCAATCCCACTTCCGGGTTTGTACCCCAAGCCAAAAGCAGGGTCTCAGAGATGTTTATAATTTATTCCACAGCAGGCCGACCCACAATAGCCGGGAAGGTGGAAACAACACACGTGTCAATCACCAGATGAATGAATAAACAAAATACGGGAAATCCATACACCGGAATATTATTCAGCCTTAAACAGGAAGGAAATTCTGATACCTGCCACGACATGGATGAACCTTGAGGACATACGCTCAGCGAAGTGAGTCAGTCACAGAAGGACAAATACTGTGTGATTTCACTTATATGAGATACTTAGAATAGTTAAATTCAGAGACAGGAAGTAGCATGGTGGTTTTCAGGGGAAGAAGGAGGGGGAATGAGGAGGTTTTGTTTGGTGGGGACAAAGCTTCAGTTTTGTTTTTGTTTTTTTTTAAGGTTTTATTTATTTATTTGACAGACAGAGATCACAAGTAGACAGAGAGGCAGGCAGAGAGAGAGGAGGAAGCAGGCTCCCCATGGAGCAGAGAGCCCGATGTGGGGCTCAATCCCAGGACCCCAGGATCATGACCTGAGCCGAAGACAGAGGCTTTAACCCACTGAGCCACCCAGGCACCCCCAAAGCTTCAGTTTTGCAAGACGAAAAGAGTCCTGGAGATGGATGGTGTGATGGCGGCATAACAATGTGAACATATTTAATACTATTGAACTATACACTGAAAAATGGTCAAAGTAGTAAATTTTATGTTATGTATACTTAACCAAAATTTTAAGAACTAAAAATGAGAGAGAGAGAGAGAGAGAGAGAAATATTTTTTAAATAGAAATATTTTTTAAAAAGAAGATTTGCCTCAGTGGCTCAGTCAGTTAAGCGTCTGCCTTCGGCTCAAGTCATGATCCCACGGCCTGGGGACTGAGCCCCGCATCGGGCTCCCTGCTCAGCGGGAAGCCTGCTTCTCTCTCTGCCTGCTGCTCCCCCTGCTTGTGCACTCTCTGTCTCTTTCTGACAAATATATCTATGAATAAATCATTAAAAAAGAAGAGAAGGAAGAAGAAGAAGGATGAGAAGGAGGAGGAGGAAGAGGAGCTGGGGACAAGATGAAGAACCATTTCCAGGGCCTGGGAAGGAGGGAGCCACCGTCTGCCTTTGGCTCAGGCTAGGCTAGTTCCCATGGGCTGTGGCTCCCCGAGGCAGGGCCAGCATCTATGCGACCCAGAGTGTCTCCACGGGTGGTGTGATTCCCCGCATGCAACGATGTTTCCTCCCTGTTGTTCTATGCTCGACTCCTCTGCTGCTGGTCCCTGTCTTTCCTGAGGTGGCTCCGCCACGTTGGCTCCCACGTCACAGTGCGTTGCCCACATGACCTCTTCCTCAGCCTGTGCGCACACACCTGGCCCATCCCTCCTCTCTACCCCACTCACCCGCTATTTCCGTACTTGTGCCCAAATGATTCTAAACCTTTTTCTCCTGTGCCACTTTAATGTCATTGTCTCAGATGTGGCTCTTCCTCTTTGCCAGCCAAACAACAAATGATTTTTTCAAGGTGAATGAGGAATGAATTAAAGGGCCAGATGATAGACAGGCGAGTGTCTTCTTCTTTCCAACTCATCGCGCGTCTGCTTGCTTCTCACCGCGCCCACAGTGGGTTCCCAACCTGTGGATGAAAAAGAGGAGGGGCAAACGGAAGGACCAGGAAGAGGAGAGCCAGAGTGCTGGTCAGGAGACGTGGGCTTCTCACTAGGAATCAGAAGAGGCACAACAAGTGTGTAAGTGGTTGATGCTCTACCCGTTTCAATATCCCAATGGTAGCTCTTATTTGAAGACTGTAGGTGCAAGGAACGGGAACGTGTTCCTTAGTTCTCTTTAGAGAGTGTCAGTGAACATACCTCCAGCGCCTACATACCCGTGGACACCTCTTTAAGACAGAGTCCAAGAAGGGGTGCCTGGGCACCTCAGTCCGTGGAGCGTCCAGCTCTTGATTTCAGCTGAAGTCATGATCTCAGGGCCTGGGGTTGGGCTCGCGCTGGGCTCCGCTCCCCGTGGGGAGCTGCTTGAAGATCCTCTGTCTCCCTCTCCCTTTGCTTCTCTTCCACTCATGTGCACGTTCTCTCTCTCTCAAATAAATAAATACATCTTTTTAAAAAGAGAGAGAGAAGGAAATAGTCCAAGAACTAAGTTTCAACACAGGATTGCAGGTAGTGTGGTCTGAGTTACGGATGGTGCAGAAGTGAATTAAAACGCCAGCCCGTGGGTTAAATGACCCTGAATGCCTTCACATGCCAGTTGACGGTGCATGTCAACTTCACTCTGCCACAGGCGCCCAGATGCTGAGTTAAATATTTTTCCCGGGCGTCTATGAGGGTGTTTCTGGATGAGATAAGCATTTGAATCAGTAGACTGAGTAACACAAATTGCCTTCCCCATCGTGGGTGGGATTCATCCAACTCACTGAAGGCCTGAATAGAACAAAAAGGCACAGTAAGGGAAAATTAACTCAGCCTGACTGTCTCGGAGCTGGGACAATGGTCTCCTCCGGCCTTTGGACTCAGACTCAGGCTAGGACTATACCGTTGGCTCTTCTCCCAGGTCCCCAGCTCGCCAACTACAGATCGTGGGACTCCTCGGCCTCTGTGATCTCATGAGCCAGCTGAATGTATAGATAGACGTGATACGTGTGTGTGTATAGACAGACAGATCGATCGATCGATCGATCGATCATACACAGCATAATTCATGGGAGTTTGATGTTACTGTTGACATTAATGTTCCAGTTATTATAGTGTTAGACTTGCATCGAGAAGAAGTGCATGGACGTTCCCGCGACCACATCAGGACATGTTTTAAGGTGAAGAGCTGCTGGCACCAACATTGCTTCCCATGTTTCCTGCCCAGGGACTTTTATCCACATGGTCAAGGGGGTGTCAGGCTGGCAGAGCAAAAGCATTGTTATTTGACTTTCAGCTGTGAAATTTTGCAGTAATAGTATGAGTTGCTCCCCTTAACAATTGTCTGGCTTGCAAACTCCCGGGAAGGTGAGAATGATTTAGAGTTTATGGGGAGTAGTGTAGGTTAATCATAAGAACGGGGCTGCTGTGCAGGCCGAGGGGCATTGACAGATTGTGTTCTCTTCTCCTGTTCTGATTTTCCTTATTTTCAGCCTGACATCTTTTTTTTTTTTTTAAATAGATTTGCTTTGAGTTTTTGCACATCTACAAAATCCATTTGAAAACCTGATGGGCAGAGAAAGGAAACGATTTCATGGTTGGGAAAGATTGCACATAGATTTCTTTTTTTTTTTTTTTTTTAAGGCAGGGGTTTCTAATTGTGCATTCAGAAAGAGCCATGGTCTTCGTATTAATGAGCTTGCCCAGTTTATGAAGAATTAGATGAAGTCAAAACATTGGACCCAGAGGTGGAAAGCCTGTTTCTGTGACATTGTCAGCCGCTTAGAGAGGTCTTGCCAAGGAATTCTCTTCTGTAAATGCCAGCTTGTAATCAGCATCGGGGTTCCACGCAGTGGAGTGAGAGCAGAGACCCGTCCCGGTGAAAATCCCCCCGTGGTATGGTGCGGGTGCCGTTTTCATGGGGAGTCCTGATTTCACACACACACACACACACAATCAAATAGAAAAATAAATTGAAAAGGGCCAATAATTACTGTATTATCATAGCTTTTGCATATGTATCTTCCCCAAAGATTTGATAAGAAAAAAAAAAAGACTTTAAAACCCTAGTCAGTATTGGAGGCCTTTTTCCTGGAGGTTTCCGTTGCTCACTGGCAGGAGCTGGCCACTGTCCTTGTCCCTTGTGCTTTGGAGAGCCAGTCATGTCCCCGGTGGAGTAGACGGGTGACCAGCACTCCCAGCCAGAAACCCTGGGACTGACCGTCCACGACCTTCTCTGGCTGGAACCCGTGCGGGCTCCCCCTGGCCGCTGCATCCAGTCCAACACCCCCTGAACCCCCGGGCCCCACAGACACCCTAGCAACCCCACTTTCATCCCAGACCGATTTTCCCCTCTCTACTCCTCCCTGAGGCCCAGCCTCATCCCCCGTCTGCTCTTTTGGGTTCCAACTCTGTACTGAGGCCTTTCTGGCTTCTCAACCCATGGAGTCCAGCCTATCGCATTAGCTCTTAACTGTCTCATGGGTTCATTTGTTCATCTGTGCGTTTGTTGGTTCAGCAAATGCTTATTAAGCCCCTCACACGTCAGACACTGTGCTGGGTGCTGAGGAGACATGGGGAGGGACACACACTATCATGGCCATGCTTCGGGGTTTGGCTGGAACCCTGAGTTCTGCAGGGGTGCCTGGGAGGTAAACTTGCAGAAGAAGAGTAGGGCGAGGTCGGGCAGGGCCTGGGTCCCTGCTTGAGCTTAGGCATATGCAACCTGGTCCGTAAAGGAGACCCGGGCAGCAGAGACATGGTACAGCCTCTTGAAATTATCCAGCTTGAAGGTGGTGTAGGCTTAGACAAAAGCCCCGTGGAGGACAGGAGCAACAAACAGATCAAGTACTCCTTCTTAGGGTGCTTGTATAGGACAAAACCCCCAGTGGCATCAGAAAGTGGATTTCCCCCAGAATTAGTATTTCAGTTTTATCTAACTCTTTGTTCCTTTATGTAATTAATTCATTCTGACCGTTAAAGCCACCAAGTACATGCCTGGGCTAGAAACCCAGACAGCAACAGGACCAGCATTGCCGCCGATGAGCTTACCATCCAACTGTAGAGGAATCGCTGCCAGGTGGGCCAAGGTCGGAACCGCAGGGAGCCGCGTGGCTGCTGGGGGCTTTCCGCGAAGAGCTGCGCGCCGACGCAAGCTAGTGTCGGTGAGGCACACGAGAGGCCCCTGGGGGCCAGGGCTGGAGTCAGGAGCGAGGTGACACCTGGCTCTTGAAGTTCCTGTGAGAAGAACCGATGACGGATGTGAAGGCATCTGAAGGTTGATAAAGCCCACATGTTTTACGTGTCACAAGGTTCTAGAAGCGTCTCCGTGCGGCTCTTTCTGATTCCAGCCCCTGCCGCGGTCAGGGGGTGACCGTAGCAGGCATTTCCATTCACTCGGTCCCACATGCTGGCAAAACTTCAGTGACTTGACTGTCTCCATTTCACAGACAGTAAGACTGAGGTTTTGTGCAGTTGAGGAATGAACAGGGAGGGGGCAAGAGAGCCAGGGAACCCTGTCCTGGGATGAACAGCCACGTCTCCAGGTTTCCCCACCCTGGAGCTCGTCCTGGATTACGATGTTGCCGCTTTTGTCTCCTTGTGACGCCAAAACAAATGAAGGCATTTAATTATTTAAAGGTCGTTTTTGGCTCTGTAACAAACACAAGGTAGAAATCTCTGTTGGCAGAGTTGGGCTCACAGGGAGCTAAAATTCAGTTCTCACCACTGGATGAAGAGTTCAGGGACACCCTGAAAACACTAGGTGTAGCCATTGACCCTCAGTGGGGAGGAGGTGGGAATACACCTAGAGAATGTGGCATTTAGTTGCTATTCAAAAAAATAATAATAATCTTATCATCAACTATCTTTTGAATTAGACATTCAAATAATTTTTACCTTCTGCTTAAGGATCATTTTGCTTAAGAACAAAATAAAATGTGGATGCACGAACGTTTTACGAAAGCATAATCATTACACAGCATCAGATTATGTGCCAATTATTTTCATTTCTAGGTTATTAAAAGTTTAGGGATGAAATAAAAAAAGAGAATTTAAAATCAACTCCCAACCCTTCAGTTTCCAAAATGAGATTTATAAGTCTGATGTTGGCAAATGTGTACTTTGCTGTGTTTATTAGATCATCCTGATTTCTGGGGACATCACTTAGAAGCATTTGTCGAAACTACGAGTCTTAACACCTTTGTGGATGGAGGAGTCCCTCATCCTTCTTCATTTTCCCTGCTTTCTTGTCCGTGCGCCGAGTTTTCATCAGACCCAGTGGGACAGAAGCCCAGAGCCCGTTTCTGTCATTCTCGGGGCATTTTTCCGTGCCCCTCGGAGGGCCCGCGCTCTCCTCTGCGCCAGTGATGTCATCTGTCAAAACTCTAACCGGCTTCTCGCTTTGTCTTCGAACGCGGGGCCCTGGTGCATCGTTGTGTTCACAGCAACACCAGTTCCAGAGAACAATTACGGATGCCAGCTTCCTCCTCTCAGTTCCGAACTATTTTCTCTTGCTGAGAATCTTTGAGGAAGGCTTAGGAAAGTGCACACAAGGACCTTTTCTCGATGAGCCGCAGAACCAGAATGGGCCTTTTGATAAATGCTTTCTGGTAGTTGTCTTTAAGGAGCTAATTTTTCAAGCTGAGGGGGAGAGAAAGAGAGACAGGAAGCGAGGGAGGTTTCTAATTTTTCAGGTACCTAATGACTTACCGGAGGAAAACAGATAATTTCACGAGCGTATTTTGGCACGTATGAAACCATGTCTGCTTAGTTCTGGGATAAAGTCAATGTCCCTTGGTTAGTAGCAGAGGTATTTTCGTTTGGAGAATTGGATTATTTTTGAATTCTACTTATTATACTAAATTGAATACCATATTATCAAATCCATTTCAACTTTTATGGACATCCCTGCCTCCTCCAGGGGCTTCTCCAGGCATTTGGTTTATTGGGGAAAGAGTCATTTATTCCCTGCAACGATGCCCACGGTGCTGGCACATTACAGCAAAGAAAATAAGCCACAAAATTCAAGTTCTTATTGCAGAATAGTCTCAACTTACATGATTTTCTTAAAATAATGGAAAACGTTAGAATATGACATCCCAGGGAAGGGGAGAGGATTCTTGCATATCTAATCAAAATGTTATCACCCCAGAAACATATTTGTAATATGACCTTTGTCAGCTGCTTCACAGTGAAGAAATCCTTTCAAAAAGGCAAAGTTTCCGACGAAGCATCACAGGCTGGAAGAAATTCTCGGAAAAGAAATTGCATTTTCAACAAGAGAGCCTCCCTGGCCGCGGCTGCGCTCGGGAGATCGCCAGGGCCCTCTTGCCGTTGCCTTAAACTGTCAAAGTTTGGCTCCTTTTGGATTTTTGAACAATTCAAAAAAGATACTTTCATGAACAGTTTCATAAATGACAGCCTATCTAATTCCTTGGCTTTTGAACACGGAGCTGAGTGCAGCGCGGGGAGCCGACTGAGAATTTCTCCTGAAGCCATAAAGCAGTCTGGGAGGTAAGTTGCCAAGCTGTTGACACAGAGAGTGGAGATGGAAATTCTCTAGCAGCACGCGAGACCCTCCTTTCGCATCCGCTTGGCCTGACGCTCGCTGACTGGCGCAGTACATCTTGATGTGAGTTTCCCATTTCAGAAATGTTCTGACATTATCTATTTGGAAGTTTGAAAAATAGTATAAAACTCCCAATGCCTCTGAGCACACATTTCAACGGCGTAATCACAATACCCATCTCCACTGATGCAAGATGCAGGCTCCAGCCCAATCCCAACAGCTTCATTTCTAAGTCGATGGGAATCTGAAAATCTTGCTGTGGGTAAGAAGATTAGGAGAGGCCGGCTCCTTCCTGCCATCAGCCCCCATCCCCGTCATCAACCACCTCCCGGGGCTCAGCGAGCACAAGGCATTGCCTGTAGAACATGTGGGAAGCAAGGAACAATCAGGAACGATGAGTTGGAAAAAAGTTTTGATGGCAGAACTGAGAGGAAAGGAGACAGTGGAGTAGGAATGGGCGGGAGACAGGTGGGACCATACACGGGTCGCTCAGAGTGGATGGAAAACCACAATGAAATGGCTGCCGCTGGTGCACTTTTTTGCTTGTCTGTTTCTTTGTTTATTTTTAAGATGTTATTTATTCGAGAGAGCAAGAGAACGAGCATAAGCAGGAGGAGAAGCAGAGGGAGAGGCAGAAGCGGGCTCCCCGCTGAGCAGAAAGCCAGAAGCGGGGCTCGATCCCAGGACCCCAGGCTCATGACCTGAGCTGAAGGCAGAGGCTTAACCGACCGAGCCACCCAGGTGCCCCCACTTCTGCATTTCTTACAAGATTCAGGTTCAGGTCACAAACATCGAGGCACATTGAATCAAAAGTGGGCTTCTGCGTCACAAGCGTCTGGAAATTCTATTAACCCAGGCGCTGGTTGTACTCCAGAATTAGCCTACGGACAACCTAGCAGGGGGCGGCCAGCAAACCCACAGGACGAATGATTCCACCATCCCCTTTAATTTCATATGTAGACTTCTTCCCATTTATTCTTACCACACAAGCAGGGGTAGATACCAAAGCAAATGCTCAGTTACAATTTCTAGCTTGTTAATAACCGAGGTATAGTTTCCCAATCACTAGCAATCTCATGTGTTACAAATGAAAATCAGATTTGCAAAGGGGAGACGCATGCAGGCATCTCCCCTGTTTCCTCCTCAGACCAAGAAAGACAAGTTTTTAATCAGCAGTCAACTCTACAGTCTTCAGAGTTGGTTTAAACTAAGTCAGCAACTCTGATTCTTTTATTTGAAGAACAAATAGCAGGATAAAATTCCTAAGCCCTGGAAATACACCGCCGTAACTTGCCACCAAAAGATTTTAAATTCCTCAATTCAAAAATGCTAACACAGTCTGGTCTCTGTTTCTCTCCCACGCACTCCCTCGCTCCCTCCTTCCCTCCCACCTCTCTCTCTCCTCTGTCCTCTTCCCCGTGCCTGGCCCAATCCTATACTCTGAGGAAGTGGGAATGTTCTCAGGAATATTGGCCCTTGGGGACCAGTAAGTCCAGGCAGGTGAGTGCTGCTCTGCCATTTCATAGCTGGACAAGTAACTTGTCCTTTCAACCCTCACTTTTCCTACCTATAAAATGGGTGTCCTGACCCCCACCTCACACACTTGCAAGTTTTTAAAAGGATAACGCGTATAAAATTAAGCAGCACCGTATTCAAGGGACATTCACAGTGCTCAAGAGTCTCAGTAACAAATGACAGGAACCCCTCAATCTTGTTTACTCAAGCAGACGATTTCATTTTCACACAAGTGTAAGAAGTTCCGAGGTAGCTGGATCCAGAGGCTCAACAGTGGAGTCCGGGCAGTTCTCTCCATTCTGTGGGGTTCCCTCCCAGCAAAGATGGTGACGATGCAGAGCGCAGAACTCTGCAGGGTGACCCGGCAGGAAGTAACTGAACATGTGTGTAGGCAAGAGCCTGACTGGCCCAGCACAGTGACCTCCAGAAGGTTCCCCGTACACAAAGGAAGGAGTAGAGCTCGTGGGCCAGAGTCACGAATGTCCTCCCCAAGTCTCAGGAGGAGCAGTTTCACTTTCCGGTGCCTTCTACGAGTCAGACACAGTAAACCTGGTGTAAACATTCTAACTCTCGTTGCTGTGTAACCTTCCCAAGTTACTGGACCGCTCTGTTTCCTCATGTGTAAAACTGTGATGATGATCTTCCCTACCTCATATATTGTTGTGAACATTCCAAAACCAAGGAGCACCCCACGTTGAGCCTAGGGCCTGCCACAAGCAACGGATAATTTTTGGCTGTTTTCATTACTAATTTCTAGAAGCCTTATCTTTCCAGTGCCTCAGTAACTTCATGAACTTCCAATAAATATGCTAGTTAAGATTAATCCCTAAGACGAAGAAGCAACGTGCAGATCTGACAATGCTTTGCTTGGCCTTGGGGGGGCTGGTGTCCGGAGCTGCCACTGAGCTGTGTCCTCGAGCCAGCCCCATGAAACGGGTCCTGTGTCCACAGACGTTGCAAAAGTCGCCCCTGCCCAGAGCCATATTCACCTGGACACTTACTTAATGGCAGTCCCGCCGTCTCTACCGCTGTGGGGAAGACGGGGCAGCCAGCAGCAGAGTCTCGCCCTCCTGCCGGCCCCGCCACCCCATCCACACGCTGGTGACGAATCGCTGTGAAGCCTGAGGACACAGCACGTGAGTACAGGGCGCAGAGCCAGAGCCCGGCACACAGCAGGTGCTCCATCCCCGTGAGTAGGTGTGGTACAATGCTGTCACCCTGCCCTTACTGTCACCCTGCCCTTACCATCCCCCTCCTTTCCCTTGTCATGCCTGTGCTCCTGGACACTTGGCTGCATGTGACTGGCTGGATGGCCCTTCGTTCGTGGGCCACTGTGACTGGTCCAGAGTCCAGCACAGTCACCTGTATGGGCCAATCAGAGCCCTTCCCTGGGAATTTTTGCCAGGGGAAGCTAGAGATAGAGTTTGTTTCAACTCTGGGGACACACTGCTGATAGGATGTAATGCTGAGCTCATGGGGAGAAACGTGGGTCATGCCTGGATCCGAAGATGAGAGGAGAGCCGGCCCCAGTCTCTCATGTCCTGGAGCCTCCTTCCTTGCCTACCCTGACCCAGACCAGCCCACTTCCTAAAAAAGGCCGGGCTTCCTTCACGGGCAGCAGGAAGAGCCCATCCTGCAGGGCTGCTCCCTGGGGAGTGGCCACACTCAGTGCCCAGGACTCTTCTCCCTCCCCACCAGGAATGAGAGCTCTGTGATGCTCCTCTCCAGAGGCCTCGTAGACCAAGGTAGGCTGCTAACGTGACAGTGGAGGGACACTCCCCAGACCTCACTCTGTGGTTCCTGACTCTCCAGACAGAAGTGGGTTATCTCTGTGAACAGACAGTCAGACGACTGAATGGTCAGACAGACAGACAGCCACCACACCACCCTCGCCACCAATTTTGGCTGCTCCTGTGATGACCTTTCTTCTCACTTTGCCTCATCTTCTTTTAGATCAATGGTTCAGTGCACGGGGGCTGGAGTGAAGAAGTGCCCCCCGGGGGGAACACAACCACTTTTTCTTTTTCAGATTAATATTTTTGGAGGCTGAGACAGAGCGCCGGGCGCACGGCTGGTTCTCCTGCCTTGGTTTTCATTTGTAGATTCCCAGGTAGAGGCAAAGGAGGACAAATCACAATCTCAGCACCCCAATCCCCACGCCTCTTGATTTAATTTCCAAGTCACAAAAATGCAAGCACTTCTGGCTCATCCCAGAAGGGCAGAGGAGGGGGGAGACCCCCTTCCTCCTGGTGGCCCAGGTGCACACTCCCCAGCACTTCACACCACTTAAAGGATTCTGCCCAAACTGCCAACAATGTGTTACAAACAAAACCCTGCCCGAAAATGGATCAAAAACACTTTGTAATAAGTGTAGGAGCAGCTTTCAAAAGGGCCAACGTCTGACAAAATCCCCGGTCCTGAATGATCAACACTCAAAGAGCCCAGCACAGTTTGGGAAGGCCTCCCCCACCTTCTGCATTTGAAGAAGTAGCTCTCTATGCCAGTCTACACACACACACACACACACACACACACACACTGGTTGTCTTTGATTCACTGGTATGTATGTATTATATACATTCCCCAGGTAGTTTATCTGGTCACCGTATTTCTGAAGGAAGAGCTGTATACGATTTGGGATCATCTTTGTCCAACAACTACTGGATAATGGATCCCAATGCCACAAATGCCAGTGGTCCTATACCTGCATGGCTGTTTCTCCTAAAAGAAAGCAGGTGCTGTTCATTTTCTCTTTCAGGACTTTCCTTACATCACCCCTTCTGCACCAGCAGATCTCCTGACCGCTCAGTGTGGGGCCATCCATACCACAAAGCTAAGCACGCAGCGGCTCTCGGCAAGGGCTTGTTGAAAGGGTCCTGAATTTGCACCCCGACAACCCCTAGGACATCTTCCAGGCAGATGCTCACCACTCCCGATTGCAAACCCCATTTCCTTTTCTGTCTATACCACTCAACTGTGGGGACCTTTGGCCCTCATGGCCCCCACCTCCATTCCTCCAGAATGCACCCCCCACCACCACAACGTCAATCACTGATTGGATGAACTACCCAGATCCTAGGTGCCAGCCCTTGGCTCCAACCCTTATAGGAATACTAAGGGTGGGAAAATCAATTGTGTTAATCGGCAAAACTCTCCACTGGAGATGCTGTCCTAAAAGAAAACCACATGTAAAACACTTAAAGAGGGGAGCTCTGTAATATGTTTCTTTTGTTATACGACCCTCGCATGTCTGTCCGGAGTTTGGGGCTTTCAAACCACACAAGGTTTTATGTGATCATTATAAAATCCCTTCTCTTCCCAAAGGCAGGGTAGTAAGGATTAAGTTTGACTACTGAAGACAGCTTTGTTGTAAATGGTCTCTAATGTCACTAAAGTAGCTTGGAAAGAAAGGCTTATTAAACAAATTTCTTGGGTTACAAATCATTGGAAGCAATCACATGTCATGTTCATTTGTTTAACCTGAAAGGTATCCATTTGGATGTTTAAAGAAACGATGCAAATTAACATTGTTCCCAGTGCCCTCAAGAAAGCTGGCTGGTCTTAAAGGACATTCAGGGAGGCCCCTTGAAGAAGTCAGACTGACATTGGGCCTATACTCCTGTGTTTTGACACCTTTTTTGCAAAAAAAGTCATTCATGGACATCTGAAGAAGAATGGGATATGATTTATGAATCCACCGATGGGAAACCCCAAAGGAGCCTTGTCCACCTAGTCCAAAGCTGTCATCCTACAAACAGAGAAATCACGTATTTATACAGCGAGAGGCTGGCAGGACAGCATCCCAAATCTGACCGTGTGTTCCTTACACGCCAGGCCGTCTCCCAGATTTGGGGCTATCCTTGTGTTGCTTTAACAATAGTACGTGCTGTTGGTGAGGATGCTCGTATAATGGGACAAAAGAATGAGGCATACAGGAGCTTTTGAGAAATGCTTTGAGTTTTCAAAAATTACCATCAAGAGGAGAAGAATTTGCCAGCAAGTGCAGGGAGCGAAGATTTTAGTGCTGTTCACTGGAGAGTCTGAGTTCAGACTTTGGGAGGGCTAGGCCTTGACAGGAGGGGTGGCCTTCTCCCAGCCCCCTTGGCTCTAAGGCCCTTATTTGGCTCCTGACCCTGAATCCCCTTGTGAAGGCAGTTGCAGCATCCCCAACCTCCCCAGCAGGGTCAACTGGGTCCCGCCCACAGACCCAGGTGCTTGCATTGCCCGTGGGTGCTGTACTCTGTCTCTCTTGCCTATCTCTCCCCAAGGCCACACAATCTCCTTAAAGGGCCTTGGGATCACCACGATGAACTTTCTTTCCCGCGATGGGAGTCAAAGATGTTAACACCAGCTAGATTCTTTTTACTAATAACTTGGGAAATCATATTCAAATACTATTCAGAAAAAAAGCAAAGTAGGATTTATTTATTTTTTATAAAATTATATCACAGTACACTTGCTAAGATACCAGAAGGCATCCTAATTCAATTTTGGTGTTATTTTTCCTTTTCAGTTCTGTTGGGATCCCAGTTCTGAGTCTATAGATTATAACAGACCATAAGAAGACAGGCTTCTTGTCACTGATGTTTGTTACTCCTACTTGCACGCTCTTCACAGAGCAGATTGTCTTAAAAAATCCTTTACAGATGAGAACATTGAGGATTAGAGAATTCGAAGAAGTTTCCTGAAGTTTCACAGGGAGCCAATAGAAGAGGCCAGAACCAATGGCAAAGATGTTGATTTCTCTTGACTTCTTAGCTGAAGTGCTTATGGCTGCCTGGAGCCACGTTGAGGATTCTGAGGTGGGTCAGTCTCACTGGAGAAAAAGTACCTTGACTTGATCACCAGTGTGTACCCGGGCCTACTTTCCACAAGCAGCCGTCCTGTGGCTGTGGTCCTGGGTGGGGGGCTTAAGAAGATCCATGACACACCTAGAGAGTCACTGGGGCTTATCACAAAGCAACCCTGTGCTGGTTCTTTGAACAGATTTTTATTAACAATGTTAATATGCTGAGCCTTGCAAGTAACAAATGTCCCAACAGAGGAGTTGTACACACGGGTTGTTTAAGATTGCTTTCCCACTAAGAAAAGAGAACCCAGGAACCCCATAGATGGTTTAAAGCACGTAGTCCTGAGATGGCACCAATGGGTGTGTGACCTCCCTTAAGCTTTGGGAGATACTCCCAGAGGTCCTAACGCCCATCAAGCTAGATACAATGTGTCTATAGTGTTTCCTGGGGCTGACATAAAAGGTGCCACAAAATGGGTGTCCAGAAAGAAGACACACGTACTGTCTCACAGCTCTGGAGCCCAGGAGTCTGGTGTGGGAGGGCCTTGCTCCCACCGAAGGTTCTAGGGATGGATGCTGCGCGCGCCTCTCTCACCCCAGGCGCTGACTGGATGGCGGGGGCGCGGCACTCGGTACCCTGCATCTCAGAATTCTCCCCGCGTCCGCCTCCGCCGGGCCTTCTGCTTACAAGACACCAGCCATACTGGGATGAGGGGCCCAGCCTAATGACTCATTGTAACTTGTCACCTCTGTAAAGAGCCTGTCTCCAAACAAAGTCACTTTCTGAGCACTGGGGGTTAGGACTCCAACACATCTTTCTGCGGGAGCACAATTCAACCATAATGTCCACACAGCACCAAGCAGTGCCTGGCGCCCGTGCGCTCACTGAACAGCATCTGAGACTGGCCTGGCTGCCAGGGCCCGGGAATCCTGGTGATCCCCAGGACCTGAAGGGCCCTGCACGGCCACCTCTGACCACACGCACTGGAGACGGACCGCAGGCCCCTCTGCTGGAGCATCCGCCCGGACGGTGCCTGGCGTCCTGTCGGTCCCTGCCCTCCGGGAGGCCCGGGCAGGCAGGCGGAGGCCCCGGCAGGCAGGCGGAGGCCCGGGCAGGCAGGCGGAGGCCCCGGCAGGCAGGCGGAGGCCCGGGCAGGCAGGCGGAGGCCCCGGCAGGCAGGCCGCGCTCCGGACCGCTGCCCCGCAGGGCAGAACCAGCAACAGGATTGGTGGGCGCACCCAGCGCGGCGCCTCCCCCAGGCTCCCCAAGGGGCGCAGGGCTGACATGCGCTAAACTGAGGCACAGAGCGCGGGGCTCAGGCTGCCAGGCAGGTGAGGCCCCACCGACCGCCGCAAGCCCGCGACAGGGCGGCGCCACGCGGCCAGCGAGGCTGCGCGGATCGGGGTCAGGCCGGACGCCGCCGCACTGGGCATGCTCCGACCCCGGGTGTGTGTGTGGGGGGGGGGGGGGGGGACTCTCGCGGGTCCCGCCCCACCCCGCCCTTTAGGCCCCGCCTCCGCCCCGGCCCCGCTTCCCGCACTTCCTGGCCCCGTCCCCTCTAGGCCCCGCCCCTGCGCGCTTCGGCTCCCCGCGCCCGGGCCGCGCTTCCGTCACGTCCAGGCCACGCCCACAGTGACCACGCCCCCCCAGAGCGTCCCGGTCCCGCCCCCGGCCGTCCCGGCCCCGCCCCCGCGCCCCGGACGTGCCCAGGCGCGCGCGGGCTCCCGTGGCGCTTGGATTTTCCGCGCTCTCAGCTCCTCTGGGTCTGCGGCCTGGGCAACGCGGTGAGTGTCTGGGTTGCTGCCCTCCCGCAAAAGTCGGGGCCTTTCCTAGGATGAGCCGTCGTCTGAAGCCTGTGGTTCTGTGGGCACCTTCCCGTCGCCATAGCTGTGGGGCCTGCCCTCATCCTTCCCGCTCTGCCCTGGCCCCACGTGCGCCCAGGTGCGCCCAGGCGCATCCAGGTGCGCCCAGGTGTGCCCAGGCTTGGCCCGCCTACCCCTGGCCTGGGGCTCCTGGACCTCGTTGCGCGGCGGTGACCGCGGCCCACTGTGGGCTGCTGGCCGCTCCACCGCACCTCTAGTTGGCCAACACCTTCGACATTGTCCCTGCGCAAGGCCCTGCCCTGCTGACCAGCGCCCGGGCCGCCGTCCGCCTTCTGTTCGCAGGAAGCTTCCCGAGGGCCTATGCCGGCCCTTCCTTGCAGTAATCAGCCTTGAGCCGACTTCTTGTGCAGAAATCCACACGTCCTCCCCGGGCTTAAGACAGCGCCGGAGGAGGACCGCATTCTGGGGCCTCGTTATCATGGCTGGTGTTTGTGTTCGTTTCGCCCTACTCGCCTCTGTAAATACTTAGGGCGAACACGTGGAGTCTGAGAGCCGTTTACTACGCTGGGCGCCGTAACCCGTGTTCAGAACCGCAGTCCCTCCCTCCCGGCCTGGCCCCTGCATTTCCCGAGATCTCGGAATGGCCTTGGCTCCCAAGGCCTCCGCTCGGCACTTGGCTTTCTGCCTAGAGGCACATTTTGTAGATGCGAGCACAGCAGTTGGTTCGGTGGGCAGCCGTCATGCAGAAGGAGGCCGCTTTGTCCAGGAGGGGTCACTGACCTCTGTTGTGGCCGAACTGGACGCCGTCGCCCGTAAGGAGCGGAGAATCGGACTCTTTAATTAGGAGCCGAGAGTGTCCAAGGCAGGCCGACCTCCCCATCTCCGAAAGACAGATGATGAAGAGAGAGCTTTGTCGTTTCCAAGTCCTTTGATGGGTAAAACACAGAGGTGCGGAAGACACAGAAACAAAGGCAGGCAGGGGGCAACACAGCTTTAAGGAAACAATGTCAGAGCTCTCCTCCCCATCCCTGCCACCCCCCGCAGCAGTGAGTTCAGACTGTGTTAAGTCAGACACATGGTCCTGAAGGCAGGTCCGCACTTGGGGAGGTCCAGAGTCTGCTGGTGGCAAAGGGGAGTTGGCTTTGCTCGGGCAAGTGTTGCACTTCCTCCTCGGTTCTTGTCTTGAGCTGGGATTTGAGTAGTAGAGTCTGGTACAGTGAGCGGGTGGGGTGAACTGGGCCTCGAGTACGGAGCTGCAGAGTACGGCAGCTTTGCCACGTGAATGCATGTTTCATTAAAGCGAACCTGTACTGTAACAGCCGGATTCTGCAGTTACTAGACCCTGCTCTAAGAAGCCTCCGCTGCTGGCAAGGGGAGTTTAAAGAGCGAACGCGCTACATGTGGACATGCTGGAACCGTCTCACTCTTGTTCAGCGGAGATTCTCAGACCTTTCCTTTCCTCTGGTTTGGGGTCTCACTTGGACCCTTCACCTGGGCCTTCTATCCCCACAATTTCCTTTGCCGGGGTATGGGTGCGGGCCTAGTCTGTCCGTGCGGGAAAGGAGGGTGGTGGGGCCCGAGGGAGAAGGGGGCCTCCTTGGTGTTCCTGCAGTTTGCTCTGCCCTTCCCGTCTCAGGAACCCAACAGTGTGCTGCTCAGTAAACTTACTCAACTGCCTTTAGTTTTCTCGTTTTACAGAGGACACCTGGGAGCCGGGGATTCAAACCACCAACGCTGTTCTATTCCATCTCCCTGTTTTAGGCCTCAAGGCTCTTTTCAGTTTATAGTACAGTCTCCTTAATAGAAAAAACATGGGAGCAAACCAGTATTTTCTGAATACTCTTTTCCTGTAGTCACGTGTTAAGGTTATTGTCAGGTTTGTTTTTATACTCTACTCTGACCTTACCTAACTACTTAACTATCAAATTCCTCTTGTAGGTCAACTTACCCTGAGGGTTTTGACTTCCTATCGTGTCTCTGGTCCCTGCAGACATGTAGGATGGGGTCCCAGTCTCTGAAAGGCCCTGAGCTCATTTGGCTACTGTCCTAGTCCTTCCTGATGGGTTCCTTGTTCCTGGGGTAGGTAGCTTCTGGTGCAGATGCTTTCTGAAAGAGCTTGGGACTTATCTCAGAATGTCACCCCGAACCTGAAGCTGTAAAAATCGGGAACATGTAAATTATAGCATTACCACTGGGTGTGAGTGGATTCCCTGTCAACCTTCTCATATACGCAGACAAGCAAACAAACCCAACAGCACCCCATTCTCGGTTTAAAGTGAAAGTATGTGTGGTTGTCTGCATGGGAGCAGGGATTTGAGCTGTGCAGGAGAGCTGGTTTTCCCGTGGGTCCCAGGATGCATTTTCCCCTTCTGTTAGCTCTGGAGGCCTGTCTTGGGCAAAGGTAGATGGAAGTTTGAGACCCAGTGTTGCAGACAAAATACCGCCAGTCTTGTGTTCTGTGACATTTGGGTGACAAGTGCATATTTGCTGGTCAGTGCAAGAGTCATTTCCTTTTGATGTAAAAAAATTTCATAATAAAGAGCTTAGATGGGGGCAGGGGGCAGGGGGCAGGGTGCAAGGTTTTGGGAAAACCATAGAGTGAATGTAGTGAATGACTTATTCCTGTGTATAGCTATTAAAATGAATTGTCCAAGAAGAAGAATAAATCATTTTGTGACCTTTTGTAACCTTTGAAGGAATCGGAGTGGTTTTGGCAGATGGGGCTTACATGTAAATCGGTCACAGTGTCTTGCCAAGGTGCTCAGACTCTCCCTGGCAGCAAAGCCCGTGTGGGGCAGCCGTGCGACTGCTGTCTGCCTTAGTGAGCTAACTAAATAAGTAGGCAGCCCCGGGGGCCACTGACACAGCCGTGACACCATTGGCTACATGTTAAATGGTGAAACTCGTTCTTGATACAAGTTGTTTTCAATTAGACAGGGGACTTAGAGGAGTTGGGGGGGGGGTTCCCCAGGGAGGCAGGCCTCCTGTCCCTGTCCCCCACTCCTGGAGTAAACTTAGGCTTGTGATGCAGCGGTGGTAAACCAGTTAAAAGTTCCACAGAAACATTTCCTTACAGACGCTAAACTTGTCCGTGTATGTGCAGCACCATGAAAGGGATCGAGAGAGAGTTATAAATGCCTCGTATGTTCACTCTGCTACTTCGAAGATTGTCTTGTTAGAATAATTTCCTACCGGCAGCACTTGTGAAGTCAGCAGGGTATCCGGGCCGAGCTCTCTTGCCCATTCCCAGAAGTCTGGGGGTGACACTGAACGCGCGGTCTGCCAATGGCACCACTCGTAAAAGCAGGCACTTGTTAAATCTATTTGTTTTTATTATAGACATCGATCTGCCAGTCGCGATAATGCATTTATGGACATTTTTCTGCAAGCACAGCGCTGGTGGCAGTTTTTACTGACAAATTGAGTCATATGGATAGTAGTTTAGAAAACTCTTACCTTATTGACAGATCGGGCAATTCCAGCCCTGCGTGTTGAGAGGTACCGGGGTGGGTGAGGAGAGAGAATTGAATCGTGGGGCAGAATACGGGATGGGACATTTAAATGTTGAAATTTAATAAGTAACTGATGGTTAATTCTCGTTTGTTTTTAAATTGCTAGCTACTACAGTTTACTCCCCAGTCAAAAGGGCTAAAAGTTGGGACCAAAGGTGTTACCTTCAGATTTTGACCCGCTTGTTTGGGGTCATTAGTAAGAGCCACCCCTGGAGTGTGGGATCCATTGCTCTCCTTGGAGCGGGCTGTGCATGAGCAATAGCAGATCAACATTCTCCGACAGTGGTCTGAGCCCTGCTGCTATCAGAATGACTGAAGGTGCTGGTTAAAAAGGGCAGGTTACAGGGCTCCTTGTCAGACCTATGGGGTCAGAACCTGGGGAGCTGTGTTTTTGCAAGCTTCCCAGGGTATTCTAGGGACCCTAATGTTTGAGCATCTCTTGAGAAATCTTTGGGATGGCTGAAGATTATAATGCTCCAGCCCAGACGAGCTCCGGAGCTCCCTTTCCGGAAGGATCCATTTGCACCAACATTGTTCTCAGTCGCCTGCGCTTATGGATCTGTGTACGGTTTTGTAACTCCTTAGGGACATGTGAATCTCTTCAAATTGCAAACCCAACATGTTATCATAACGTTATAGTTTTCGGTCTTGTGGTTATGACAAAAGATGCAGATGTTACCAAAACTTTGGCATTACTTTTACAAACAAACGTTCAGCACGGACGGCCGTGTCGTATCTCACTCCCATCTTTCCTTCTGACTGCCTGGTGTTGCTTTTCTCCCCGTGTGAGTAGAAGCATTTTCATGGTTTTAGGTGAGGGTTCATTTTCAAATACACAACTGAGTGTGTTTCTGTGGAACTGAGTTGAGTTTTATTTCAATGGGGCCCGAGTGGTGTCAGGGAGAATAATGGGAGGGATTTGGGTGGTTCCGTTCACGAGTTAGGTGACTTTATTTTTTGTTTGTTTGTTTGTTTGGGGGTTTTTTAGAGCAAGAGAGAGAGATAGAGAGTGCAGGGGAGAGAGGGAGAGAGGGAGAATCTCAAGCAGGCTCTGTGCCCAGTGCGGAGCCCAAAGCAGGGCTCGATCTCATCGCCCTGAGATCGTGACCTGAACAAAAAGAGTCAGATACTTAACTGACCGAGCTACCCTGGTGCTCCAGCTAGTTGGGTGACTTAAAGCAAAGGTTAAACCCCAAGCAGCCTCCCCATCGGGCTGATGGCAGTGATCACGCCTAGTCTGTCTACCTGGGTGAGTATAAGCGCATGAATCAAAAACCATAAAGCGCTGCCTGGGTAGGAAACTTAGTCTGAACCACAGTCCCATGTGGGAATGAGATTGTACTTGGAAGAGGGGGAGGAAGTTGCCGAACAGAAGTCCTGGTTTCCCTCCAGCCCAGCTGGCATCCTTGTTTTCTAGATGCACAGATGACCCCGGCTCCCCTGTGGGGCAGCACGCACAGGGGTAAGCGTGCAGCCTCCGGTAACAAGATGGCCTCTTCGGATGTGGTTATATGACCTTGAGTAAACTTACTCTATTTTTCTGAGCTGCGGTTTCCCCCCAGGTAGGGAAAATGATGCTGCCATCCACAGGGCCGCTATTGGCTGTTGGGAGGGAGTCATGTTTGCAGACCACACCAGGCCTGGTGAGCCCCGAATGACAGTGACAGTTGACAGTTGCTCGGAGCCACCAGCTGGTTTTCGGAGGAGGCAGGCCTGGTGCTGGAGTCTTGGCTGCAGGGTTCCACCTCCATGTGTCTGTGATTCCAGGGCCTCGTGACCTTCTGTCTGGTCTGGAGCGGGATGTGGCCCAGAGCTCATCAGCTAGGTTTTTCCAATTCTTACCGTCTCTAGGAGGTGGTTCCCTCTGCTGCCAGTTTCCATTTTCTCCCCGCCGACACTGTGCGAGCTACGGAGATGGCTGATCTCGAGGTGTTTCCCACTCAGTTGGCAGCGCTGTAGGCTTCCGTGTGCCATGGCCACGGCAGGCTTGTGACACGTGGGCTGGGAGCAGGCCGGTGGGCTTGCCAGGCTCCGGCAGCCCCGGAGGCTGGACAGCAGTCATCTGTCAAACTGCAAGAACGTGCTGAAGGACGACACACCGAGTCTGACACTGGCAGGGCTCAGGACCCAGCAGGGACACCAGCACAGGACAGCATTTGCCCGTGTGTGACTGTTCCAACCACAGTAGCAGGGGGCGAGGCAATCCGTGAGGTCAGCTCTGTCAAAAATAGAAAATCCACAGTAATTTGTGTGGGTATCTCTTTACCCTCTTATGGTTTAGCCTGGTTGAGTTAGGTAGTCAAGTTCCAGAAGATTCCGGCCAGCGCGGTAATGCTGTTGCTGATGACAGCACTTACTGAAGGCTTACTGAGCTGGCTGCTTAACACAGATCGACTTCTCCCGTCCTCAGTCTCCCAGGACGACAGAGACACCATCAGTTTGTTTTGTGTATGAGGAGCCTGGCTCTGGGGGAGGCCGAGTGGCCTGCCGAGGGCTCGCAGGGTAGGAGCGGAGCTCTGTGTTAGCCCCACGCTGTGCCATGCTGCCTTAGCAGGGGTGAGGCGGAGGAATGGCATAAGTCCTTCTGGGGGCGAGATGTGGCATAAATCAATGCATACCCGTGTGTACAAACTTACATGTTCTGAACCTCCCAGTACACACACCCCTAGTACAGGGCTGAACACAGGACATGGCGAGACCGTGCCGAAGGCGTCCCTGTACACCCTGTACGTTGTTTGAGAGTGGGAGCACAGTCACGTGGATACCAGAGAAAGGAGGGGAGCCCCCTGAGGGCCAGGCTGTGTTCCGGACCTCAGCCACGCTCATCCCCCCAGTCCCGGCGGACCGTGGACTTGGTCCCGATTCCAGCATTTGTGCAGAGACTTGTAAGGTCTGTCCAAGTGGCCCATGGGTGGGACTTTGTGGGCTGAGCCGTAGGAGTGTGGACTCCAGGATGAAGGTGGGCCTGTGAGCGGCTCGGCTGGAGGAGGGGTGGGAGTCGGGGCTAGAAAGGAGACCCAGAGTTAGCAGGAGGCCCGCCAGGAAGGGGACTGTTTTCTCTGGGCCTTGGCCCTGGGACCTTTGTGAGTGGGGGCCACTAAGTCATCTGCTGGGGAGGAAGGAATGACAGGGAGGAGCGGGGAAAGGTCGGGGTGGCAGGTGGCAAAGTGCAGTCACGGGCATCATGTCAGAGGTGGTGTGGGGACCGTTTGTGGGAAGCCAAGGGGTCCTGTAGGGCTTTCTGACGGAGTGCCCTGCGGTGAGGGAGGAGGGTCCTGGAAGATGACCGTTTAGAATGAACTTTTTAGTGAGAAAGGAAAAACATGTGGTGTGTCTGCTTCTTATTCACAGAGAAGCAGTCCTCGGGGACGTTAGAGAAAACGATCTGGCCTTGGAAGGGTGAATGAACCTTTCTGTCGTGCTGGCATTTGGGTTCTGGAGTGGGGGCTGCCTTCTCTAACCTCGCCCGGGCAGAAATGTCAGCAGGGAGGAGGGGGGCTCATTCACAGCACAGCCGCCCCGGCCCGTTCTCCGCGGGGGGACCGGTACGTGCCCGCAAGTGCTGGTGGGAGCTTGAAGCCGCGCTGTCAGGTTCGGGTGGGCAGTCACTCCACGATGCAGACTGAAGGGACAGCGTGCGCCTGGTGTCCTCCGGTAAAGACTCCACAGCCTTCTGCCTGCCGGTGTCCTCAGGGCGTGCCCCCGTCGGAGCCCCCGTGGGGGTCACCTGCTGCGGCTTCTGGCGGGGAGCCGGCCTGCCCACCCCGGGGCTGTGTTTTAGGTTCTCAGTGCTTCTGGTGGCACGCCTGGGTGAGGGCGGCCCTGGTTGGGGGGAGCCAGTGGTTGAAGGTGGTTGGAGACAGCCCCCCAGGGACAGGGACTTGTGAGGGGGCCGTAAGCCATGAGAGGTGGGTGGCTTTGCGAAGGGAGGCCTGGGCCGCGTCGCCGGGAGGGTTTGGGAAGGCCACCCGCTGGCGTGCTGTAGGGACAGACGGAAAGGCACCGGTGGTTTGCCTGGAGTCAAGGACGAGGTGCGTCGGGGCCGCCAGGCTGGGCCAGCCTGCGTACTCCACACTGGTGACAACCACCTGGCCAAGGTCCTAGAAATGGGGCCCTGAAGTCTCCATGTCCTGAAGTTGTCATGGTTACATAATGACATCATTGGTGGGCCGTGCTCCTATGGGGCGCTGGAATGGGGGGTGGGGCGGGGAACCAGGGCTCCTGAGCACAGCACCTGATCAGACCAGTGTCCTGTATAGTGACGTCATTGGGCTCTGCTCCTGCGGGGCGCTGGGGGTTGGGGGCCAGGATGCACGGGTCCCGAGTACAGCGCTGATCAGAAGCGTGTTCTGTTTGCAGCCGCTCTTGTTAGTAAGGCTTTTCGCACTCAAGTGGAAGTTCCTAGAATAATGGGCAAAGAAAAGAAATGATATATTTCCAAAAGTTACTGAATTTAGCTAGCTATCCCAAGAAAAGCCCATGTGTGCTATTCTTTATTGTGCAGAAAAATTTGTTTCTGTCACCATTGTGTTATCATCAGATTAAGCTGTCGAGTCAGATGGATGCGCAGCGTTGCGCCGGCGTGTCTGCCGATGAGCGCCTGGCGCGCCTACCCCAGCCCATCCGTCTCTGGCGCTGGCGGGGTGCGGTCCCCACCGCGCCAACAGGGAGTTGGCGGGGCGCTGCTCCTCTGATGCTGCTCTTGAAATTTGTTCCAGGAATGGTCGGAACGAACACGCAGGTTCTGAAGTGGAGTACATGTTCTTAAGGTTCAGCGTTATTCACCCTTTTGGCTGCAGTCAACCCCTGGAAAGGTCATCTTCTGCCCACCAGCAGGGCGGGCTCTTGGAGAGCTCTGTGTTCTGTCTGTCCTGGGTGACCAGTGGCTTCCTGGGACGCCCGCTTTCCGGGCTGAACCCGGGAGGTCCTGGCTGAGCTGGGGCGGCGGGGGCTGGAGAGGGTCCTTGGTGATGTCCCTGCTGCTCTCCTAATGGCTTGAATCCATGTGGGGCTTGAGCTATGATCAGTACTTCACGTTGCTTTTGTTTTTCCTACAAAAAATATGGGCTTTGAAAAAAAAAATTTTTTTTTTAATTTGTTTTTGGTGGGGTTTTTTGCTTTTTTTTGTTGTTTTGGGTTTTTTTTTTTTGGCTTGGTTTTTTTTGTTTGTTTGTTTGTTTTTTTTTTTTTGCCATGCACGTCATCAGAACATTTCCTTCTGGACTGAGATCACCATTGCCATTCTTGCGGAATGGCCCAGACTGTTGGCCACTCCAGGAGGACCTCCGGAGCTTCTGGTTCTGATTTCCTGGGTGATTTTCTTTTCTGCATGGTGAGGTTTCTTGCTAGGAAACCTTCTCTGAGCCCAAGGTGGTTCTCCTCCCAGCCACCGTGTCATGACAATGAAGACAGGCTGGATTCCTGGATGGGTTAGTTAAATATTCTTTTGTGTTGGCCAGAATAAGTGTTTCCGCAGTTTCCGTGTCAGAAGCGAACACGTGTTGTGCCTCGGTGGTGTCTGGCGTTCATGCAGAAAGTCCCACTTGCTCACTGAGGAGCCGGCTCGTGGCTGCCCAGGTTTCTGGTCTGTTTCGATGGTTGGGTGCTTGTGTTTCTGGTCTGGATTTTTTGTTTGTTTGTTTGTTTTGTTTTTTTGGAGCCGAACATGGGGCTTGAGCTCATGACCCTGAGATCATGACCCGAGCTGAGATCAAGAGCCGGATGCTTAACTGACTGAGCCGCCTGGGTTCTTCGCTAATAGAGCACTGGCCCCAGGCCACCTGGAGTTTACCTCGACCAGAGCGTCATCTCTGGGAAGCCAGATGAGTACTGGCCCCTCTGTCCGGCTCTCAGACTCCAGGCTGTCTCCTGAGGTTTAGAACAAAGTGCTCAAGGGCTCCGGGGTTCAATGGATTTTCCGACCTCCCCTCCTGCACCACTGAGGCAGAAGCTGCCTGGCTCATTGCTGCGACCTCAGTTGCTTGGCCTCCCAGGCCCGTCATAGTCCCCTAGTTCCTGAGGGCACCAGGGAAGCTTCTGGAGAATGCCTCACCCCACACAGAACGAGGCCGGGTGCCTGACACAGGGCATCAGCTTAGGCAGGTCCCAGAGGGTGGAAGCTCCACACCTAGGCACGAGGCCAGGGAGAGTCAGCCACTGACCATGTCTTCCTCCTCCTGCTGAAGGCGAGGGTCTACAGATGCTCCCAGGTCAGCCCTCCTGCCCACCCAGATCCCAGATGGAATGAGCCTGTGGGACTCATCTTGAATCCACTTTCAGTCCAATGGCCATGCACATCTGTTCTGGCACTTTGTCTAGAAGCCTGTGCACCAGGCCTTGCTGTGCGAATAGATGGGTGGGAGACCCCATCCCCTCTTCCCAGAGACCCCTCTGCTTACCCAGCCCAAACACAGCTGCTCTCTGAGTCCTTCCAGTGCCTCGGGCCCACGCACTCACGCAGGTGTCTGTTTTACCGGCGGCGATTTCATCTCTCGACGCTGGAGTTCTGTGTGAGAACCTCCAAGGCCGGTGCGGGCTTGTACTTGAGGGAAGGCCCAGCCAAGGGTTGAGTGTGTCCTCCCAGAATTCACATGCTGAAGCCTTGACTCCCGTGACTGTATTTGGAGAAGGGCCTGTAGGAGGTAATGAAGATGAAACGGGGTCATAAGGTGGGGCCCTCCTTCAGCAGGATTGTGGAGACAGTGCTCACTCTCCCTCCTGCTGTGCCCTCCCCTCTTTGCTCCCTCCGTCCCACTCTGGTCCCTACCATTTGAGGGCATAGGGGAGAAGGCAGCCATCTGCAGGCTGGGAAGCGAGCCCTCACCAGACATAAAGTCAGCCAGAACCCGGATCGTGGACTTCACGGCCTCCAGAACCGTGAGATAATAAATCTCGGTTTAAGCCGCGTAGTCTGTGGTATTGTATTATGGCTAATACATGGGTAAAGTGCAGACTGGTTACTTCACAAGCACAAAACTTACTGGGGGCTTATGTATAAATTGGGATTTGGGGATGAGGGCAAGCTTGTAATGAGACAGTGCTCAAAAGTCACATAGGATGGTTCTCAGGTTTAGCTCCTGGCATCCCCAAAGGTGTGAGTGTGTATAGAGCAGCAGAAAACAGAATAAACAGAAACAAGATATTCGTCCTACTACCAGGGACCCCCAAATGTTGCAGAAAGGGGATGTGGCAGGTAAGGCAAGAGATGCCTAGAGGGCTGGTAGACTGTTGGCAGGCCTGGGGACGTTGTGGCCCTGGGTGCGTGTGTTCTGGGATGCTGTCAAGGCTCCCAACCTCTGATGCAAGGGGGAGGTGGCAGGAGAGTCTGGTGTAAGTGCTGGGCGACCGGGATTCTTAGGCCTGATAGGGTTGGGGAACTAGCCTAGATTTGCCGTTTGGGATTTTGTACGGGTTGTTTGTTTGTTGTTTCTTGACATTGGTCAGTTCAGTCTCTAGTCCTGCCCTGATCAAGGAGAAGCAAGGGGCCATCCTGTTGGACACCAGCTAGAATTCTAAGAATCATTCAGTTTGCTACTTTTCATGCTCAGTTGTCTTTCAGGGTTTTTGGAGGCCTGTGTTGAGTTGGGGACCTAGCAAGGCATTTCTCACTGTTGCTGAACTGCACTTGCATCAGATTGGCCCATGTTACATCTGTGGCCATTGATGGGGAGACCTAGAAAGGTAGGACATTGTTAAATGTACTTCTCCCCGATCAGATTGTGCTATGGGGTGTAGATCTGCAGAAGGCATCAAATATGGACAGATTTTTATGCCGGTTGTGAAGAAAACTCAAGTTGCAAACTTTTACGTAATGAATTTTGCCCCTGCGCCCTTGCCATGTGGGCCAGCACCCGGCACCGTGCCCCCAGCATGCTGCTGGGCAGGGAGAGACCGCTGCGGTCCACGTGGGAGAAGCTGGAATCCCGGCTGATGGAGTGTGCTGAGCTTCTTACCGTGCTGTTAATATTTAAAATGTGGATTTGAATTCTCAGTTATGTTTTATTTATTTATTTATTAGCACAGCTATGTTTGTTGTTTAATTCCATAGTGAGAGTCTCTAAGAATATGATTAACCTTGAGGGCCATCTTATAATGTAATTATTAATGATTGATTCTGTTTATCCTGGAAATCAATAAGAGAGGCATAATGGTGCAGCATGTAGCTGGGCTCGATTTTGTACATTTCGTAAACATGGTTCTGTGACAACAGTAGTACGGGATTATTACCCGGACCGGGTGTGATGAATCTGAAGCGTGTGATTAGTTTTGCACAGTGATTGTGATACGTGGGGCTCCTTATATGACTTATGTTAATGCGGCAAGCAGTGTTAACGTGGTTGACACGTCCTGCCACTAATAGTCAGGGCGGGGATGGACAGTAATTGATCTTCCTGGGAGTGCCGTAATGTAAAAACAATTCAGGCTGTTTGAAGTATATTTTACAAGTGTGCATTGGGCCTTTGGGATGTTATATTGAAAAACCCAATTGTACAGTTACCATGGGAACCCAATTAGAATAGATTGCTTGATTTTTTTTTTTTTTTTTTGGTCTTTCATCTTGACCAAAAATCTAATGTATTTTAAATGTTTTCATATGGAATTGTATTCATACACTGACTTGCTACACTTGTTTCCAGCTCTAAGCTGAAATAATGATACATTCTCTAGTGCAGCTTTGTAAGGAAGTCTCCTGGAGAGATTTAATCAAATTTTTATGGAAAAGTTTGTACAGGTGGTGGGAGAGGTAGAGGTAGTAGAAAGCATTCAGAAAGCTGGGAAAGTGGTTATTTTCCTCTGATGTTCCTCTGGTTGTGCTCTGGATGTCAGAGAATACGGGGTGTTCCGCTGTTTTTCCTCCTATTTGTAAATGGAGGGATTAGGGCCTCACAGGCCCTTGGGTTGCAGGGGTTGTCAAGACAGCAGGTGGGGTAGGACCGACCGGGTGTCTGGACTCTTCCCCCCACACCAGTGGGCTCATGGGATTTGGTTTCAGAGACTTTCTGCAGTCCTAAAACTTACTGGAGAGCCCAGAGAACTTCTGTGAGTCATATATCAAATTCACCATATTCGAAGTTAATGTTGAGAAATTTAAAACTATTTATTAATTCATTCAGGCAATAACAAAGCTGTTACATTTAATGTAAATAACACATTTTTAAATGAAAAGTAACTCTTTTCCATAAAACAGTGAAATGAGCAGTATTGATCTACTTTTGTCCCACATCTTTGCAGTGCCTGGATTAATAGAAGGGAGGGGTCTCACTCCTGCCCCTGGGCCCTGTCTGCTGTGGTGTGCTGGGGCTGAAGCTTATCAAGAGAGTCTGGCTTCATACAAGTAAGTAACTGGTAAGGAAGGGCATTTCCATAGCTTTTTCAGGTCACGTGGCTATCCTGTAAGATGGTGTCAAAACTCGACAAGTATTAGCTTCTTGAAGGTTCTTCGCTGGGCGGCATCTGAGCCCTTAGTGAGCTTTTTGTACTCCCTTACATGGAAATTGATTGGTGTGTCTTGCACCTTGAATGATTTTGTTACATCGTTCTTTGGTCTTTGGAAAATACCAGTCTGCTGATTTATGCGCATCTTCCAAATGCTGGCAGGTCTCATAATGCAGTATTGAAACCCATGCCTGTTGATAGCACTGCCTTTCTCCTTAGAACAGCCTTCGAATGGGGAGGCTAAGTCTCGGTGGTGGATGCCAGTCTCCCAGAGCTGTGATCATCACTTAAAGCTCTCCATTTACCATTAGCAGCAAGGACTGTCGATATGTCGCTTACGGTGACATGCTCCCTTTGTTTATTTTTGAGAAAATGTCTGCCGGATACCCACGTCTGAGTACCGGTCGGTCGTTACTCATTCCTACAAGTAAATTCATGTTCCACAGATAAGTCGGCGGGTTCGTGCAAAGAGCTCCCCAGCCACACGGTGTGTTCCTGCAGACCAGCCACGGTCCCCACTTTGCTGCTGGAGTGCTCCCACGCACTGCCCGCCTGTGCCCAGAATACCCAAAACAGTCGAGATTATGGAATAAAGACCCCAAGCTTGATTGCTTCATCCAGACATTCTGGCTTGAACCTGGCTTTTTCCCCTTGACCCTGACTTTGTGGAGTGGGCGGGGAGGAGGATTGCCACTTACTTTTCACCAGCCGTGTTCACTGCTGTTTCCATCATCCTCATCACGGTGAAGTGTCATCTTCGCTGTGCTTCTCCATGGGTGCCTCTTGTCACACCGGGGACGTTTTCTCCCTCGTGCCATTCATGTGCTGAACACACGGTTTGACCTTCATGAGTTAAACCAGCTCTGCATTCCGGGAGGCCCTCGCCTGGATGTATCGACATCGGTACTGTCATACTGGCTGGGTTCAGTTTGTTACGTGTTTGAGGATTTGTGTGTCTGTGATTCCGGGGGATACCGACCCATAGCTCTCTTCTCTAAGAGGGTCTTTCTGGTTTGGAGTTGGAGCAGCCCTAGACTCGTGAGATCAGGCATCTCTTATTTCCTGGGACGGTTCGTGTGCTGTTAATATCATTTCTTCTTTGAGCGCTTGATAGGTTTGCCAGTGAGGCCGCGCTGGCGTGCAGTTTTGTGGGAAGGATGTTAACTATGCACAGGCAGAGTGTTATTCAAGTCATTTCTTTCTTCCTCAGTGACTTTTTGATAATTTGTGGTTTTCAAGGAATTTGGCCATTTCATCCCACTTGTTTGAATTTATTGGCTCAACATTATTTTAATATTCTCTTACTGTCCTTTGAATGTCTGTGGGATTTAAGTCAGGTCCTTGCTTTTATTACCGATACTGGTAATTCGTGTGTCTCTCTCCTTTTCTAATTGGTCTGGTTAGTGGTTTGTCCATTTCAGTGAACTAACTTTTGTTTTAATAGATTTCCACTCTCTTTTCTTCTTTACTGATCTCTTCTCTTTATTATTCCCTTCTTCGCTTCCTTTGCGTTTAGTTTGCTTTCTCTCTGTCCTTTGCCAAGGTGGAAGCCTGGATCATTGACTTGAGCCCTTGGTCTTTTCTCCTGTTGACCCACAGTGCAGCGCGTTCCCTCAAAGCATGAGCTCGCTCCAGCCGCGTCCTGCAGACGGCTGCCTCGTTGTCTTACTTTCGTTTAGTGCCCTGCGTGTTCCGGTTTCTTTTGTGATTCCTTCTGTAACGGGAGGCTTAGTTAGAAGTCTGTCTTTTCACTTCCAAATAGTCAGGGATTTTTCCTGTATCTGTCTCTGATCTTCTGTTTTTTTACCTCGTGGTCAGAGGACATAACTTTTTATGATTTCAACCCTAAATTTATTGAGAATTGTTTCCTGGCCCAGAACATGACCTACCTTGGTGAATGTTCTGTGGTTTTGGGGAGAGTGTTCTTTTCCATGTCAGTCGGGTCAGGTGGGCAGACGTGTAGCTCAGGTCCTCTGTCTCCTTGTTCTATAACTTGTTAGCAAGAGCGTAAAATTTGTCAGTTTCCCCTTCAAGGCTCAGCTCTGCTTCCTCTGCCTCAGACTTTTCGTTAGGTTTGTGCATATTTGAAAATTTTATGTCCTTTTGGTGAATTAACCCACTTACCCCTATGAAAGGGCCGGCCGCCTTTCGCCGTGACAGCAGTTCCGTTTGGAGATTCCTTGCTTGATGCTAAGCTGGCACTCCAGGTTTCTTCCCTTGGTGTTTCTGTGGTAAGTGTCCTTTCACTCGTTACATTTTACTGATGTTGGCATTCCATCCCTCACGTGTTTCTTGTAGGCAGCATACAGTATACAGTCTCTTGTTTTTAAGAGACTTACCAGATCAAGACTTATCAGATCAAGACTTTTTAGCGATTGGAGTATTGGGAACGTTTGCATCCCGCGATGACCGGTGTGGCTGGGTCTGCGAGCCCAAACTTGCCACTTGCCCTCTCGTCCCGGTTGATCTTGCAGCCTTGTTTTCTTGCCTTCTTCTGGATTATTGGAATATTTATTTTAATGATTTTAGCTTAACGTGTGTCTACACTATTGGCTTAGTAGCGCTTTCTCCTCTCTTTTCTTGTTAGTGGCTGCTCTCGGGCGCCGTGTGTGCGTTTAGTGTGTCAGAGTCCGCACTCCCGTGGCGCTCTTCAGCATCTCAGATGGTGGGGCATCTAGCGACAGCGGCTTCGTGCCCTCCCAGGGTCCTGTTGCACTCATCTCGTACATTTTATTTCTGCATACGCTACAGACTCCAAAATATATCATTATTTTTGTTTTAGGCAGGAGCCATCTTTTAAAGAGATTAAACATAGGAGCCTTCCCCCCGGATTTTATATTTATTTGCACAGTGTCCACTTCCCGTGCTCTTCATTCCTCTGCGTGAACCCAGATTTCCACCTGGTGCCATATTTTCATGCCTAAGGAACTTGCAGCAGTGCTTCTCAAATGCAGTTCCGTTAGTACATGAACATGAACTGTCTTCCTTTTTTTTTTTTTTGAAAAAGCCTTTCTTTTGCTTTTATTATTGAAAGATAGTTTGCTGCTTAGAGGAGTCTAGATTGACCGTTTTCCCCTTGCGTGTTTTAAACGTGGTGTCCCATGGTGTCCTGCCTGACATAGTTCCCAATGACCAGTGTGCTGTCGTGCTTCGCGCTTTTTCTCCGCATGGAATCTGTCCTGTTTCCCCCTTCTGACCACTTGCAAGATTTTTCTTTATCACCTTTTTTTCAACAATTTGATAATGACATGCCTCAGTTTACTTCTCTTTATGTTCTCATGCTTTGGTTTCAATGAGTTTCTTGCATCTGTGAGTGTAACTTTTTTGTTCAATTTGAAGAAATAGTTAATATTTTTTCAAATATTTTTCTGCCCTTTCCCTTTTTCTGGGGTGACTCCAGTGTGCGTCAGATTGCTTAATATTGTTCCACGTCTTACTGATGCTCTGCTCATTACCCTTCAGTCTTTTTTTCCCTTCCTGGATGTTTTTCTAAAAAACTATTTTGTCTTCATTGTCACTAGTTTCTCCCTTCTGTCATGTCTAATCTGTTAATCACACTGGGTGTATTTCTCCTTTTAGATACTGTATTTTATATCTAAGTTCCACTGGGGTCCTTTTTTATATCTTCCCTTAGCATGTTTTTGTTTTCCTCTGTCTTGAACATGGGGACACACTGATGACAACAGTTTTAACCCAGGCAGGCTGGCTCAGGGCCCGTGACTTTCGCACATGGATTTTGTGTCAGCTCTTGTGCCTTCTGTCAGAGGCTTTCTGTTTGTTTTCTGTGTCTTGGCTCTGTTTGGTTAGCTGTGGTTGCCAGAAAGCCATGCACTAAGAAAGTCAAGTATGCCAGGAAGTATGAGCTGAGGCCAGCTCATGCAAGTACAGATGAACTCCATCAGCGAGCCTCCGGGCAGCCGCTGTGAAAAGGGAAGTGCGAGCTACCCAGCACTCATTGTGTAATTAGTACGTGAGAGAAGGACAGAAAAACCTTTACCTGTGGGAGGGATTTGTCACAAAGTTTTAAGTAAGGGAGAGTAACAACTTAATGTCGGCTTTTTCGAACGACCAGATGCAGGCGCGGCTTCTACACGACTTTCTTTTCCTTTGCTTTCTTGTGGATCCTCCATTCAAACTGAAGGGATCTTGTTGTTTGGGGAACTGAGAGTGACAGTCCCGCTGGGCCAGCGGTCTTCCTTGACTGGGTAGCGGATGGAAGAGGGTCAGAGAGGACTGCGTAGAGGGAGGGGCCTTCTCAGGGGGAGTGCCACCCAGGAGGCCGGCGCGGGTCCGCGGGGCAGCGTCGGGGGAGGACGCGGGTCGTCTGCCGTCCCCCGGCTGCTGCCGCGCCGTCCCTCCTGTTGCTGCTCTGCCCTGCCGGCCCCCGTGCCCTCTGACCCTTGGCAGTGCTTTCTGCTCACACTAGATCCAGGTCGGTGGTGAGAATGATGCATAGGTGAGTCCCAGCTGGCACGTGTTGGGTTAAGCTGGTAGAAACGGGTTGACTCTCTGTTAAGAAATTTAAAGAAGTTTATCTGTCTTTTTACTCCAAAGGAGGACCATGTCACCTCCACACCGAGAGGACCAGAATTGGAAAATCAGAGGAAATCAGGGGCCTTTTGAACTCAGGTTATGTTTCCCTTGTCACTGTTGCAGCTTTTAATGTGTGGGATCATTAGACGCGTGCTCTGCCGAAGGCTGTCACTTTGGCATTTCCACGCTGGGGAAGAGGAGGCCAGACGGCAGAGGAGTTGTGTGCCCCTGCCCGAACTCACACAACACTGTTGTTAATAGCTCTGCCAGCCCAGACCTTCATCAGTTCAGTTTAGTAGCAGTGATAACACGAGCCCCGCACATTGCTGTCTTCCTGACCGTCTAGAGAGCTCTTGGCCGTGCTGTGTTGGAGACATCCGTCAGTGGAGGCTGTCCTTTGTCCCCGATTTCTCAGGTAGCGAGTGTGAACCACTCAGTGCACGCAGCCAGCCTCGCGGTTTGCACTGCGCTCTCCCACAGCCACGCGCCCACTCACCGCGTGCCCTGCAGTGGGACACGCAGGTTGGGTGGAGCGTTCACCTGTGTGCTCCCCGCTGTGCCCCCAAGTGTGAGAACCGCACATGGCCACGATCACATGATGCTTGCCGAGTACTCCCTGAAACGAGCACTGCGCCTCCTGCGGTATGTGAATGGCCAGATGGCTTCAGCGACCCCCCGTCTCAGGGCTGTAGGAGAAGTAGAGGCAAGTGCATTAAGGACCTGGCTCTGGGTTACATGTGAACTTCACACACGTGGACCAGCACAGCGCACTGGCATGCAGCAGAAATGAACCCGTTTCTGTCTGCGGTGATCAGGTTGTGCAAGTGTCTCTTCGCACGGCATCGAGCCCTTCGGAGAAGCCCTCTGCTCTTTCCAGTCTGCAGATGTACCGCTGCAGGTTTTGTCATTCTCCCAGCTTACGGGGTTTTGGCTTCAGCGTTGTTCACTCTAGTGATGTGATCATAAGTGGTTTTCTGGCACTTTCCTCCTCTCTTTCTCCTTTCCCTCCCTCCTTTCCTCTTGCCTGCCTTCTTTTTTCTGTTTAAAATTATGTGTTGTTTGATACACACCCACGAGTGCGTGAGATGTCTGAGCTATGCAGCACAGACGACGCTCAGGGCCCCGCCAGCTTCGCGCGGGTTTCAGAAGCGCCGACCCCGTCCCGGGGAGGGCGCCTGCACCTCTTCCGTCCTGCCCCACCTGCAGTTAGGGCTGTTGCCAAGTTTGTGTTTATCATTACCTTGCTCTTTAGATGCGTATCGTTTTCCCGTCTACTGGGCTGCTTTTCAGTGAGCCACATTTAGTGTGGCTCGTTTTGACTTTCATGAAGAGCGTGTGATGTGGTCTGAGTGTTCCGAGCTTGCTTGCTTCCGTGCCGAATTCGTCTGCGCCGTGCGCGGTGCCTACGCGGTGTTCGCGTCCCCGCGCCTCCCGTGTGGTTGTGCTGCTGTTCTCTCGTGTACTTGTTGGTGTTTGGTCCCTGGGCGCTTGGATTGTTCCCAGTGTTTGCCCGTCGCCCACGGCAGCTACGCTCCCGCTCGCACGCGGCTGCCGGCACACGTCTCTGACGGTTTCCTCGCTGTTCGCTCAAGGGCACAATTCCTGCGCCGTCACCGTCCGGTGTTACAGGACAGTAATGTTTTGTGAAAACGGTTGAAGCAGACTAGGCTCCTATCAGCTGATGCTCATCCTTAACCCGAACTCGGAAGTTCCTTGGTCATTGCTAACCTACCGGCTAGATAATACGATCTCGCTGTGACCCTCATTTGCGTCCCTCCGATTACCAGGGAGTTTGGGCAGCGCTTCGCGGCACCCCTCACGATTCCACCTGCGGACGCCTGCTCGTACCCTTTTGCCCGTGTTTCTGCCGAGGTCTCTGTTTCTTATTGATTGACAGGAGAATTTTACCTTCTGGATCCGGGAGCTTTGTCACACGGGCAGCTGTTACTGTCCCTCCGTGTGTGTGCCTTACCTCTCCGTTTCCCTTCTACTGCCTTTTGGTGCACAGTGCTTCTTATTTTCATGGAGCTGAACATAATTGAGTTTGTGATTCTTTTCCTTTATAGTCCGTTTCTGTGCTGGTACCGCCTTGTGTTAATGACCGTAGCTTCAGGCTAGCTCCTAACGTTGGTGGCCCAAGTCTGCCCATCTTGCTCGTCCATACACATTTCAGCCCAGCTTGTCAGAGTCTTAGAAAGAAGCCCTTGGTGTTTTGATGGGAGCTTCTTCCATCTATGATTAATCAATTAGTGTGGGGAGACTGACATGGTGTTACTGTGTGACGCTTCCCCCTCACAATATGCTGTGTCTTCCCCCTGCATTTATTCAGGTCTTCTTTGGTGTCTGCCATCGTTAACAGTTTCTTTCCTAAAGAGCTTGTGCATCTCTGTGATGTGTTCCCCAGATCCTTACTGTTTGTGTTGCTATTACAAATGACGTTTACTTCTTCAACTTGCCATGTTGTCCTAGCTAGGACCTCCACAACCATGGTCAGTAAAGGTATGGTCAGAATTTATATACTTGTTACCTATTTTAAAGAGAGAGCTGTCAGTTTTGTCAGTTTTCACCCCCAAAAATGAAGTTTGTTATAGACTTTTGGTAGAAAGAAAGCTTCCTTTTTTTTTTTTTTTTTGGTTGTCTGAGAAATTTTGAAAAATCATGAATAGGCTCTGAATTTTACTGAAGTATTTTTCTGCATCCATCAAAATGATTATGTGATTCTCACCCCCTATTTCTGTTGATGTTGGTAATTACGTCTATAGATTTATTCATGTTAAATCATTTTTGCATTCTGGGATGAACTTGTCCACTAAGCATCATCTGGAGTGGGCTTACTGATTCTTGGTTTAGGGTTTTTGCATCTGTGTTTATGAATGAGATTGCCCAGTCTTTTCCTTTCTTAGAGCATCCTTGTCTGGTCTGGGTTTCAAAGATAACCTGGCTCATGACTTGGTTTGCCATTCTCTATTTTCTATTCTCTAGAACAGATTAGATCACAATGATCTTTTCTTGCAAAATGTGGTACGTGTTATCTTTGTAACCTGGTATTTGTGGGAAGACCTTTAAATTAGTGATTTAGTTGCTTTTTTAGTTATAAGATTATTTTTTTTTTGAAGATGTAGTTAGGTTAATTATATGAAGCCAGATTTTCAGTTTTTGGGGGGGAAGATAGTTCATGGTGTTTTCTCGAGTTTTAAATCTCTAGAATTATGTTCCCTGTTTTCATTCCTCATAGTTGCTTATTTTCACGTTCTCTCCTTGTCCGATCTCAGGGGATGTTTGCCTGTCTTTGTAGTCTTTAGGACCAGATTTGACTGTGGTGCCACATATCGTGTCTTAGATCTAATAGTTCATTAGTTTCTGCCACCGTTTCCTCCTGTTTCTGACTCCCAAATTAAAGGCTTCCCTTACACCGTCTCCCCTCCTGCTTTGCCGACTTCACACAGCATCCTCCGCATCCTGCTTCTCTGCGTTCTGAAAGTTGTAGTAGGTCTGTTTTCGCTCTTCAGCCTTTTCAGAGAGCTTTTAATTTTCATTATGATTTCCTTCTTGGAAATGAGTTATTTGGAAGTATTTTAAAACTTCAGAACATGGAGATCTTTATTTATGGCTTTGTTATCAATGTTTGTGGTAGGTTAATACTAAGGGGGCGCCCCTGACCTTTGTCTGATGTTACTCCTGCAATGGCTGCATTTCGTGGAAAAAGGGAGTTTACAAATGTGGTTGAGGTCACACGTCAGTTGACCTCAAGGTCGGGAGAGTTTGGGAGCCGTCCTGACCAGTAATCACGTGGGCTCCTTCGCAGCAGTGGGTTTTCCCGGCTGGTGGTGGGAGGGGACGTCGGTTGGAGGCCGGTGCGGTGCTCTCTGTGGCTGAGGTTGGGCGGTGGGACAAGGTGCCGAGGGCGGTCGCTGCCGGCCACCCTGGGAGGAAACGGGCCCGAGCCCTCCAGCTGGGGGAACGGCCTCCACAGTGACCACACGTGCTGGCCAAGCGGTAGCATCCGCCCCGCCGACACCGGGACTGGTCTCTGAGACCTTGAGCAGAGGCCTGACCAGACCAGTGGCCCTTCTGAGCCAAAGGACCATCAGAGGACAGATGGGGGTGTTCGGACCACAGCGTGTGCAGTGAATTCTTCTCACCACCGGAGCAGATTGATACCCTCCCAGTTACGTCACGGTGGGTGTGCGGGGCCCAGAGGCTGCTGCCCTCGTCAGCCTTGCACAAGGGCCCGGTCTGTGGGGCGACCGCGTCCGGGCGTGTGGGCGGGAGGGGGGTGTCTGTCTCGTTCAGGACACGGGTAGAGCCCCCCCGCCGCGCCGGCCGCCGGGTCGGGGTGTCACAGCCCGTGCCAGCGTTCCTGGGTCTCTGCCTTGTTCAGCGCCCGAGCTCCTACTGCCGGGACGCTGTCCTCCTCTCCCGCGACCATCTGTCGGTCCCTGGCTGCCGCGGCCGCTGGGTTTTGCTGTTGCGCTTCTTGTTTTGCTCCTTTGTGCTTGACCCTGTTGCGGGGGTTTCTGCGCTTCTTTCTTTCCACCCGTTTCCTTCGGATTTAACCTGGTGCTTTCGTGCTCCAGGCTCTGGGGGTGGACGCTCGCTAGATTCCCAGCCGCCTCCCTCTCGTGCGGGCGCAGGGCCGAGCACTCCTCCGGCGCGGCCGGGCTCCTGCAGCGCGTCTGTGGCCACTGCCGGCCGCGCTGTGCTCGCGCCGTTCGGAGCGTCCGAGTCCGTCCCGGTTCCGTGCTCGACCCCGGGGCATTAGCTGTGGTTTTCCAGACATTTGTTGTTTCTTGCGCTCATCTTTCTGTTACTGTTACAGGTGCCGAGGCTCGTGCTGTCCACGCGCTGTGCGCTCCGCAGTGGCGGCCGGTGTCCCAGCGGAGACCCCGGTGGGCCGGGCGCAGTGCGCGGCTCCCGTCCGCTGCCGGAGCTCTTCCCCGGGTGCTCGCATCAGTTACTCAGATGCTTTAAAACCTCAAATTGTACTTTTGATTTTCCTGCTTCAGCTCTGTCTTTTGCCTAATCTATATTTAGACTGTGATGTCAGGCAGCTGCGGATTTCGCACGTTAGGTCTTCCTTTTGAACTGACTTGTCGATCGCTGTGAAATGCACCTTTATACTGCAGTTAATACTTCTCACCTTAGCACCTGCCTTGGCTAGGATTTTTTTTATTGGGGTAAAACACAATGTAAACTTTACCATCTTACCTGTCTCTAAGTAGATAGTGCAGTAGCGATAGGCATGCTCAGTGTTGTGCCTCAGGCCTCCAGAATGTTTTCATCTTGCAACGCTGAAATCATTGTGCCCATGAGGGATCTCCCCGTTTCGCCCTCCCCCAGCCCCTGGTAACATAATTCTACTCTCTGTCTTTGCGAATTTGACTCTCCTAGGTGTCTCACAGAAGTGGACTCCTACAACGTTTTTCTTTTTGTGACTGGCTCGTTTCACTTAGCGTGGTTTCCTCATGGTGCGCCCATGCTCGCGGCCTCTGTTAGAAGTCTGAGGCGTACTCCCCTGTGTGTCCTGTTAGGGTTCTCCAGCCAAACAGAGACTCTGTTATACATCCTGGCTGGAAGATAGTCCGGCTGAGAGCAGATTTCTCCCTGCCTTCACCTTGTTTTTTCTTCTGTGTAGACCCGCAACGGATGAGATGTGACCCACCTGCTTTGAGGAGAGTGTCTGCTTTGCTCTATATACTGATTTAAATGCTTATCTCAGTCTGAAAACCCTCACAGACATACCCAGAGGTACTGTTTCACCAAATTGCTGGGCCCCCCATGGCGCAGTCACGTGAACACATGAAATTCCGTATCGTATATGCACCCACCACATTCTGTCCATCTTCTCATCCACTGACAGACGCTTGAGCGGCTCCCCCCTCTTGACCATTGTGAATAATGCTGCCGTGAACATGGGGCTGCAAATCTCAAGTCCCTGCTTTCGCTTCTAGGACAGACAACCTGGTGCGGACTTGCTAGATCCTGTATGTATAGTTCTGAATTTTTGAGGAAACTCCTGACCGTCTGTAGCAAATACATCATTTTCCACGGCCCCCAACGGTGCACAATTGCTCCTTGTTTTCCCCATCCTGGCCAACGTTTGTTATTCTGTCTTTTTTTAATAGTAGCGTCCTGACGGGTGCAAAATGTGTGTTGCTTGACATTACTGTTATCACGTGGGCCTTCTTTGGGTCAGACTTGAATGGTGTATCTTTTTCTATCCTTTATGTTCAGACTTTGATCTCATATTTAAAGTGTGTAAATAGCGTAGGGGTTTTTAAAATATTTGGTATGATAAGCTTCATTTTTTTTGAGTCCTGTCACATTAAAATTACAGGGGCGCCTGGGTTACTCAGTCTGCTAAGAGTCCAGCTCTTGATTTCGGCACAGGTCATGATCTCGGGGTCTTGAGATTGAGCCCCGCGTTGGGTGTGGAGTCTGCTGACGTTCCTCTCTCCCTCTGCCACCTGCCCACCCTGCCGTGGCTTGCTCGTGCACACGTGGTTTCTCTCTCTCAAAATAATAGTAATTATAGACGTAGTTGAGTTTAATTCTATCAGTTTCTATTTGTCTTCTAACTTGATCTCTATCTCTTGTTCCTTTACTTCTACTTTATTTTGCCCCCTTTTGCATTAATAAAATATTTTTATCCTTAATTTTCCTCATCTGTTAACTTCCTCATTCCGCAGACGTACTTCTTCTGTTAGTGACTCCCCTAGACGTCACAGCGCCCTTGCCTTGCTAATACTCCCGAAAATGGCCCCTTTACCCCTTCCTCAACAATGAGGCACTCATAAAACTTTCTTTTGTTTAACTCCAACCCAGCTTTTAGCCTGCTGTGTTTAATTCTGTAAATACGCTAAAAGCTATCATTATCTTCACTGTTGTTGTTTTGAACACGCAGATTTATCTGATTGATTGGTGGATGGATTGTGGGTTTTGTTCCTGTCTCCGTTATTGTGCTTCCCTGTGGGATGATTTCCTTCTGCTTAAGTGTCCTCCCTCCCTCCCTCCCCACCTCCCTCCCCACCCCCCTCCGTCCCGTCCATCCATCCGTCCATGCTTCCTTCCTTTGGTGCTGGTCAGTAGGCAGTGGACAGAGTGGGTCTTGAACCCGCTCTCTTCCACCCCCGTGGGAGAGGAGGGGACAGTTGTTGCTTCCCGAGTTACTTTATCCCGGGAGTGCCCTTCGCCGTCTCCTGGTTTCCAGGGCTTTCTGTTGCCGAGTCCGCCGTCAGTCGTGCGGCTGCTCCGTGGAAGCTACCGCGCGTCTCTGCCCCCGGCTGCTGCTCCGGTTCTCCTTGGCGTGAAGCGGATTCACTGTGCTCCCTGCCGCTGGGCTTTTTTCTTCAGGTTCATCCCGCCTGGAGCTCGCTGAGCCCGGCGCCCCTCCGGGTTGGTGTTCTCTGTTTCGGGCAATGCTTGGCTTGTTTCTGAAATCATCGCCCCTTGCCCGCTGATTGTCTCTTGTCCTTGTGGCTCCTGTTTTCCTTCCCTTTGCCCTCGCGTCCGTGCCCTGGCTTGGACGTTTCCTTCTTTGTTTTGTTTTGTTTGGGGTTTTTCTGTTTTCCTTTTCCCCGGCTTGGACATTTTCTGTGGACCCGTGTGCGGTTCACAGCCCCGCGCGGCTCCGCCCGGCCTCCCGCCCGGCCTCCCGCCCTTCTCGTCCCGGGGCCCCGCTTCAGAGTTGACGTCTTCCCGTTCTGCGAAACGCCCGTCTCAGTTTTAACGTGTGGTTTTGTTCCGTATTTAAAACCTTCCAGTTTCTCATGTTTCTCATTCATTTTCTCTGTCTTTCCCTCTTAGTTTTGAACATATTCATTACGATTATTTCAAGGGTTTTGTGCGCTGACGCCCGGACCTCGGACATCCACTCTTCTGGCGGTGGTTTCTGACATTTTTTCTTTTCTTCATTGTGTGGGACACGCACACACCTGAGCACACACACTGCGGGCACACTCACGCGCACACATGGGACAATTTCTGGACGTGGCACAATCACAGTTTCGTGTTTGGCCTTTTCACCTGACCTTTTATCATAAATATTTATCCAAATGATTGAACTTTGGCCAACATTATTCTTAGAGATGCCACAGCAGCCCACCACACCACACCACACCGCACCACACCACACCACACCATACCACACCACACACCACACCACACCATACTACACGACACCACACCGCACCACACCACACCACACCGCACCACACTGCACCACACACATACCACACCACACCATATCACACCACACCACACCACACCATACCACACCACACCATACTACATGACACCACATTGTACCATACCACACATCACACCACACCACACCACACCACACCACACCATACTACATGACACCACACTACACCACACCACACCGCACAGCACACACCACACCATACTACACGACACCACACCGCACCACACCACACCACACCGCACCACACTGCACCACACACACACCACACCACACCATACCACACCACACACCACACCACACCACACCATACTACACGACACCACACCGCACCACACCACACCATACTACGCGACACCACACCGCACCACACCACACCACACCATACCACCCCACACCACACCACACCACACCATACTACACGACACCACACCGCACCACACCACACCACACCGCACCACACTGCACCACACACACACCACACCACACCATACCACACCACACCACACCATACTACACGACACCACACCGCACCACACACACACCACACCACACCATATCACACCACACCACACCACACCATACCACACCACACCATACTACATGACACCACATTGTACCACACCACACATCACACCACACCACACCACACCACACCACACCATACTACATGACACCACACCACACCACACCACACCGCACAGCACACACCACACCATACTACACGACACCACACCGCACCACACCACACACCACACCACGACACCACACCACACCACACCACACCATACCACATCCCACCATACGTAACATTCTTTCATTGCTGAATACTTAGAGCATTTCTGTATCTCAGACTCTGTCCTAAAGAATTAAAATTTTGTCACAAAGATGTTGTGTTGTGGTGTTTTTGAGAACTAAGCCAAGGAGAGAAGATATTTGAAGTCTTGGGTTGAGAAAGTGCTCGCCGGCCTCCCAGCTTCTTGAGTTCAGCAACTGTGCTGTAGTTTTGGATCCCCAGTAGTGTCCGGGCCGTTGATGCCTGTCATGTCGACCCTCGCCCGCCGGTGCTTGTAGGGCCCCTGTGGGTGGGAAGCGTGCTAGGACTTGCATCTGACTTTGAGCAAGGCCCCGACCGTGTGGATTCCGGCTCGCTGCGGTGGAAGTGAACGGCGTGCTGAGTCTCCCCTTGTTCTGGGACCCCCGTGAGCTCCGGGCGCTTGGTTTCTCAGTGACCTCAACTCGTTACCTCCTGGGCTCCGTTTCCCTCCTCTGAAGTGACAGTGTCGTCAGCGCTGTCACAGCCCTTTGGCGGCGATGGAAACGTTTGTCTGTGCCATCCAGAATGGAGCCACTCGTCACATGTGGGCTACCAGGCCCTTGAAGTGTGACGAGTGTGGCACAGGGATGGCATTTTTAACTTTCTTACATTTTAATTAATTTGCATTAAAACGAGGCGCCCCGTGCGGCTGGCAGCTGCGGTACCGGGCGGCCGGGTCTGGCGGGGCCGGCGGTCACTGCATGGCCTTCAGAGACCTTCATCCACACCTGCATTCCGGCATCTGGTATCTTCGCTCGTCTTTATTTTATTTATTTTGTCACGAGTGCTCTGAGTTTTAGGTGTTCCTTTCTGTATACGAACAGATCAGGTGCTCTTCCTTCTCTGTGCTCTTTTAACAGGGACAGCTTCTCCGTGGGGAGCGTAATTTGCCTGCACAGGACGCTAAAAATATAAAGTAGGCCGAATTAGGGAAGAAGGGTTTTGCTGGAAAGTAGCTTGTGTTGCAAAACCACTGAAGTAAACGGCGGCCTTCCCGGCCGCACTCGCAGCACCTGCTGTTATCTCTGCAATCTCCCTTGGACCGGCTTCCGGATTTTTGTCAAAATTAACAATTTAAATTTAGGATTCAGTTTCAGTTTCCTCCTGTACATAATTGCTGTTTGTAAAGGAGACTAGTTTCTCTCTGAATTTATGATGCAAATAACATAATTTATAGTTACAGATCTCTCAATCCTCTGGGTCCAGGCAAAATAAATGTAGTATCTAATGTTGGAATCGGGCAGGATTTTTCTGTGAATCTTAAAATATCTGCTTCGTAAAAGTGGGTTAAGTCATTTTAAAAACTATAAATAGTCACTTGGTAATTAGGTGTTTGGGTTTATTTGTTATAATGGAGTGCTTATTAAAGTTCTGTGCGTTTTTACCCCATGGATCAGAAGCTTTTATAGGCCAAGCGATAAGACGCATTTTCTACATTTCACTTGCCGATTATGACTCAGTACAGATAATAGATGGTCTACTCAACTTTTAAATTCCTGTTTGCTTGTGGAACACAAAAATTCTCATCCCTTCTGATCGGGCATACTCCCAAATTCTGGACCCATTTTATATAATATAACCTTATGCTGTAGTACATCGTCCAAAGGGAGAAGTGATAACGTGGACATGCTCTCCGCCCGGAGTGGAGGGGATGCAGTCTGTCCTGGCTTCTCTCTTTCTACCACGATTCTTCCTTTTCTTCTAGGCAGGGCTTCTTCATGTACTTAAAATGGCATCAGGACTTCACCGGGATGCGGGTTCCTGCAGATGCGTCCCTGTGTCTGGTCACAGAGACACAGGGAATGTTATGACATTCCCAGTGCTGTCACCGGCCAGTTTGATGTCTTCCCTTGTCCGGCGGGGTGGCCCCGACAAGACCGATGGGGGGCATTGTACACCCCGGGAGCACTGGCCCACTTGGGGAAAGGCACTAGCGCACGTGCCCGTGTGTGTGGCCGCATTTGCAGAGCACACAGCGGCGGGAACCGTGGGGTTGCAGTATTTGCCATCTGGACTCTTCCTTTTAACGTTATCCTCCCCATTTTTAAGAAAAGAAAATTTATGATTTGTGTTTTGGGGATCAAACATGGTTACACACGGAAAGCTGTATTTTGTAAGTATTTACGGGAAGCACCAGGGTCTGGAATTTTCCGTCACTCTGAATCGGCCCCCCCACACCCCAGAAGCCGCTTCGATGCACCTCAGTCCTGCACCATGTTTGTTTGCTCTTCTTGTGTGATCTGGTAGCAAAGGCACATTTAAAATTTATGCATGTTTAATGAATGCCCACTGAGAAGAGAGACCACTTTTATAACAAGATTAATACCTTGGCTCAAGGGACATAACATTTTAGTAAAATCAAATTTTGTGTAGTTTTCCTAGCTGTGCTTTCAACCTCTGGCTTCCTTCTCAAAATGTCTAAATAAAATACCAGTGTCCGTGTCTGGCTCTGAGTCCCATCTGCGTTCTGTGGACCGGCCTGGAGCCCGCTCGGGTGTGACGTCCGGGCTGGGGTCTCCCAGTGCCTGTCACAGCAGCCGACGTGACCGTGGGACGTGGGTGCGGGCACCAGCACCATTGTCTTTGGTGCTCCCGTTAACACAGACGTTTCTCCGCCCATCTCCAGGCTTAGATGCTTCTGGAAAGAAGTAGTGTTTTGTGTGGTTTTAAATAAACTCAGACGGAGTCTTTTCCCCTTCTAATCACTACATCTTTGTGTAGTAGTCTCGGTGCTACTTGTTTTTTTTCTTTTCCTTTTTTGTTGAGAGGAGCCCGTTAGGGTGGGAGCTGGGGAGCAAGTGTTCCGAACGGCTCCTCGTTTTGAGAAGGAGGAGCCTCCTTCCTTCGTGTGGTTTATAATGTGACAGCTGCTGGCCCGCTGACACTACTCTCAATTTACGACCTATGTCACCTTTTCACTACCCAGCCCAGCTCACACTCCCCACCCGGACCGGTCTCTGTACCAACGGCGCGTGTTTCCCACGAACACGCAGCGTCGAGGCTCCGAACCCCAGAGGCTGCAGGAAGGGTTCCATTGAGCGTTTGAACGCTCGTCTGCGGCCCTCCCCAGTCTGCGGGCCGTGGGCCTCCGCAGGGGCGGCTGACGAAGGCCCTGCAGTCGTTTCTTGTCTTCCTGGAGCCCATCAGGAAGACCAGCGGCCGGTCTTTGGGGTCAGGGTCGACCCTGCTTGTACGTGGCCGCTGGCGGAACGGGGTTTTTGACTTGTCATTTTGAATGATTTTACACCGGTGGAGGAGTTGCCCAAATAGCACAGGCGTTTCTCTGGCCCGTCCGTCTGGGGTCGCCCAGTGCCGACACCTTCCGTGCCCTCGCTCAGCCCCGCGCAGTTACCAGGGAACGAGGTGTGACGCCCCGGCATACTCTTCAGGGTCGGGTTCTGCTCCAGGCCTTGCTCAACGGCTGCCCACGAGTCCCACTCCGGTCCGTTTTCTGTTCTGCTGTGCGGCCCAGGACCCCGCAGGGCATTTAGTGACCGTCCGTCCTTCGCCCCTACTGGGACAGTTCCTCTCTCCTTGCTTTCCGCGACCTGGCTGCTGTTGCTCAACGCCCGGCAGGTGCTCGGTGGGACGTCCCTGGCTTGGCTTCGCGGCGTTGTCTCCTGATCGGATGGAGTCGCACGGTCTTGTTAAGAGCGCAGAGGTGACGCCCCCTCCCACGGTGTCCCTCGTGAGGCGTAGGACGTGCTCGCGGCAGGCACCGGCCGTGGCGTCGGGCTCCGGTGAAGGCGGGATCTGCCGTGGCTCTCCGGCCGTCGGGTTGCTGTTCCCCCTGGAGGTGGGAAGTCTGCGGGGGGAGGTTCGGAGCCACGCACACGCGTCGGTTCTCAGACGTCCGCCCACGGATGTTTGCGCCGCTCGTGTATCTTGCGTGCAGCAGCTCTTGCTGTGTGGTTCGCCCGATGCTACGTGTTTCCTGCGTTCTTTCTTCGTTTCCTGCTTGGGGTTCTTAAGGAGGAGCCGTTCTTTCTCCCACTTATTTTCTGTGATGAATTACTGGGACATGTGGCTGAGCTTCCAGACTGCGGGCTTTAGGCGGTACCGTCTCTGCCTGTGTCGCTCAGCCAGCCTCGGCGTTGGCTCTTGGGAACTCCTTGAGTTTGACGCCTGCGTCTCGGTGGCGCGCCCACCCTGCTGCCGGCACTTCCTCACTCTCTGGCAATCCACACTTACCTTGAACTCTCCTTGCCCCGTCCTGGATTCAGGCGCTTCCACGGGAAGCCCAGGTCCCCTTTCCTGGAAGATGATCTGAGGAACCCCGGTCTGGGCACTGGTGTGCTTGTTGGTGCTGACGTGCTGTGGCTGTGACCCTTCTCAGTGGGCTGGGCTGGGCGTCTCCACACGGACACTTACCCCTGCCTGGTGTCGTGTTGCACCGGCAGCACCTCTCCGTCACCGGCACGCATAGTCAACCCTGTTTGTCCCGACACCTCCGGTTCCGATCCGACACAGCAGGTTTCCTTGGAGCCTCCAGCCTTCTCTGACGGTGCGAGCCGTGGCCCTCGGGACCCGCAGCGCCCTCCCTGCGTGACGGGAAGTGAGCGGACGGGGGGAAGCGCGTGTCTGTCACTGCTTGCCGTCACCGGCGCAGAAAGGGTCTGCTCGGCAAAATCCTGTTTGTGAAGGAGAGCATACCTGCGCTTCCGTGGCAAAAAAGTAGCCTGCAGAATTCTGCTGATTACTCGTGTAAGTGTGGTTAGGAATGTGGGGACTAGGATAGGTAGAAAATGAACTACCTTTGTTTCAAAACTAGATGGCGCATTTCCAAATACGGAAATTTTGCTAATTTGCTCATTTTCAAATATGCAAATATTGCATGTTGTAAGAAATTAAAATAAATATTGAGGGTACGCTCCTATTTTATGTGAGTAATAATTTACGGCATTCTCTATTAATTTGAGTTTATTTGTTGCTGTTGTTCGCCCATTTTCTTTTGATTCCCATGTTTTGTTGGCTTGGTTCTTTTTACCTACATGTAATTCATCATGAGCCTTACTTCAGTTTGTTATAAACACATGTATTAAAACTTCATGACACGGACTTGCAGCCCTCTGCACATTCTGATTGTACTTCAGTGCAGCAGGGGTCATGCCGTGCTCACACTGAGAGGTGTGGAGGTGAAGAGTTCTAAAGTTTTCGGTGTCTTTACAGACACCGTGGCACGTGAGAGCTTACACTTGACCCCTGCTCCATGAAGCTTTCTTGCTGGAATTGTGTTTACTGATGGCAAAGGACCGTAAAACTTAGACAGAAGTACAAACTTATCACTGTCAGTTTTCATCAGATGAGGATTGGAAATTGTTGGACATCTTTAGGAAGGGCCTAGATCTTGGCGTTGGGAGGGCAGAGCATTCAGATGTCTGTGCGTGGTTCCCCGTGTTCCTTCCCTGGCCGTGCCGGTCAGGCTAGTGTGCAACGTCCTGGAGATGAACCCAGACCCGCACTGGGTGTTTGGTGGCATTTGTTACTGCAGAATAACTGAGCCCGTTCTGACAGATACAGTGAGGACTGTGTCTGTGTCTAGGAGACAGTTATGAGTCTGGCAAAAGTGTGGGCTTTGAAGTGTGTTGATTTGACCTTGAATACCCACCTACTACTTGCGTGCTGTGCCCTTGGGCTGGTTACTTAACCTCTCAATCTGTTTTCGCATCTACAAGTAATTTGTTCTACCTTAGGTTTGCTGGGAGGAGTAAATGAGATAATGTATGTAAAGCACCTGGCCCCATGCCAGGCATATGCAGCTAATAAATTTCGTTCCTACCAGCTAGGCCTTCCGGTAGTCCGTTGGCATGAGGTCACCGTGGTACAGCTGCCGAAACATTCTTTCCTGGGATGTTTGCTTGTTGACAGCAAAGGAAATTGATGATCCCTTGGCTGTTTTATCTTGCCTTATGAAAGGGAGTCAAAACAGGGCATGGAGAACGTGTGCCAGAGGCATGGTACGAAGTGCTGGTTGTGGTTCCCCGAGGAAAGCTGCAGCTGAGCTCCGAGGCCGTCTCCCCCGTGGGAAGATGTGTGCCCGGGGAGCGGGTCCTCCGCCCTCCTGACGGCCTGTGCAATGGCAGTCCTCTCTGTCACCTGTCATTAACTCACCGAGAAACCAGTGTGGGCGCTCAGCATCTCCCTTCATCCTTGTCTTCAAAATCAAGTTATGTCCTTTTTTTTTTTTTAAGCAATAAACTTCAGAAGGAAATGAGGACTCTCAAAGAGATGCGGTGCCTGGGTAATCCGCCGACCGAGGGCTGCAGCATTACCCACGCAGGCCTGATGGAGACGGCCGGTTTAAAAGCAGCTGTACCCAGACACAACATAAAAATGTATGTGGGCTAGAAATGCACTTTTTCTGTTTATGACTCCGCTCCATATTTCATTTATATTTAAAACTGGCTTGACGAATATGAATACAGATATTTAGAGTTATTGTAACGTCGTATTGGTTTGCGTGCACGGACCATATCTTAAAGTTTAAAGGGAGAGCAGTTAATGGTTTTGCCCGCACTGCTTGGGATTTCTCCTCCTTCTTCTTCCTTTTTTTTTTTTTTTATTATCCTCCAGCTTCTATTCTTCAGGTGTGTAGCTATTTTAGTATTATGAAGGATGATGGATGATGCTGGAAAGTTTCTTTGGAAGCACTTCTGATATTGTGCAATGCACTTGGGGGTCAGCTACACTTGACTGATGCATGATTTATCCCATGTCCCTGCCACTTCCTGAGATAAAGCTGCTGTTTTATCAAAAATGCCAGCAACTGTGATTTAGAATTTATAAACCTCCGTTTCCGAATAATTGTTCTGATTACTTTCTGCCTTGGCAATAAAATGATAAAGGTAATTGCACACAAATGTGAGATAGCACCAAAATACAATAAAATTAACGTGAATTAGCTTGACATGTCGATGAGAAGTATTTATGAAATGTAGTGTTGCAATAAGGGAGGACGATATTATAGCTGGAAGGTGAGTTATTGCCTTAATGTAATACTCCTTGAAATTTAAAAAAGAGACTCTTTCTGTTGAGGGTGATTGTGCTTTTGAAATTAAGTTGAAGTGATTCTTATAATTGGCAACAATAATGCATTTTGAAGGTAATATCTTTTATTGTGTTATGCCCAGTTGCAATAACGCGCATTACCTGCTAAATGATAGCGGTTTCTGACTCCGGCTTTTCCAAAAGTCGGGTCGAGGCTGTCTTGAATTCTTTCGGGTCCAGGGGATCGAATGTTTTACTCTCTTTTCAGTATTTCCTCTGGTGTGAATGTTAACAGATTTTTAAAGACTATTTTATTAAATCACTTAGATATCAAAGGTTAAATATCACAATTATGGTTTTGAAGTGTAAGGAACATTCTTATAAATGAGTTTTGTCGTCCTGTCTGCCTGCGTCCTGCATTTCCCATCACAGCGTGACGGTTTCCTTCAGGGGCAGACCCGGGGTCCCCCTTTAGGTCCGTGTGGTTTGTAACCTGCCCTTCACAATCCTGAAATGAAATTCTTAGACGATATCTACCTACATGTACTAGTGTTAAATATTAAAAGTAAGATGCAAGTAAAGGGCAGTAATTTATAAGGCGGTTCTGTGTATACAGAACAGTAGTAGCGGGCGGGACTCGGCTGGAACTCGGGTAAGTGAGCACGTGAGTGCACCCCGAGCCCAGCAGCTAGGAGGGGGCCCAGCCCGGTTTGCTTCGTGGCCACTCCTGATTTGATCAGCATTGACATCAGCCCCGCAGCTTTTCTGAACGGTAGATGACTTTAGTTCCAAAGAAGACGGAGCCCGTCTTCCCCCTGAGTTGTAGACGGCTTGCCTTGCTGCAAAGCCCTGTGTGTGCGGGAACCTCCAACGGGTCTGCGTATGCGTAGGGTAAGTGTGCTTGTGCTTCGTTCGGGGGTGCTGCAGAACTTTGAAAAGTGTCACAGGACGCAGGCTGACTCTGATCCCACATCTTCCAGAACATTCTGCATTCCTGACTCCTGCCCTCTGCATGTTCCTAGCTCAGGCAGTCACTGTGACCAGTGAAACTGCCTTCAGGTTCCCAACACCCCATGTTGAGAAAGACAGGTGAGGACCCCCAGTTCTGGAGCATCAGACCCCAGCCAGGTTGCAGTTAGGGGGAGACCTCCCGGGAGCCCTCCTGATGAGGGGTCTGGGCCATCGCATGCCACAAGGGCAGCTGGAGGTGAGGTCTCCAGACGGGTGAGCCTCCCCACGGGCGTGCACTTCCACGAGCCGCGTCTGTACCCCGGTCTGGGGGCCTGGGTATGATCTTTGTTTTTTTCCCCACTTGCTGATACAATTTCTAATGCAGGTGATGTGTGTGACATCTGACGAAGACCACGGAAGATCTGGACAGTGTGGCCGACTTTAGGACGTGTCATAGATGGCAACGAGCAGTGTGTGCCTCCTGCTGTTGCTTTTGGGAGGAAGATACTGGTCGGCTGTTTTCCTGGAGAATTAAGTATTGTGAGCACATACACCTAGGGAACATAGAATAGAGTTTTCCCAGGAAACTGAACCACTGGGATTTTTTTCCAGGAGCAGTAAGTGGAAGTGTAAACGCAAATAAGCGAAATAAGGAGATTTAGTGGTAGATGGCACCTCTTGTGGGCTCTCTTCTGTTTTCCAGTCTGTCTGTGAGCCACACACTGCTGTATTAGCCTCCTGGCTCCCTCCTTTTAGACAAAGATGAGAACAAGGGACAAGAAAGGGCTTTGTGATTAGCCCTGTGTGCATTTATATGTCACAATGTAGACCAACTAAAATATCACATATCAATATCACATGTAAATATCATATACAATAAAAATGTACCCCTTTATTTTTTTAGCATTTTGACTTAAAAGCTGAAGTTCAGGGACTATAAAGTTATCACTGAGTTCAGTCACTTGGTGGCTCTTGGTCCTAGTGCGGGTGCATCCCAGTTGGCCTTTGCTTTGGAAATGGTCACGTTGCTCTCTGGTAAGCTCCGCACCTCAGGTCCTCGAGGGCTGCTGTTTGCTCTTGTCTGTTCGTGCACACGGTGTCTGACTTCGTGTGCTCCCGGTGCACTGTACCAGAAGTTGCATTGGATCGCACTGGAAAATTCTTCATTATTTGCTCACAAGAATCATGGGGCACCTGAGACGATTGCCCTAACGCTTCTGGGTTTGCATATTCTTGGGGCTGTGCCTAGTATGCCAGACACCCTGGAGTCCTCTGGGCCTGGGCAGCTTGGAATTTCTAGTTGTTTCTCGTATCCCTTCGTGAGCCTAGTGGTTGTAAGTGGGGATGATTCGCCGCGCAGGTGGTATTTGTCCCTGAGACATTTCTGGGTGCCCCTGCTGATGAGGCGCTGCTGGCATCCGGGGAGTGGAGGCCAGGGACATGGGTAGATACCCCACAGCACGTAGGTCCCACCCCTGCTGCGGTGGTCTGGCCCCAACTGTCAGTGGTGCCATGGGTGATCCCTGCTGTGATCCATAGCCAAGCGTTTCCTCTACCGCCGTGGTGTTCTGGCTCCCCTCTTATCCACGGCACAATGCTCTCGGGCAGGAGTCCACTGCTGCCAACTTTGTCTCCTCCCTGGCTTTCCTCAGCCTCCTCCGGCTCCTGTACATGCACAGCAGAGAGCGTCCCGGTGCTGTGGATGTCCTGACAGTCCTGTGCCCCTCCACTCGCTCCATAGCTCTCCTGGGGCAGGGACTCCTCCCTGGCCGGGGTCGGTGAGACGACCACCAGCCTGCAGGTGAATGTCCGAGCTCCCGAGTGTGCGTCCTGACCCCTCACGGCTGCCAGACACACCCACGTCCCCAGGCCTCTCGCTGCTCTGAGGCCTCAGCCAGTCCTGGTGCTCACCCCATCCATTGGCTTGCAGTCTGTCCGTCCAGCAGCCATCTGCTTACTGTTTGTGGAAGTCATGCCCCGTCATTTTCTTTTCTCTGTGTCTTTGCACACTTCCGTTCTACTTACAGATACCTTCTCGATCAACCCCCTTGAACTCCTATGCATCCTTCAAAACTCCTCCTCCCATAACGATTTTCTTGGTCCTTGAATTTGGATGTCTTATTTTTCAGGGAATCTTCTCTGAGCATTTTTCTTTGGGTCCTTTTTAGGGTGACATATACAGATCTGGGAGCCGATCCTGAGAACAGACTGAGTCAGGATTCCAGGCCTGGCTCTGCCTCTCGGCTGCTCCGTGTGCTCGAACAGCTTATGTAAGATCACCGTAGGCCTCAGTTTTCCTCTCTCTAAAGTGAGGTTCTAATAGTGGAAAATCAGGCAAGATGGGGCTATGAGGACCAGGAGCACCCGTGGGTGTCGGCGCGGGTACCCTTGCTGCCAGCACCCCCCACCCCACCCGCTCCTGCCCCGGGTCGGCTTTGCTGGGCTCCAGTCTCTGTGCTGACTCCAGTGCTTGGGTGCAGACTCCCTGGAGGGGGAGCCCCGAGCTTGTTCTGTCCACTCCAACCTTGGGCATTGGTATAAGATTGCCCTGACAGCGCGTCTGTGCCCGGTAACAAGGGGAGGAAGGGGCGGGTGGAGATGAGCCAGGTCCTTCCTGAAGGCAGCCGAGGCACATGGTTTGCACGTGGAGGAAGGCTGCCCGGCCAGAGCTGCCCGGTCCTTGTGGAGCCCACGCCACGGAAGGCCTGGCTCGAACACGGCTCCCCAGAAGGGCTGGGGTTCTTGGTCGGGATCTATTTTTATTTTTATTTTTTTTTTATTTGACAGACAGAGATCATAAGTAGGCAGAGAGGCAGGCAGATAGAGAGGGGGAAGCAGGCTCCCTGTTGAACAGAGAGCCCGATGCGGGGCTCGATCCCAGGACTCTGGGATCATGACCTGAGCTGAAGGCAGAGGCTTTAACCCACTGAGCCACCCAGGCGCCCCTCTCGGTTGGGATCTTAAGAGGATACTTCTGTGCTGGGGACGTGGGAGCCCCAGATGAGCCTTTCCAGTAAATGACAGTGTCCTGCCTCCAGGCACAGGAGGGAGGAGAGCCGATGGGTATCTACGGCCCGAGCTGCAGGGAGTGGCTGGCAGGGGCCCCGGTGAGCGGCCAGAACGACAGGTCCTGTGGTGGCCCTCCATTGTGCAACCTCACACTTGATTCCTTTCAGCTGCGCTGCGTTTGCTGGTGTTTTGATTGTATTAGTTATGTGTGAGACAAAGAAACCGTTCAGTCCCACAAAGTAAATATGGATCTGCTTTCAGTACATTTTAGCTGTTAAGTTTCAGTGGCCAAGAAGCAGCCTGGAGCTTTCCCTTTTATTCTACAGCACGTTTGAGGGTTTGGATGAGAGAGACAACATTTGCTAAACCACTAGGTTCCAGGTGGTATAATTCCTTTGCAGGGCAGTGACACCTTCTCTTCTCTGAGGTATGGGTTTGGGGGGTCCCCTGCTTCCTTCTGTCCTGGGAGAGGCCCCCAGGTTTTCAGAGGCCCGTGATAGGGCCCTGTAGGACGTCTCAGCCCGTGTCCATCTCCAGCCCCTCGGTCACACAGGTTTTTTCACGGACTGATGGCCAGCAAGGGTGGGGTTAGATTGTAGTGTGAAAACCCTCCTTTAGGACATTCTAAGGGCCATACCCCCTTGAGCTCACCCTCCCCTTGCCAGCCCCTACTTTTAGGAGCACCTGCGTGGAGACAGGTGCCCTCCTACGCCACGGGGCGTGGGAAGCATCGGGGTCCAGTGCTCCCGAGGGCCCGAAGGGGGTGGGTGTGCCCGAGGAAGGGGGGCGGCACCATGGGGTCTGGAGAGCTAGGGGAAGATTGTCCGCAGTTGAACACGGTGGAGACCAGCAGGCTGGAAGGGGCTTCAGCGTGTCGCAGTGAGAGGCTGCTGACCTCCCCCATATAAGACAGATTTAGTTCATTTGGAAAACCGAGCTCAGGCCCGATTGCTCACCTGCTTGAAGACAAACAAAGGCAATATTTTCTGTCATGAGGAAGGTTTCTGGATATGGCTAATCACTTATTTCAAAGAACCAATCAATAAAATAGAATTTAATGAAATCAGATCGTTTGGCCACTTGTTTTAAGAAAGTAGCCCTGGCGGGCTTGATTTGAGGAAGCCGTTGGTGCAATTTCTGCGTGAAGCCGAGTCCTTGTCCGTTGTTGGGCTTTGCAAGGGTTCTGTTTGCTTTTTCCTTTTGGGTTGAAATTTTTGCCTTTCCTATATGAGATGTTTATTATTGCTATCCAAAAGTGTCTGGAATATATATTGCTTTAAGCTGTGGGATAAAGTTTACTCTCATGATGGTTTAATTTTTATTGCGTTCCCATCGTGTGTGAGCTGTCGTTCAGATGACACACATGGCGCGTCCTGCCCCGCGAGACCACATTCAAAATTGCATCTCCTGTCCGCACTGCATGCTGGAGAACTGTACAAACCTGCGATTCCCGTACTCATTTCTGTGGGCTCTTCCTCTCGGTGTTTGCCTGCCACGTTCGTATTTCTTTGTGCTCTCATGTTATTCCTGTAGAAAAAGTTGTGCTTTCCCAAGTAGAAAATATTTAACTGTAATAGTGGTTAATTATTTTAGTTCCAAGTTGTTGAAAATTGATAGAACGACTAAATCTTCAGTGAAAATTCTACGGTGGAATGATTTAGAGATGCTATAATTGCTATGTTATGTTTTCCTGTTTATCCAGAGGTGACTTTAGACAAGTAATTCTGCTCTGCCAGATAATTTATTTCTCTGTTATCTATTTAGCTTTTCCCTGGTTATATATGATACTAGAATATAAAGTCTGCTTATTTCTTTGAAATCTGTGTGTATAATATTTAATTTTTTTAAATTAACTGTTAAATATTTAAGAGCTTCTCCTGTCTACTAGCTTTGGATAAAAGAGTGACATGAAATTGTTCCAGAGCCAACATTTATGAGGAAGAAGAGCCAAAGGTCTGGGTGCACGCCCAGACTGGTCCCTGCACAGGCAATGGGCTTAATCATCAGGCTTAGTGCTAGAAGGGAAGTCAGAGGCGCTCGGCCCTGCTCAGTGCCCACACTGGAAGTAGCAGAGCAAATGTCTCTGCTCTGCCCTCCTGCACGTCTCTGACCCAGGCAGCACCCATTAGCAGGCTGCACTTCTGCCCAAGGATCCCCCTTCTCTGTCTCCTTGGGAGACCATGGGCCCACAAGGACACCCACAGTTACTAGTGGAAGCCCGCTAAGAAAAGAAGATATTATGATACCCCGGAGAATATTTATTGGACATTTTATAGAGGCTAACGTATAATACAATTGTCAAAAATATGTGGTTTTGGGGGAAATACTGGAATTGCAGGTAAGGCTGGGCAGAGTGCTGGCATGAGGTGTACCAATTCCGTGTTGTGCTCCTTGGGACCCCTCTCAGCAGTGTCGGGGGGTACGTGCTGGCTGGAGAGCTGGGGAGCACGTCCCTGAGGCCTCTCGTGTATCAGCTTCTGCTTACTCCCGATCCCTCAGGACCTAAGCTCGCGGTCAGCTCGTGGTCAGCTCACGGTGGCTCAGAATGGGGTTCGGTTTATTGCGCTGCACCTTGCTGTGTGGCCGTGAGCCCTGGTGGGGCTGGTGGCCGTGGCCCTTAGAGACTCAGCTCGGCAGATGAATAGTATGGTGGGAACCACAGATCTTGGGGAAGACTCTTGGAACAGAGGTAGGAGAATGGGTGAGATGTGGGTCATATGGGAACTATGTCTGACAGGTCTAAAGCTGTGTCGTAAATCACAGGCTTGCTGGTCATTTCAGTTAGTTTCGTAATTTTTATCGATCTGTATCAGTTGTGTGCCAAGGAAGAATTTTAGGATGCTTACAGAAGCGTATATACTTACAAAAATGAAAAATACTTATGACATAGAGGAGGGAATCAGGCACAGGGGAACAGTGCAGGGGATTAAAAAAAGGCTGGTATTCTAAATATGGGGCACACTTTTTTTTTGTAAAATGGCTCCGAATAGGATGAGAATTAAGCAGGGAGCTTCTTAGTGTCCAAAGCAATGATGGGGTCCAAATGAATTGTTGTAAGCATTATAAGCATATTTTATGTCACAAAAACCATTTACACCTGGCTCTCAGTTTTTTGGAGTGAGATGGAGACCTTCTTAGGGATATTTGGGGACATTAGTGTATATAAAGGGCCGCAGACGTCTAGATGGTCATGGGGGCCTCAGCACCCCGACTCAGCTATATCTGTCCGGTTCTGGAGCCACAGGCACCCCTGCACCACCTGGGGGCCGGGAGGGCTGCAGAACCTCGCCCCCCCCCCCACTCCTGCCAAATCTGCATTCCCCGAGACGCATGATGGCCTGCCCCAGAGTAGACCAGCACTCGGACGGCTTCCCTCCCGAGGCCATCTCTTCTCCGTTGCTGGGTCTGGGTCGGCTGTTATCTTCGCAGGTCAAGGGTTTAGAGTGGGGCTGGGCCCTGGGCATGTGGCTGGCGAGAAAGGGCCGCAAATTCAATTTACCGAGTATCTGCTCTGCAGATACAGTAACCAGGGCCTCTGGGGAGGCAGAACGAAACAAGCGTCAGTTTGGCGCTCCCAGTCCTACACAAGAGGGACAGCGAGGTGCCAGCAGGTCCCCAGAGTTCAGTCCCTGGAGCTGTCATTTGCTCTGGCTCACAGTTGCGCTTGCTTGCGGGCTGCACGGAGGGGCGCTCCCTTCATGCTTCTCCATATTAACCCAGTTCTGACTTAAACACCTGCTTTAGCCTTTTCCTTAGGAATCCCAGTGAAGACGAGTGTTGATATATTCATTTTGGTTTTTTTCTGTTGCATGGTAATTTAATCCACAATTAATGGAGTGCCTAAACTAGCCTCCCCCAGTGCGTGTTCCGCACTCCGGAGTCAGACATCCTCGTCCCTGTGACCCACCACGGGGCTCTGGAAAAGTCTCTTTCTTGTTTGAGCTTTGGGTTTTTTGTCATCAGAGAAATGGATGCGCCTAATTTGCAGACTCTTGTAAGGATTAGAGAGCTGTACAGCTGCCTGGCACACAGGAAATGCAGGCGAGGTCAGGAAACAGCTAGTCCTGTTATTAGATTGAGTCGTGGGCTAGTGATGCAAAAAACAATTATTGAATTAGAGTCTGCAGTGTGCGGTGTCCTGAATGCAAGAAGTGTATTTGACAGCGTTTATAGCAAGTGTTAGTGAGCATGTGGAGAAATTGGAACCCTCGTACGCCGTGGGTGGGGGGTGGAAGGGGGCGGTTGCTGCGGAAAGTCGTGAGTCTGTTCCTCGGAATGTCAGATACAGGCTAGCTGCAGGATCCGGCAGTTCTACTTCTGAGGATACACCCAAAAGAATGGAAAGCAGAGTCGTACACGGGTGTTTGTAAAGCCAAGTTCACAGCACTATTCCCAGTAGTCGAATGTCGGAACCAATCTGGATGTCCATTGAGGATCAAATGGGTGAGCCACAAGCATGCTCCGTCCACACGGTGGAACGTGAGTCACCCTTCAAAAGGAGAGACACTGACACCTGCTACCACATGCACGACCCTCGAGGACATTGTGCTCAGTGACGTGAGTCAGCCACAGAAGAACACTGTACGATCCCAGCTCTGTGAGGCTCCACATGGAGACAGAGTGGGAGGGTGGGTGGCAGGGGTTTTGCAGGGGAATGGGGAGCTGGTATTCAGTGGGGATAGAGTTTCTGTTGGGCATAATAAGAACATTTTGGGCAGAGGTGCATTTTGAATGTATGCGGTGACACGGAATAGTACATTGACAAGTGCTTAACGTGATCAACACTATCTTAATTTTAGCACAATAAAAAGAGGTGTATTTGATCATTTTTAAACAGAAGGATCGTCTGGGATGTTGTATCTAAGGCACCTGGTCATTAGTTCAGCTTGGCTCCTGCTGAGTCTCTAGACCGGCTCCTGAGGGACTATCCCTGGGCAGGATGATGAGACCAGGGCAGGGGACCATCTAGTGTTTCATTAGGAGACTTGTTGTGACTTTCCCAAGTTTGCGTGTTCGCCGCCCTCTGGACAGGTGCTGCTCAACTCTCCCTCCCCCCAGTGCCTCGTTCCCAGCAGTACGTTTCAAACTCCACGGAGAGTCTTGTAGAAATGGAGAAAATGGCAGTATCCTTTTGTTGAAAAAAACATGAAAGAAAAGATATTTAATGTTAGTTTGCTTGCTAATAGGCTAGGTCTTAGAGTTTAAAGAAGTAGTTAATTATCAAAGCTTTTCATTCTGTGACAGTCTGAATTTTTCTTCTAATTCAAGTTACCTTTGAAATTAACATTGCAGATCCATAAGATTTTCATCTTTGAATATTGTTTGAAGAACTCATTCTGTTGTAATTGAGATAAAATGTACCAGTTAAATTTCATAATTTTACATTTTTGCTAGTTTTTGAAATACACTGTAGGAGTGTTCCTCATGGTAGTGGGAACATATGAGGGAGATATGATTACATCAATCAATTATTTGAACAAAGATTGGGACCAGCTTACATATGACTTTGTAATAATCCCTATTTCCAAGGAAAAGTATGTGCACAATGCTTAGGCTCTGTGTCATTTGTAGATAAATTGGTTACCAGTTAGTCTCTGTTTTTATTGAAATAAGCGTAAGTGTGGGTTTAGGTGTACCTTCTGCATGTGTGTCACAGATGCCTCAAACCAAATAACTTAGCAAAAATAACTTTTCCACATTAAACATTAAATTTTCATTTAAACCATTCCAGTTCCTCCTGGCTTGATGTGATGGCTTCCCCCCACTTTGTTAGATAGTGAGCACGCCCGGGACCCAGGGCCGGCCTCACCCTGCACCTTGGCCATCAGCTGGGGATGGGTCTGGCACACTGGGTGGTGGCATCTGACTCTGACCTGTCCCCTGCAGACTGACACGGCCTGCAAGAGACAGGCTTGGATCAGCCCCTTCTCTACTGCTCCTCTCCTGCTAGCATCACGGGATGGGGAGGGGGACAGTTTGGGCCAGAGCATTCAGGAAAGTCAGAGACATGTGCTAACTGCCTACCAGCGTGGCCACCTATGGGTGTGACGGGCCTGCCGTCTTTTCTGAGAGGACGCATATGCAGGGCAACTGCATGGCCCATGTTGCTGAAGCCTGGGGCAGAAGGGCAGGCCAGTGTGGGGGGCACTCTGGAAGCTCACAGTCAAGCCCAGGGACAGGGCTGCAACACGGTATGACCCGTACTTCGCAGAACAGACAAAATCAGGGACCTGATTCTGTGTTTGTGATGTTGTTACTGGGCCCACGTCCATTCCAGGCAGGGGCTTCCCATCCAGAGCCCCTGCGAGAGACAGCGCTCCTCTGGGTAAGCCCTGCAGCTTGCCTGGGCTGCGAGGGGAGGCCCATCCTGCGACATTTTAGCGACGTGTCAGGGCAGTCCTAAGATGGCCAGTTAAAGGGACAATTGGTGCTTTTGTAGTAACAACAGCCTCCTAGATGGAATGTTCCGTATACATCCAGGGCATCTGGCTCAGCATGAGGTATCTTCAGAGACAGCCGGCATGTGGGCCAGAGGTGGAGACCTTGACGTCCTCAACTATTTTGTAAGGGGTTTGACATCAGTGGGTACAAAATCCAACATAAGAATGGGTCTGTGGATGGTCAAAGCAGGCGTAACTTGCAAGACAGCTCTCTGCAAAAAGTGGTATGACCTGCATTGACCAGAACCGCTAAAAGACGAACATTTTCTCCCCAAATACGCGGTTGAATGCCTGCTGCTAAGAAATGCGTTGTGAGTGAAGAAAGCAGAGATGTTCCTCGAAGGGCCTCTTACCCCCAAGCGCGAGCTGGTGAGTGGTCGGGGCGGCTGCGTGTTGGGCGGGGCAGGGGCACCGGCTGCTCCCGGCTGCCCCGTCCAGTCTCGCTGTCAGGTGTTCACCTGGCCGCTCGCTCCTCCTTCCGGGCGGGCCCCTGCTGCTTCTACCCCGACGCAGGACGTCCCGGCCCGTGGCCCAGGCTCTGCTGCCCCACGGAGGGTGAGCGTCTCCTCACAACCGATGTCCGGTTTTGCTGTTGGAAATGTAGGGCTGGAGGGAGCACGCTCTGCTGAAATGCTGTAATGGGGAATCCTGCGGGCCGAGGCCGCCACGGCGGGATGAGGCTTGCCGAGTGGGGCTGGGAGTGAGTCGGAGCAGTGGGCGTGCTGGGGTCTTCCTGGGGTCCTCACTGTGAGGGGGAGCCCACAAACGGGGCAGGTGCCTCCTTCCTTGCCGGCTGCTGTGGCACTCGGGAAGCCAGATGTGGTTAGCGGTGTGAGGAGCCGGTGAGCCCCGGCTGCCCCGGGCTGAGTCACCGTGGGAGCAGCCGTGACGTCACCCGACAGACTGTTCTCTCTTTCCAGATGTGGTCAAGAATGCCTCTAAAATGGAAATCCACTACTTAAAACTTTCATCGGATTAATTTTAATAAAAAGCTTTAATCGATACAAAGCAGCTTGGGAAAACAACCACCATCCCCTTAAGTAATGGTTTATGACTTCAGGTCCCATATGTCTTGCTTGTGAAGAGGTGAAGCAGTGACTTCTGTGGCGCTTACTTATTTTCTGCCTTTTTGGAAACTCAGCCAGAGTTTTACAATTATCTTGATGGGTCAGTAACGTGTACATCCAGAGCAAAAATGACATACGCCGTCAGTGACCGTGGAGACTTTCCGGACTTTACAGAGCATCACAATGTAAATACCAACCATGGTAGAACATTGGGTCTAGAAAGTGACACAGTTGTGCCCCATGTGGGGTTGGCAGCAGAACTTCGGGGAAGGCAGACTTGTGTCTGGTCACCAGTCATGTTTCTGGGACCCGCACCTCCGTTAAGTGTCACAGGGCGGGAGGCTTGCTTGTGCTCTATCCTGGGGGAGTGTGGCTGTGCTCGGAGCTCATGGGTCTCATGGGTCTCCTGGGAGCTCACGGTGGCTCACGGTGGCTCAGAGCCACCAGTGTGTCTCAGTGGTTTCTTACCTAGATCCCAGCCGGGGACGTTTCCCAGCGCCCCTTATCCCCGGGCTCCCGGACAGCAAGAAGCTGTTTCTGAGTGGACTCTTGCGCATCCCCTTCCGATGTTCCTGGTGCCACTTTGCTCCAATAATGGGGGAAGGGGCATCGTTTTAAGGAAATGCATATCTGGGACCCTGGAAAGCCAGACACCCAGCCTTCAAAAGGGCTCTCGGAGGAGTGTCATGAATTTGCTCACTTGCCTGCTCAGTGTCCACCTCCCATTGGGCCTGCCTGCTGCCCTGTGGCCTCTCTGCCCTGCATCAGTGCTGACACCTGGCCTGGCTTCCACCACGTTCTCTACCTCCTTTTACCTTTTGGCTGCTAAGTGCCCGATCACCATGTTGACTGGAAACTCGCGCAAGAGACCAGGGCGGCAGGTGTGGGCGTGCGCACAGAGGGAGAGTGTGTCTGCTTCCCAGGCCAGCCGATGGGCTCGATTTTCTCAAGGTACCACGGATAATGTTCCCCGATGTTTGAACAGCCTGGGACAGGCAGCTGTGCCGTCTCAGCCATGTGGGGCCCCGGTTACAGAGGAGGACGCGGGCCTAGGGAGGCCCCCATGTGCTCAAGGTGGCTCGGACACCGACTTGGCCTTCCTCTCCAGTTCCAGACTCTGTCCCGCCATCGCCCCTCTCCCCATGGGCTTCCCGCAGAACTTCCCTCCGGGCCTCTACTCGCACGGCCAGCCGCCTCATCGCCCACAGGGAGGATGAGCCTGCGTCCAGGGGAGGCTGAAGCAGATCGTCCCTGCTTCCAGCATGCCACAGCCCACTTTGTGTGGAGGTGGTGGGCCTCTCTGGGGCTCACCGTCTCTTGGGTCTCCCGTTGGAGGGGGTGCCGTCTCCGTTCTCCCGGCCAAGGCCAAGGGAGTGATCAGACTGTTCACTAAAGTCCCAGGACTCGTGTCACTCATGTGGCCCGTGGTGCAGGACACACATCTCAGAGGCTTGAACGTGCCTTGGCTTGAGACTAACAGAGAACAAATCACAGCTCCTACTCTGGGAGTTTTACCATCTTCTTGTGGCGGCATTTTACTCCCGTTTCCTTATTAGTGGATGAAATATGTGAGAATACCATATGAGATGAAGGCAAGTGGTGGTATTTTCCAGTTTGTATTCTCTTTGCTTGGTGCTTTGGGGAGGGTCATAGCTCCGTGTGAGGTCTCTTCTGTGGCCAGACCCGCCCCGACTCTCCTCACCCTCACTGCCTGTCCACGCGCTCCACTGTGGCTGCGCCGACGGTCACTCAGAGAGTCCCCAACCTGGACTGTGATGTCATTTCTGTGTAAGCCCTGGACTGTAAGAAATTATGCATGAGCTGTTGTCATTAAGACTTTGTGACTACTAAGCTGTCTTTGAGGGGGAGAACCTGTCCCCTTCTCTAGAGTCATAATCAATTCTTAGAGTATATGGTTTTTGAAGAATTTACTGTAAGATAAAAGACTGGTATTTTATTCTTGCATTTATTAGTATTTAATCAAATGGAAAGTGCACTTTTTGTCTGGAAATCTTGGCTTCAGCTGCAGGATTAGACTGAATTATTGTTTAAAGAGTAAAAGGTATAGAATTATATGTTCAAGCTCTCAGGCCGCTGATAGGTTTCGGGCATAATGTAACTAATTTAGAACATAAAACTTCCTGCCTTGGGTTAATCGCTCAGAGGCAGCTCGCATTCCGGCTGCAGCTTGGCCTTGCTGTGGGGATGGCGTCTGTCCCTCTCCGAGCCTCGTGCCTCGCCGCCAGAGCGTGTCTGGAACAGAAGCTCTTCCGTCGGGGACACCGAGTCATAAATCATCCTGCGCTGCTCACCGAGATCCTTCACCACAGAAACATCGCGAAACCGCTTCTTTATTGGGGATAAAGAGGACTTAATTCTGTGGTCCTCCGTGGGGCCCAGGCTTAGCACTTGGGCGTGGACTGTTGACAGGCCTTTCTAAGTAAGTACTTAAGAAAATTCCCTAAAACGTCTGTAGCCACGTCTTGGTGGACGTTCTGGTGGCAACGACCAGGGGGTAAATGTGTGGGGGTCAGAGTGGGCTTAGGATTTGTTCCCCAGTGGGTGGGGGGAAGGACTGGATCAAGGGAGACGGAGAAGCCTCCGGCGATCACGGACACGCGCCTTCCCCTCGCCTTCCCCTCAGAGCGCGGCAGACCCCCTGAAACGGGCCGCTGGGAAGTCTCTCTGGCCTTGGGGGCTGCACAGTCTCCTCACCGCTCCTCATAGAAGCTGCCAGACTCAATCCAGAGCGAGGCCGGTTGCCTTCCAGTGAAAACGTACTCATGGGCTCTGCAGTTTGAATTTGATATCTTCACGTGTCATGAAATCTTTTTCTTTTGACTTTTTTCAATCACATAAAAACGTAGAAACCATTCTGGGCCCATTGGCTCCACAGAGGTCTCTGTGGTGGGCCAGGCTTGCCCTCTACCCCGCCAGCTGCGGGTCGGCCTCAGGTGCTCAGGTGCCCCTGCTCACCGTCAAGTGTCCCTGCTCACCCCCGGGTGTCCCATGTGCCCCACCCCGGGTGTCTCTGCGCCTCACCGCGGGTCTCCCTGCTGTTCACCCTCAGACCTCAGCACGGCATACTTGCTGATTTTGCAGAATGCATCCAGGGAAATGCCACTGAGAGGTGTTAGGGCCTCACGGAGATTGGGGGGGTTGGGCAGAGGGAGGAGCAGTGGATTGGGGGGGATGGGCAGAGGGAGGAGCGGTGGATGGGGGGATGGGCAGAGGGAGGAGCGGTGGATTGGGGGATGGGCAGAGGGAGGAGCGGTGGATGGGGGGATGGGCAGAGGGAGGAGCCGTGGATTGGGGGGGATGGGCAGAGGGAAGAGTGGTGGATGGGGGGGATGGGCAGAGGGAGGAGCGGTGGGCACTGGCAGCCGCTTCGCTTCCGGTGGCAGGACACTTCTGTGGGCTTCCACTAAAACGGCACTGGATTTGCATCCCGGGTGTCGGCGTGACCCCGCTGGCCATTCGCTGGAGGTGGGTTTGAGGATCTCCTTGCATCCTGTATCGGGATCTCGATCTAGCAGTACTCACGGTGCAGTAGGAATCAGTGCGAGTAAGGAATTGGGTCCTGAACCCGGAGACCGCACGACAGTGAATCACGGTGTGAGCTAATTGTTAACACTGACACAAAAAGCACGTGTTTTTAACACGCAAGTTCTCTCTGTGCACAGGTGGGAAACGTTATTAACTGTTCATGACTTTTTTCTCATAGGTTGAGTGCAGCCATGCGCGTGGGGCAGTTGCTGGGACAAGATGAGTTTGTCGTTTGTTTTCCCACATTTGGGAGAGGATGAACTTGAATCACACCTCGCTGTCAGGACGTTGGAGAGGTTTTCACGTTACTGCCGGGCCCAGATTGTCCAGGAACGCTGCGTTCTCCCGAGCTCTGCCCCGACGCCGGGTAGCAGCCTGTCCTGTCCTGCGCTCAGATTTTCCTGCGTGTTCTCATGTGCTACTCATGCTCTCCGAAGTCAGTTAAACTTTGCCCATCTGGAGAGGCCTATAAAGAACGGGGTTATTTTCTGCCATGACATACTTAAGCTGAAGCCTCCCAAGTCATAATGGTTTTAAGAACTGACATTTCATTTTGAGCGCCTGCCTGCCACCGTCCTTCCTCCTTCGTGACATGCTGTCACCTTGGCACACAGGACTAGTTGGTGCTTGAAGTGCTAGAACATTCCCCGGTGGCGAGCACGTGCCATTAGCAGGATGAGGTGCATGACCACGCCGGGGCCTTACCAGACGCCCAGGGGTGGCCCTGGGGGCCAAGCAGCACCCTGTTAGACCCCGTCAGACCACACGGTCAGGGAAGTTCTCTGTCCAGCTGTGAGATGCTCACCCGCATCACTGAGGCTAATGGGCAGTTCTGGTGGGGGAGGGGGGATTGAAATGAGTGAAGCGTGGCATTTTTCATCATTTGTCTTAGTAAATAATTCTCAGTGGATTGTTGTTGGTCATGACCGAAGGTCAGTGTGTCCAGACCTGACGGGAGTGGTCAGGCTCCTACAGCAGGTGCACCCGGCTCACTAGCCCGCACGGGGCACCCTTCCCCCTGCAATCCGCGGCTCTTTTTGCAGGTTTCAGTAATGTTAGGGTCCTCTAATCTGTTCCTTATAAAGAGTTGAGGAGCGCTGTTTGATTTTCAGGGACGCAGCTGCCATCCTGTCAACTTTAAAACTCACACGAGGAGGTCCTGTAGTGTTTCCTACTTGGCAGAACCCCAGCTGTGATTGCAGGGCCGAGTCTGTGCCGGACATGCTCCTCAGAAGCCAGGGTTCCAGGGGCGAGGGTCGGGGTGCTGTGCTGGGTCTTCTCCCCTCTGACAGACTGTCCCAGATTTTGGGCCACTGGTGCCCTGGGGGTGGTTGAGGTGTGTCCTCTGGCCAGGCCTCCATGCCAGCGTGTGGGCCGGCAAGGAAGGCACTGGTGAGGGGGATGTGCCCTGGACCTCTGAGCCTCACCACCTGCGACACGTGGGAAGGCAGAGCGGGACAGGTGCTGCCCATCGCCCCGTGGGCTCCGTCACAGGCATGCCCGACCTCAGGCCTAAAGCCACTTCCCTCCCTGTCTGCCCTCTGTGGGCCTCATGGGCCCCACAGCTCCTCCAGGCCCTGGTGCCTTTTGTGGTGCAGCGCTCGGACCGGCTCCTGCTCGCATGGCCCTGGGGCATCGGCTCCTGGAGCCTGGTGGCAGGATGGCGGCAGGGGATGAGGTGACCCTGTGATGTGCGGGGATCCCCGGCCCAGGGCTGGCTGTGGGTCCAGCTGGCGCTGCAGGTCCCCGCTGGATGCTGGCTGCCACGTGCCATGATCAGGCCCCTCTCTCCACTTTGACTGTCGGAGGGTGTGTGCTGCCAAGTTCAGGATTCTTTATGCTTTTCTAAATGCTGCTCAAGTGTCTGTTGATGTAGATTTTTAAATTTGCCCTCTCAGTTGTAGGCTCCTTCTGCTGGAGCTCTGGGCTTCATTCATTTTTGTAAACCGGTTTCCTATTACCTGTGGGTCTGGTGTTTTGGCCAGCAGAGTGACACATTTGTTGTTAAAAAGTGGTTTTTCAAAAAATAAAATGAAAAGTGTTTTTCCCTTCACTAACTAGTCAAACAATATTTTACTGAATTGCCAAAAAGAGAGTAAGGCAGAGGGATCTGAACAAACAGAGCCTTAGAGCCGGGCTTCTCCCAGTTTTCTCCGAAGTCCTGCTCAGGGCAAGGGCAGGGGGCAGGGAGGGGCAGGGGGCATGGTCAGAGAAGGGCAGGGGACACAGGCAAGGGCATGGGCACAGGGCAGGGCAGGGAGCAGGCACACAGATAGGGGGCTGGGAGTACAGGCTTGGGCACAGCAGGGGCAGGGTAGGGGCAAGGAGGGGGCACGGCCATGAGCAGCAACTCTTGGCTCCCGAGGGCCTTTGAGCCCGGCAAGTAGAAACGTATTCAAACTCTCCTCTTTACTTTAGCAAAATCGTGACTTTCCCGTTTTATCCTTGCATTGGTGTAAAACTGTTTTCCTCCACAAAATTAATTAGCTAGGCCCGTGTACCACGTACAGAGTCGAGGCTTGTGGTTTCGTCTGTGCAGACCCAGCACCGCGTCCCCCGGGTGTGCACGCTCAGAGGCCGGGACGCCCCCGTCAGGGAGAGTCTGTGGACTTGCATCTCGCGTGCAGTGGCAAGCTTAGCGGGGAAGCTTTTTGTGAAGCGCTTTAGAGAAAGATCTGATAGTTGCTACTAAACTCCCCGAAAGACCTTCCTGGGCCTTACTGTAGCAGGCTCTGCCTTCCCACATGGTTTTTGGCCCAGCCCAGGGTAGTAGTAGTAGGTATCACTCGGAAATATCTTTCAGGAGTGCTGGAAGTTCTGGGAGATTTCCAGAGCAGTTTGTTAAGCTGTACACGTGTAAGTTTTGTGCCCTAGTCTGTGTGTGGCCTGTTTCTAATACACACACACACACACACACACACACACACACAGCGGTGTGTGTTCTGTTCCCTAATTCCTATTTGAATGCAGATTCAAACCCTTTCTGAGCTTCAGAATGGAAAAGTAGATGCCTTCCTGCATCACTGGTATTTAGTTTGATAATAGGGACAAAAACGAGGAATTTGGAAAGGAAAACCAAGTTCTAAGTGTAATTTTCAACGACCGGGTGTGCCTGGGTGGCTCAGTGGGTTGAGCCTCCAACTCTTGATCTTGGTTCAGGACGTGATCTCAACGTCGCAAGACGGAGCCTCCTGCGGGGCTCCACCGTGGGCCGGCGCCTGCTTGGGATTCCATCCCTCCCCCTTCCCTCTGCGCCTCCCCATCGCTCTCTCCCTCTCTAAATAAATAAAATGTGGACAGTGCCTGTTTTCATTTAGAGATGGTTGCTATAAAGGCCAGTGAACATGTTCCCTCAGTCACCCCTCTGTGTCTCCGCTCTGACGCGTAGGCCTCTTCCCGCGTGTTTTAGAACGGGCCGCCCCGAGTGCCTTCCTGAGCGGACTGGTGGATGCCGAGCCCCCGGGGAAGCCACACGTGTGGGTGTGGGGCTGTGGACGCCCCTTCTGCAGCCCCCGCTCCCCGGGGCTCCGGTGCCTAGTCTTTACGACCAGAGCAGCCTTCATCAGGAAGCGGTTGTGCCGGGCGGGCCCGTGAGAGTGTGAAGAAAGGCCACTCCTCGGGTTCCTGCCGGGCCCCGCGTCCTGGAAGTCTGTGTGTCCGCTCGCAGCAGGACAGAACACGGGGTTGACGGGATTCCCGTACGAGCGGTCTTTTCACTGGAGAGCCCATCTTTGTGATCGTGGTGCAGAATGTCTCCTCCGTTCCCGCGTACAAGTAGCTGGGGTCCTAGAAATTGATCGATACGTAAAGAGAATCACGTCCGTGTCCGCAGCAGAGCACAAGGCTGTGGGCTGATTTTTTAAATCAATAAACTTTAATTTTTAGAGCAGTTTTATGCAAAACTGAGCAGAAGGTACAGCTTCCAGATAGCTCTGGCCCCCGGACTACTCAGCCTCCCCGGGTCAGCATGCCCTCCCAGAGTGGGACATGTGTCCGCAGTTTATGTTAGAGCGCATTCTTGGTGTCGTACTTTGTTTGGGTTTTAATAAATATAGTAGTGTTCTGCAGAATGGTTTCGCTGCCCCCACAGACCCTCTGTGCTCTGCCTGTTCCTCCCTCCCACCCCCAGCCCCTGGCACCCAATCCTCTCACTGTCTGCACAGTTCTGCCTCTTCCAGAATGTCGCATAGCCGGAATCATATGGTATGTAGCCATTTCAGAGTATCTGGACTCTTGGTTGCTTCTGGGTTTGGGCAGTTAGGACTAAAACTGCTCTAAGCATCACGTGCAGGTTATCTTTTTGCATGACCTTTGGATCCATTCTGAGTTCGACATACCAAATGGTAGGGCCAGAATTTTCTCCCGCAAAAAACGTTTAACCTAACGCAGGTTTTTTTTTTTTTTTTTTTAAGATTTTATTCATTTATTTGACAGAGAGAGATCACAAGTAGGCAGAGAGGCAGGCAGAGAGAGATGGGGGGAAGCAGGCTTCCCACTGAGCAGAGAGCCTGATGTGGGGCTTGATCCCAGGACCCTGAGATCATGACCTGAGCCGAAGGCAGATGCTTAACCCCCTGAGGCACCCAGGTGCCCCTTAACGCAGCCCTTTTTGCAAGCCCTAGAACATAATGAACGGAGCCCCAACTTGGCTGTCTTGTTGGATGCAGCCCAGCAGGATGGCACTGGGGAGGCCCTGGGGGGCGGAGCAGGTGCCCTGGCGGGTCACAGCCACTGACCTGGCCTTCTCTCCAGCACCCTCCCCTCTGCGTCTGCACTTGGCTGGGCTCCTTCTCATCCACTCCCTCCTCCTGCCCCACACGGTCAGCTTTGTTTTTCAGCGATGTGTGTGAAGTATTTTCTCTTTTCCAGGGTTTTGACACATCTGCTTTTTCTAATTAAAATATTTCCCCATGCCAGATCATCAGGTGGGCTGATCTTGAGTTCTGAGGACAGAAGGTGCTTCCTTCGTGCTTTTTCTTATTTTCTCTTCAGCAGGGAGATTACAGAACGAGTTGTCATTTCATGGTGGCTTTGTTGGTGTCCCCAGGCAGCCACACATGGTCTCTCCCCTTTCCTAGGGCTTCCCCAGTGCACCAGCCGGGCTCCCACTTCACACCTGCACGGCACACCAAGGCCCCGGATGGGGATGCCCCAGGAAGGCCTGGAGCCCGGCCTGCAGGCCGGGTGCCCACTCACGGGCAAAATTGCTTGGGCCAGTGTTTAACAAAAGCAGATGTCTCCTACTTGGTTTGCAAGCAGCGTGTGAGAAGGCAGGCGATTTTTTCCTTCTAGCGCTTTCTCTGGCATTTTCCTCGCACAGCAGGGCCATACTGGAAGGGGTTCAAAGTGGAAGGTGTGTGGCTGCAGAGATGGTTCTGGAAGTAAGTGTTTAGACCCACACAGCAGGCCTGGGAAACAACAAGCAAAGGAGAAAGAAGACAGTTTCTGTCTCTGGGTTTCTTGCATTGAGTACAGTGGAAACCCAGCCTCTGGCGCCAACCGCTTAATTCAGAACATTAAACGCCATTCATGTTGAAAGGGGGATGAAACGAAATTCGTTTCATTTTTTCAGAGGTCTCCAAATAGCCATGAAAAATCCATTTTTTTCTGCCACCAATTAATGTCAGCGCTCTTGTGGCTTTAGGTGGATGCTCTAACCAGGATGCAGGGAGCCAGCCCCCCGGGCCCGGTGGCACTGCCAGGCTGCGGCTCACAGGCCTCGTGAGAGTGGGGAGCCTGCTGTCTGTCCCGCAGCCTGAATGCAACCTGTGGTGTCCTGCCTGTGCAGGCACGGCTGGCCAGACCAGGCTCCCAGCGAACTGTTCAAAGAACTGGCAGTGGGAGCCGCCGTCAGGTCCTGGGGTCTCATTGGGTTTTCCACGCTGTGCCCATAGGCCTGGTGGAGGGTGACAGTGGCGCTCCCCGCCCCCCCCCAACTCCGAGTCAGCCCTGCAGGCACCGGGGACAGGATGTGTATCCCACAGGTGCAGCTGGCCCCTTTGGGAAGAAAGGCCTGAGCTTTCCTGTTTCTACCACAGCCCTGTTGCACGCCATGAAAACCCGCTTAGGAGTACTAGATGGTCCGGGTTTTACACATTGCGCCGCTCGCCTGGCTGGGAAGGCAGCCGGGCAGACTGTTATCTGGAGCAGAGTCTGTTCCTCAGCCTGAGTGCCCTCATGCTCGAAAGCCTGCTGTGCGTGGATCGGCTTACAGTGCTGCGGGCAGTAAGCCCTTTCTCTACCCGGGCGTCTTCAGGGTCCTTGGGGTTAGCCCGTGCCCTCCCGCTCCTATCCCCTGCACTTGGTGTTCATGCGCCCAGAGCTGTCACAGCAGGCCCCTCTCAAACACGGGCCTCTCCCTCCTGGCCGCCCCCTTTGGGTCCCCAAATGCCATGTGTTCCCTCTGGTACCAGGCCCTGCTAGGGCAGACTTGCCATAGTCTGTCCCCACCTACCCCCCAAAATGCCTATTGTCTCTCATGTCAATGCCTCCTCCGGGGAGCCTTCCTTGACTCCTGAGGCCATCAGAACCCCCAGCCGTGGGTTCTTGTTAATCCTGGAGTTCTCCTCCTGAGTCCCGACTTCAAGCACAATGGCATGATTTGTGTGATTAGCCCATTTATTCCACAGGTCTTTTCTGAGCACCTAGTGTTCTGGGCACTATTCTACGTGCCGGGATTCAACGGTGGATCAGTTAAGGTGCTCCAGCTGCTGGAAAACAGGAATTCCTCCAAACGCGGGTTTGCAACACAGGACTTTTTCTCGCATGAGCAGGAGGGCGGCAGGGTGCTGTGGCTGCAGTGGTCTCGCGGCCTCTCCTTTGTGTCCCCACGTGGTTGCCGCAGCTCCAGGCGGCGCATCCGCCTTGTCCAGGAAGGAGGAAAGGGGATGGAGATGGTGTCTGCCCCTTGTTTTGTTACTTAAAACCTCCGCAGACTTCTTACCCTTCAGCCAGAGCTGTCCCGTAGCTGCTACCCACACGGGAGCTCACGTTCACTGAAGGTGACTCAGAGCAGACAGAGCCCATCCGATGGCCCTTCCCGTGCCTCCGCACCCGCCCCGGGGCCCTCCATGCCCTGCACGCCTCGGCCGCAGTCCCGCGGATGTCGTCGGGCCTGCTCACGTCCTTGTGACGAGCCTGGTCTCTGCGGATGTCATTTTCTCCCGAAACCCTTTCCTGCTCACCGGTCCGCTGCCGGCCGCCCTCCCACTGACGTGGCCTCCCGCTGGTCCTGAGGGGCCCCGAGAGCCCGCCTGGCCCCGGACCCACTGCCTGTGAACCGTGTCGCGCTGCCAGCCGGCGAGCGTCTTCACCGGGCCGCCTTCTTTTCTTGGCTCACGCGTCGGGGTCAGGCTCTGGGCCTTCCCTGGGCTGGAGCCCAGCGGTGGGCTGGTCTCTGGAGCGCGGGGCTGTCGCTGTGTGAGGGTGTCGCGCTCACACAGCTCCTTTGTGCCACCTCGCTCCTGGCCGGCCCCGCGCGTGTCTGGCATTGTTGCCTTCCGGGCGGAACCTCCCACCAGCCCGTGTTGGGACGCGCGGGCTCCCCGATGCGTGTGCCGCTATTGAAGCGTCGTCTGGCTGCCCTGCGACACCCCACCCAGCCTGCGAGCCTCCTCCACCCTCTGCCAGGCCCCCCGGGATGCGCAACACACCTGTGTGGGAACACACTTGCCTTTCTGCCTGGGGCTTCCCGTCCACACCCCGCCTGCCCTGCCAGATGGCCCGGCGCGTCCGGCCAGGGGACACGGTCCCCTTACAGCCCGGGGTGTGCTGATTCAGCTCCTTCGTACTTTTGCCCACGGAAGGACTCTGTGCCATCTGTCCTGCGTGTGTATAGGAAAAGAAGGGGTGTGGGGGTTTCTGTGAAGTCTCAAATTCCATTGCTGGCGGGCGTAATGGAGAACATCGTTAAAATCGCTGCCTTTGTCATTTTGGCGAAGCCGCCAGCCGTGGGTCCCGGTGATGATCCTGGACTAGCACCGCTTCTGCTCCTGGCCTTGGGCACCGGCTGCAACAGCGATATAGACAGCCCAGCCGGGTCTCAGCTGGGACATGGGCTGCGGGTACCAGGCCTTCGTCTCGGGGAAGGTGGTTCAACGAACGTTCATGTTCAGGAAGCTGACGTGGAGTTTGATTTCAGTTCCGTTAACCAGTAACAGCCTCTGGAGCGCACTGCCTTAGACCTCACCCAGCCCCATGACGGGCTGCTTGGGTGACCATGACGGACAAAGGCCACTCACTCAGAACTCAGAGTTCAGCCCCCAGTTACTCCGGTTATGGACTGATGGCCCTCTTTGGGTTCTTGGCGTGATTTGGATGGAGCTTCCCCTGCTCTGTGAGAGACACGGGTGTCCCGTGGCCTCTTGTGGCCTGTGGCGGCCATGCGCATCATCAGAGCGGGTCCTCTCCATGTTGAGGGTGGGCTGCCCTTCACGTGTGGGCTTAGACCAGGCAGACCAGGGACAGCACCACGTGGCTGGGCGCAGGGTGCTTGTTGGGGTCGGTACAGCTGTGGGCAGGCCCAGCTTCAGAGTCCTTCAGAGTCCTTTCGTACGGTTCAGGGACGCAGGCCCTGGGGTGCATGGGCGTTACTGGGTTCAGAGCCCACCGTTGCACCCTCCCCAGGGCGTTCAAGGCCAGCAGCCTCTCAAGTCCAGCCAGCCCCTCCTGCCTGTGGTCAGAGTCTGGCCGCTGGGGTGAGGCTTCGTAGCATGCCAGGCCCTCTTTCCTGAGGAACACACGGGACGGAGCTCTCCAGAAACCATCCCTCCATGTGGTGGAGGTGGAAGAGGTCCTCCGTCGCCTTCACTGCCTGCCCTGCCCCTCTCTCGGAGGCCCCTCTGCATACTGGTCCTTGCAGTAGGGGTGAGAGCTGGCTGTGCCCTGGGTACAAGGAAGGCCTTCCCCACAGGCGTGCCGGCCCAGCGGCCCATTCGCCGTCTTCCCAGTGCTCTGCGGTTAAGCCCACACAGCAGCCCAGGGAGGGTGGGGGCACCGGTGCCTTACTGTTGTCTCACTGGTGAGAAGACAGAGTCCTGGGGAGGAGAGTGAACCACGAGTGCTCCGTCCCCCGGGCTGGGACACATGCCAGTCTGCGTCTGTGCAGTGGTACTGGGCCCACGTGCTAGGCCTTGAATCGGGGGCCAGTGACACAGGGGCCAGGCAGCAGGGAGCTGATGGGGGCTGCGACATCCTGTTTCCAGGGGCAACGGTGGCAACAGTGCCAGCTGCGTGTCTGCAGGCCCTGGCCGCCCCACAGATGTTTCCTGACGTTCCACTTTGGCTGTGGTTGGACTGTGGCCAGTCTTGGTTCCTACGGTTTTCTGAGCCTGTTTCTCCAGCCTTCCCAGAAGTTCTGTGAGTAACGGAACAGCCTTTCAGTAAATTGCTTTTGTGCTTAAATTAGCTGTTAACCACTTTCTGATGCTTGTCATTAGGAGCTGTGCGTGAGATGGGGCTCCAGGTGTGAGGCCTCAATCCAGGGCGCCTGAGCCCAGATCAGTTGAGAAACAGCTTCCGAGCCGGGCCTAGGCCGGAGACGTGGGTTCATGGTGAATGCGTTTGTGAGAGCTAGGTTGCTGTGTGGGACTGCTCAGAGGTTTTAACACACTGTAGGTGTATAGGTATGTTTGCCGGGAGGGCTCAGTGCATCCAGGCTTCTCACTCCCCCTAGAACCCTTCTCAGGTAGTCTTCTGGAACACACTTTGGGAAGTGCTGTGCCAGACCGTTGGCCTGGATGGTAGAAATGCTGGTCATCTGGCTCATATATTTGGTAGAAAACTCCTCATGCGTATGATGCATCTGTCTTGGTGGAACCCGGTCTCATGGTATCAAACTCCCTGCACCAGCATCTGCCCATGGCTCAGGGTGATGGGAAATGTCCACGGATGCGAGGGGTGGGGGGACAGCAGTTGATTCTGACTCCAAGGAATGAGCGAAGGGCCCCAGGGGGCTGGGAGAAGGGTTAACCATCTGCTTTTGAAGAATGGTAAGATTTTAGTGCTATTGGGTGAGTTATTGTGGAAGGGAGCAGAGTGCTCTGTGTGACAAAGGTCAAGAGCATATGATTAAAATGTCGACGTGACAGGGATAACAGTAATCCCAAATCCTTCTGGGAAGCAGGGTCTAGATACACATTCCAGCTAACCCGCATGCCGACCCTGCAATTTAGGTATCCTTTATCCCACAGATGAACGCACTTGTGGCTCAGGTTAGGTGACTTTCGCAAAATGACAGGCCATTGCTGGGAGGCCACCATCTGCTTCCTGCCTGTGCATGGCCAAGTGGAGGGGTGCCCTCAGGCACTGGGGATCCATGGAAGTTGGGGTGTTCAAGGAGTATGGTGTGTCAGAGTGTCTGTGATATCAGGTGACCATCACAATCCCCTGTCCACTTACTGGGACGTGGAGAGGAATCTGCTTCAGACCTCCATCAATATGCACAGAAAAGTGGACGTTTAACAGGGTGGCTCTGGAGCCCCTTGGCCTCAGGATGGAATCTTGGAGGTACTTGGGGGTACTGCGTATATACCATGTGGTTCGGGGAATGCTGCTTGACGTCATCACTTCTCTCCTGGCTGCTGGGAAGACAGTGAGGGAGTCCGTATGTGGCATCAGAAACAAGTGGAAGGCTAGAGACGGGAACAGGGCCTGGGGGTGGGGGCAGTGGGGTGTGTTGAGGTTTTGCAGTGAAGCAGACACTGGGCCACATGGTGCGGCCCGACAGTCAGGAAAGGGACGTACAGCTGAGGCTCCACGGCATCAGGCCCAGAGTGGGGAGCCTGAGCTGCCTGTGGGGGGGCAGTGAGCAGAAAGGGTCCAATAGCGTGGACCTTGAGGGGCTCAGCCGACCAGGCGTGCAGAGGGCTCGGGGAAAGTGCCCGGGGCCATGCGTTCTCCATCACTGGAGCAAGAAGGTGGCCACAGCCAGTGGGCTGCGTCCCAGTGAAACCTGATGTACAAAAGCACTAGAGGCTGGGTCTGACCTGTGGGCTGCAGTTTGCTGACCCTGATATAGCCCCTTCGTGTAATTGGCCGTTGATTTGTTGTTCAGGGTGAGGGAAGGGGATGGCTGGGAAGGGCCCAGGTGTCCTGAGAGCCCTGAAGAAGGCCTTCCATAGTGAGAGTTGATGAGACCTTGGGATCTGAGCCGGGGTTGGCAATGATAAGAACCTGATGGGGTGCAGGTGTGCGAGGGGACAGGTGGGGTGAAGGGAAGGAGAGTCCTTAAGCTAAGTCCTGGATGGCGCAGGGGCGCCCCTGGACCACCCTGCCGCCCTCCGTAAAGCCGCCTGGAGGAGAGCATTCTTGCATGGTTGCCATTGTGGGCAGATCGTGGGAGGTGCCTGCAGGACAGAGAAGCAGAGGCCACAGGTGAGCAGCCCCGCCTGCAGGTCAGGAGCAGTGGGCGGCTCCCGTGGCCAGGCCTCAGCTGTTTCAGTTCAGCGCGGGTGGCTGCAGCGGAGCGTGGAGCAGTGGGAAATGCAGGCATGTAACGTTACATGGCCAGGCGGGAGTGTCTCCCTTCGGGTCTTTCGGGCGATTAGGGAAGGAGTTGCAGGGAGAGGAGGAGCTCTGAGGGCATGGACTGGCCCAGGTACTCGTCCCCCCCATCCCCCCAACCCTCCATTAGGTCCCCGTCCTCTTCCTTGCTCACACATGGAGTGGTTTTTATCAAGTGTCGGATGCCTTTAGGCTTCTTGCCGTACCGGTTCATTCTTTTCAGCCTTTGCTCTGTTGACCAAAATTAATATCAAAACTAACAGGTAGGATACATCATAGGGTGGTTTTTATGTTGGTACATTTCTTTGAACTAAGATACATAGTTGGCCTCTGAATAACGTGGGATTAGGGGCACTGAGCTCCATATGTACCTGTTGACTCCTGAAAAACCTTATTAAAAACATGTTGTTGACCTTACTGATAACAGCCGAACGGTAACACCTGTTTCACGTATCATTGGTATTATGTCCTGTGTTCTTAGAAAAATCCAAGCTAGAGGACGTCTTCAGAAAATCACAGGGTAGAAAACCACGTGCAAGTGAGCGTGTAAGTGAGCCCACAAGTGAGCCCACTCCGTTCACACCCACGCTGCTCAAGGGTCAGCTGTGCGCTTTCCACAGCCGTCGGGGTTCTTTCCGGCGCGCATGCGCCCCAGACGGGCTCCGCGCAGGTGTCCAGGGCGCTCGGGCGCCATTCCAGCGCGCATGCGCCCTGACTTCCCGCTCGCGCGGGGGCCGCTCCGCAGGCGCTGCGTCCACCCTGCGCTTCCGAATTCGCTTCGCGGTGCCTTGGTTTTAAATGTGCGTCCTTCAGTGTGGCCAACGGCTTCCGTTTCTGCCCACGAGAAAGCCGGGAAGCGTTCTGTCCCGGCGAGCCTCGCTTCGTCCGGGGACCCCTCGGCGGGAGCCCCTGACCTCGGGGGAGGGACGTGTGGGGAAGCGGGGGGGGGGGTGCGGCCCGTCGGCTGCCCCCGCGTCCATTACAGAAGTGACCTGCCGGGTGGTTCAGTCCCGGGAGCGGGGACAGACTCCGGAAGGCGTTTTGTGTCAAGGAACGGGCGCCCGTTGCCCCGGAGGGGACCACGGACTCCGACGTGACTTTCTCACTCGCTTGAAAACCTTCCTCGTAGGTGCTCGGCGGCATGGACGAGGCCTGTGACGTGAGGTCCAGGGCGGTGGACAGCCCGCTGGGGAGGATCGAGATCGCGGGGTGTGAGCGCGGTCTGCACGAGGTCCGGCTGCGCGGCGGGACGACGCCGGACGCTGGGTGAGTCCGCGGCGCGGCCCCCCCCCCGCCCCCCCCCCGTGTGGCCTTTGTGCAGAGCGGCCGAGGCGCGGTGCTGCTGCTCGCGCGCTGCGGGCCACGGGCTCGGCGGCCCCGGGTCCCCGGCAGCCCCGCCCGCGGCAGGGTCGCGGCGGTGCGTCCTTCCGCAGCGTCGTGGGCGCGTTCCGGGCCGCGGGGCCTCCCCGGCCGCGGCCAGCCCCGGAGGGCCGCGGAGCACCGCGCTCGGCCGCGGCCTGGCCGTGGGCCATGGGTGCCCCGCGCTTCCGCGAATGTGGGCGTCTCCGGGAGTCGTGGCGGCGGCCGGCCCAGCGCAGGTGCTTTTCCCTCGGGCCTCTTCGCCGCTCGCGGTCCGCGCGTGGAGCTCCGCCCCGCAGCCTGGGAGCTGCGGCGTCGGGAGCTCCGGGCCCTGAGAGCCGCGGTCGCGGTGGGGCTGCCCGCGCGTGCGCAGCGGGGCGAGGGCGGGAGGAGCCTCCGAGCCGGACGCGCCCGCGCGCCCTTTGCAGCAGGACGCGGGCGGCTCCTCGGACGGGTCCGCGCTCTGTTTCTCTTCGTTGTAACCACATAAAAAATTTAACGCCCTCCTTAATGTTTTGTCCTGAAATGTAACATTTCCTCCGTTCATTGATTGTGAGTTGTTGTATTAAAATTGCAGTTCTCATTATTTCTGACAGAAGCGGGGGAAAGCCACCCACTCCTGCTCGGTGTTTGTCTTGACTGGCTAATAAACGCAACGCCGCAGAACATTAGATGAAGAAAATACATAGAAACATAAAAATTGATTTTAATGGGGCCCTGTCAGAGGCCGCCATAATGAACACAGGCGCAGTAATAAATACCCCGTTTCGCCTCCAGTGTCGGGGCTTTTTCCTGTAGAGCTGCACGTTACAATCAATAGTTTTTTTTTTTTTTATTTTAGGCCAAAAAAACAGGCAGACCTTTGAACTATACGAATACACTCTTCACTTTTCTATGAAAACCATCTGGCCGTGGTGTTCAGAAAATCACAGACACCAAATAATTCGTGGGAAGTGTCATTTTGCCTCTTACATATTCACTGGCACAATAAATCACAAATTTTGTTGAGCTTTTTTGCTTTAAGAAAAAAAAATCCCTCGAAGTGAACGTGGGGAAGAAAATAAAACCTACACTTCTTGTTAAATGCCCATTATGAATGATGAGAACAGAACAAAGATGAGGCTTAATTTTGAGTTTCTGCTTTCTGAATCCGGGTTAGGGGCGGCTGTGGGGCGCTCCTCCTCCTGGCCTCAGGAACGCGCCGCCGCGCTCTCTTGTGGAGACGTGCTCGTGGGTCAGCCCCCGAGGCTGGCTCCCTTGGTTGCCTCCGGCTTTGCTCTGTGTCTCCAGGCCGTGGTCCTCGTCCTGGGGCTCTGGGCCACCCTGTGGGGCACGAGCTGCTGTGCTCCCGTTCCAGGCAGAGGAGAAGGAAAGGAGACCCCCACCTCCCTTAAGGAGCCTCTAACCCCCTCCTCTCATGGGGCCATGCCCAGCTGAGCGGCATGGGAGGTGGGCACGTGTTGGCCGGAATTAGGGATTGTGTGTGTAAGGGAGGGGTGGGAAGTGGTTTTTAGGAGCAATCCGCAGTCTCTTTTACACCTATGGCTAACTTTGGCAAGGGACCTTTAAAAGGTACAAAACGACAAAAATGCTGTATGAATACTGAGAATTAACCGTTCTTACCTTATCACTTGAAAAATTGAGGTGAACATTACAGAGTGAACTTCAGGAAACTGTTCTGTGCGTCTTGAGAGCTGTACAGCCAGTCACCAACCTCAACCAGGACCTGGAGCGGTCTAAACCAGCCGATCCCTTGTGCTCCTGGTCAGTCCCACGGTCTCTTAGCATCCTCTCTTGTGATTTCTGTCTTGGTCAGCTTTGTTCTTGAGCTGACCAAGAACCAATTTCGTTTCTGTAAACGAAATTTTATCATCTGCTCTTCTGTATTGGATTCTCTTGCTTGACCGTGTTTTAAGGGTCTCCCATGCTTGGTCTGTTACTAAGTGAGGGGCAGTTTAGGAACGCACCACAGTTCATCAGGTCTCCTGTTGATGGACATTTGAATCCTCCAGATCGTGGCTACGGAGGGTAAAACAAATTTTTGTTCAAGCCACTTTGGACACCTTTTCACTTCTCTGGAGTCCACTCCTAGATGCGGAATTGCGGGATTGCATGGCAAGCGCATGTTGAGCCTCGCGAAAAGCTGCCAGAAATGCTTCCCAACATTGAGCCACTCTGTTGAATTCCAATAGAAATGAAGTTTCAGTTGCTCTGCCCGCTCACCAGTACGTGATGGTGGTAGTTTTTAGAGTTTCAGCCATTCTAGTGGGTGTGAGATGTCCTCCTTGTTCTAATCTGAGCCTTCCTCGGGACTTCTTCTCCCCACCTTCTTGGCCACTCCTGCGTTTTCCTCGCGTGGGCTCTGCGTGTGTCTTCTGCCCGCGCTCGTTCTGATTAGGAGTCCTCCTCACGCTGTCCTGTGTATTTCACAGTTGGATGCTTGTTTTCGTTCTAATGTCCTCTTTTGATGGGAAGTTCCTAACTTCCCGGAAGTACAAGTTAATGTTCTTAGCTTTTTTTTTTTTTTTTTTTTTTGGTCTTTAAGATTTGCCTACTGTAACTTCACAAATATTTTCCTATAAATTCTTCTAAAATTTGATAATTCTGGCCTTTATGTTTAGATGTATGACCCATCACCTCGAATTCCCTTATCGTGAGGTATTTTTTCTCTAGAGTTAGTTTTCCTTTGTGGGAGGAAAAAAAAATTCTCTCCACCGAATCCCCTTCGCACATTTGTCAAAAATGTTGACTATACATGTGTGGGTCCCGTATGTCCTGATGTTGTGTGTAGTTCAAGTGACCTCCTCATCTGTTCTACACCAGAACCATGGGCATTTGGTTGCGTAGCTTTATGGTAAATCTTGAGTTAAGGTAACAAGTCTTCCAATTTGGTTTTTTTTCCCCATAAAGATTGTTTTGGCTTCCATGTCCTTTAACTTTACATATTAAAGAATCAAGGTGTCCAGTACTGATGGGGATTTTGTTTGGGAATTCATTGAATCTGTGCCGTTTTGGGGGAGGGCCGACCACTTTAAAAACCTTCCAGTTTATGAATATGCTTTATCTCCATTCAGCTTGTTTCTTTTTCAGTATTCTAATTTCCAGCATAGAGATCTTGTATATCTTTTATAATCTGATTTCCAAATATGTTGGTATTTTAACATAGTTTAAAATGATTTTTTAGTTGCTGCTGCTACAAAGTTGTTGGTTTTTGGTGTGTTGATCTTCTGTCCTCTTACTGAATTCTTAGTTGTAGGGATTATTTTGAAGATTCCTTAGGACTTTTGCTGTAAAAAATTGAGTCTGTGACTAAAGACAACTTCTCTTTGATCTTTATGCCTTTTATTTTTGTCCTTGTGCTGGCTAGAACCCGGTGTGCGGAGTAAACGTTGTGACAGTAGACCACCTTCCCTTGTCCCAGTTATGGGGACAGTGGAGGGGGTTTCCATGACAGGAGTCCATGTGCTGCCACCTCTGGGCCTCACAGGTGTCCTTTCTCAGACTATGACTACTTCCTCGATCTGTTGGACTTTGTCAAATGATTTTTATGCAAATGTCACCGTCATTCTTTTTTTCTTGAACGTGGTCAGACTAGTCTTGAAGGGCTGGACTACACACGTCACCTAATTCATGATATCTCCCACCCTCCCATCCCACCCCGCCAGTACTACCTTAAATTTATTATGTTTAAGACTTACGTGTTTATGTTCGAGATGGATGTTTGTAACTTTTTTGTGCTGTGTGTCCGGCTTTGGCACTCAGGTTCGTGTCTCAGCATAAAGTGAGTCTGGAAGGGCTCCCTTGCTGTGAAAGCATCAGGTGTAGGGCTAGTAGGACTTCTTCCTCAGGTCGTGGATGAACCCCTGTGATGCCCTCCATGTTCCTCCTGCAGAAAGACTTCTGATTCGAATTCCTTTTGTCTAGTAGAATTAGGTGCTGCCCTTGCCCACCCTGAGGGGAGCTCCCAGCGTGTGCCCCTTAGGCTGTGTTCTCCAGCTCTGCTGATGGACAGTGGCCAAAGGGATTATGAGCCGAGCATCCTAATGGCTCTGGGATCCTGTTCTCCTCCTCCTTCTGGGTGTTTGTGAGTACTGGGATCTTTATGTCCTGGAGACATGCTGCTCTGTTCAGTAGCTAAATTGGAAGTTGGCCACTGATGTCTGTCTGCAGTTACATCTCACTCATACTTCCGTACCCAGTAGGATTCCTGTTGCGCACATCAGTCTACCGACCTGTTCATGTGGCTTCGTACATAGATCATTGATTCTTTTTTTGTATAGGTTACGTGACTCACCTTTTCCTCCCTAGAAATATTTGAATGGAGGCTATCTATTTGGGAATTAGTATAATCTCAGCTTTATAACTTCTTGCCAGTATCAGGTTTCCATCAACAACTATCCTGTTCCAGAGTAACTGGCTTGCTTTTGCAAGAACTTGACTGACGTCTCCCCCATACCATCGCCGCATGGCTACAAAGCTTTGACCCCATCATTCCCTGTAACGTCTAGTGAGATGTAGAATGGAATTTTCTAATGTTATTTGGAGGCTTGCATGGCTTTCCATAAAGGGGATTCCATTGTTTTCCTGGAAGAAGTCCTGTCCAGCACTGCCGCACTCATGCTGGCGGAGGGATGGTGAGGGTGTGGTGGCAGGACGCTGGAGCTGCCCGTACCTTGGCCTTCACTGAGCGAAGGATCACTCCTGGGTGGTGGTGGTGGTTGCTTTTTTCCCCCCATGTAAATCTTTTTAGAAAAAATGCAGGAATGCAATATTGAAAAAAGCTTATATAGTCTAACCAAACTGAGCAATTGTAAAAATGTTTTGTATTTTGAGAACTTACTGCATGCAGGCTGTTTACTGCTTTCTAGCAGAAAGACTCCGCAGTGTTGCTGGCATCCTGCCCCCACCAGCTCTGTGTGGAGCCTGGGCAGGAGCCTGACCCTCCTTCAAGGCTGTGGAGGGCTGGCCAGTGCCTCCTCTCACCAGGTTCACGGACGAGGGTCCGGCAGCTCTGGGGCGTGCGAATGTGACCGTGGGGTCTCTGTCTAGGAGGGGGCATCCGCCCCACTGGGTGTTCTGTCCATTTTTGCTCCATTGAAAGTGTGCAGGTAGGCTGCTTCTGAGGCCTTCCTGAGGGGCATTCAGACTCGTGAAGTCCCCGGTGTGTCCTCCGTTCCAGTGGGTGGCGATCGGCTTCTGTGTGGATTCATTGCTCTCGGGTTCATTGTGTCCATGTTTTCAGCGATCCCGACTCCGGCCGGGCCTGCCGCGCTCCTGCCCGGCGATCCCCCTGCTGGGCTGCCCACTGCTCCTGGCTGGGGGAGCTCTGAGGCTCTGCACGTCCTGAGAACCTTCCTGGGAATTCCCTGCGTCCATCCCTGACAGACTGGGAAGTCTCAGTGCAGACACAGGCAGCACCTTCTTACGGTCTTTCCCGGAGGAGAGACTGTCCTCAGGAGAAGCACTGGGAAAGGGAGGTAAAAGGAACCTCCAGAAACACGCCATAGGGTGCTGCCCGTGGCACACCCGGCTGTCCCCCTGCTCTTCGCGGGCCTGAACTCCAGTGTGTGTTGTGTGTGCTTGCGTGTGTGCTCCTTAAGGAGTCTCCTGAGTCCCATATACAGGGCTCTGGGGCGGGGGGAGGGCATCTGCCAAGCTCTTTGACTTCCGAGAAACCGTCTTTTTTAAAAAGCAAGTCTTTGAATGCCCTGGGGAGAGTGGGCGGCCTCGTTCTTGCCTCCACGCAGCTGTCCAGCTGCAGATCTGAGGCCTGTGTCCGAGCTGAAGACCCTTCCCCCCACCCCGCCCCGGTGTCCGGCTTGGAGGGGAAGATGGTCCACGGTGCACGGGGATGGAGTCCCCAGATCTGGGTTCTCGGTGGCGCACACCGAGGTGGTGGTCTCGTGTTCCAACTGATGGCTACAAAGACCAGACTGGAAGCCAGGGCCATTCTTTTCATCTGCAATTCCTGTGAAGAATTCTGTCCTCTGCAGGGTCCCCGGGTTTGCTCCTGGGGCCTGCAGAGTTGTCTGGGCGGCACTGAGGCCACAGTTCTTGATGCCCATGAGGGAAACACAGGCCATGGCCGTACCTTCCAATAAAGCCAGGGTGTGGGAACGGTGATGGAGTGACAGGCTCTGGTCCTTGCCGCCGGGCCTTTTGAGTTCACAACGTAGGTTCCCTTTGTGGCTTTGTGACCCTGCAGAGAACCGGGGGGATAAGACGCTCCTTCTCTGAAGGCCTTGCAGCGTGCTGCCACACCGCGGACCAGACTGCACGACTACAAAGACGTGGTGCCCCATTTTGTTGTGAACTTCTCTGGTTTCTGATCTAGAAAAGAGAAAAGCAGTGCATGGCTTCAGGAGTTTGGTCTGTTTCCCTCATTTCTGTGAGATCCTGTTTCACAGTTTTGTTCTTCCCTGGCTCAGGGCAGAGGGCAGAGGCAGGCGGGCTGTTGGCAAGACATAAGCAAGTGTCGCTGGGATTTAGAATCTTTGTTCTGGACCCACCTAAGAGTGATGTAAGTTTATTCCTGTCAATTTTATTAAAGGGTTGCAGGGAGACAGAAGTGGCTGAAACTTGGATGCCTGTGTCCATGGGTAAGAAGCGGGCTGGCTCATTTAATTTTAAGCCCTCCAGGATCCTCTTGGAAGAAAAGAACCGTTGAATGACAGTTACAAATGTGTGGGTTCAAACATGAACCAAACTGTCACAGTAAAGGGTTTGCTTGGGAAGCGTGCGACGTTTGGACTGTAAGCACACGTGAGAGGAGAAGCAGTGAGTTGGCCGACTTCAGAGAAAGGTGGAGGTTCGCGCCGCTGCCATCTTCTGCTCTGCAGAGCGGCTTCCCTTTCAGGGGCCTTGGGCTGTGCCTCTGTTCTTGAAGCGATGGCGGCTTTCCCAGAGAAGCTGCACTCTTGTCCCCTTCGTGCTGCCGTGGAAGGCCTTCCCCTTTTCCCTGAGAACAGGTGGCTGGTGGCACAGTGTGGCCCTAACCGGCCTCACCCTGGCATGCTGTCCAACGGAATTCGGTGCCGCTGGGCGACGGTAGGGCCTCGAACACTGTAGCCCATGCTGGGGTTTGCTTGAACGGTAACGGGGAGATCATCTCAGACTCCAGTCCTTGGGCTCTCCCAGACTGTGCAGCGGCTCTCATCTGAAGGAGGGGCCCACCCCAGGGCTCAGAGGGTCGGAACGGTGCTCGCGTGTAGTCCCACCCAGGATCTGTGTGGTCTGATGGGGGCATTTCTTTTTTTTTTTTTAAGATTTTTATTTATTTATTTGACAGACAGAGATCACAAGTAGGCAGAGAGGCAGGCAGAGAGAGAGGAGGAAGCAGGCTCCCCGCGGAGCAGAGAGCCCGATGTGGGGCTCAATCCCAGGACCCCAGGATCATGACCTGAGCCGAAGACAGAGGCTTTAACCCACTGAGCCACCCAGGTGCCCCTGATGGGGGCATTTCTGATGGAATGGGCCAGGTCAGTGGTGTCCCTGCTCCACGGCCCTCTGCCACGGTCTCTGCTGTGGATGGACAGGCCTGGACACAGCAGGCTCCTTCTGAGTCTGGCTCATCTCTCTCTTACACTGAGTCATTAGGCCAGCTTGTGGACCTCCTTGCTGACCTCTCAGTCCACAGCCATCCCCTTTTCCTGCTGCTGGTTAGATGTGGCCTAGAAAAGCCATTCAGAGGCCTGTTCAGATGGAAGGATGGAGGTCCAATAAGGTCCAGTGAGAAGAACGGGGGTTGATGACCACGTTCTAGCCTCTCGAAGGCCACTTGCATGTGCCTCTGGAATCCTCTTCCAGAACACATAGGGACCCCAGGAGTGGCATCGGGTGAGTGGGGACTTGGGACAGGCTGGGACCTGGTGAGCACACCTGCTGCTTTGGGCTGCGGGCAAGGTGGTCAGCCCCCGGCGCAGCTGTGGGAAGTAGTGGTGCAGGGTGTCAGGAGAGCACTCGGGACTGCTCTCCAACCCCCTGCCCCCACCGTGACCCTGCACAGCCACGGCTGGCTGCGGGAGCTGCCTGCCTTTGCCTGGTGGCCCCCCTGCCCCTCTGCTGAACAGTAGAGACCCCACGGCCTTTCCGCCCAGGGTTAGTGATCCAGAATGGGGGCCTCTTGTAGAGAGTGGAATGTTCTGCTTTCATTTGGAAATGCAGGCTCCGCACGTGGGGATAAAACTACCATGATCTGTCCAAACAAGTGTGCCTAGGAGGGTGAACGCTCCTGCGGCTGCTCTGAGGGGGTGTGCCCACCGACCCGCCCAGAGCGGCGGCCCTGCAGGAACCCGGCTAGCTGCGACTCGGCTCCCTCCCTCCGTGCCAGCGTCCACCTCCTGACTGCCCACCGCTTTGTAAACTCACGGCTACAGGGTAGCAAGGAACTTTGGCCTCTATTTCTCCTATTTTGTGTTTGATTTTGATTTCCAGAATTTGTATTGCTTATATTAGCTTTAATATTTTCTGCTATGTAAGCCACGTGCAACTAGTGAATAATTCTCAACTTTTGTTTTGAATGTGTTCATGCTATTGAAGCTGTAAACTCTCAAAATAGACTTGGTTAAATTTATTTCCTTTAAATTGTATCAGTAATTAGATCAGCTCTTTGATACTACTGTACAAGATAGTTCTTGCATTCTGATCACTTCAGAATTTAAATTGAGTTAAAGGTTAAATGAGTTTAATTTTTGAATTGAACTGAAGCATTGTCTTGTGTCAGATTCATCCAGAATTTTTATTTACAGTTTCAGTATCAAGTGATGGAAGTAGATCTTTTTCTGATAATCCTAAATTAATCGGTGTTCTTAAGTCACTCATTTGTTCACTCTTTCCCAAAATGTGGGTGTGCCTGCCACGACAGGCCCTGTGCGCTGGGGACCTGCCCTGGGGCCAGAAGCCAGTGGGACAGCCCCGCCTGTATGGAGCCGAAGCCCAGCACAGGAGACCAGCCTGGGGAGACCGTGGCTGCAGTGCCGTGTCTCTCCACAGGGGCGGGTATGAGCATCTGAGGCTCTTGAAGTCGTTAAGGGGTGACGGCCCGAGCCCAGGGTGCTGGCAGTATAGCTGAGTGGGACCGTGCAGGCCGGCGCGCCGCTTGGGGATCGAGCCATTCAGGCCCGGCATCTGACCGGGTAGGGGGTAGGGGCGTGGCGGAACGCGGAGCCTGGGGGCTGGAGGTCGTTGGGTGTTGTTGAAATTGTTCTGGGGCATCTGTGCCCTCTGTGGCAGGCCCACATGGTGGGGGGACAAGTTTTCAGGCCGTGAAATGCGCTTGCCTTGGTGCCTTGGGCTTCTGAGGCCCATATGCCGCATCTGACTCCTCCAGCTTTGACGTTTGGAGAGGCCTGCGCACCTGGCTCAGGACGCGTCGGGCGCAGGAATGGCTTCGGGCAGAAGTGAACCCAACAGTGGCTGTCCTGTGTCTCTGTGAACCGTGGGGGTCTCCCAGCAGGGACAGAACCACAGTGGAGTGGCCTTCATGCCAACTCTGCCACGTTCTAGATTAATCCTCCGAGGGAGGGGTGGGCAGGAGGGAGAGAGAGTTCTCCAGAGATGCGGTTCATCTCCTCTGAGAGCCCCGCGGCCCTCTTCTGTGGGGGCGTCTCTTCTGGTTCCTTGTCGGCGGGGCACGCTGTGCCGGCAGTCCTGTTCCTCTGCAGAGTCCTTGCGTCCTCCTGCTCTGCACCCGTGCTGATGGCTCGAACCAGGTTTTCTCTAGTGTCACTGTTTCCCGAGAACCCTTGTCTGGGAGGCCTTTCCGTGCCACATCCCTCTTTCATCTTCTGTCTGATCCGCGTACGTGCCCTAGCAGATCGCTTCTAGATACAGGGGCGTGCGCGCTGGGAGACGCACCTGCAGACCCCGGAGGACCGCGGGCTGGCGTTCAGCCTTGGCCGTTCATTGGCCGAGTGCGCGTGCCCGGCGGGGATTAGAGTTCCCCATGGTGATGGTTCCTGCTGGAATCCACGTTGTTCTCAAAGCTGCTCTTTCTGTGCCTTCCGGAAAGCCGGCCTCCTGGGCGTCGAGCGTCAGCACAGGTGAGACGTCGACGTGTCTCTGCAGCTCCCATCACGTGACGCTGGGACTGGAGCGCTCCGCCCTTCGGGGACTTGGGGCCCGCGGAGCAGGCGTTCGGCTCCCGTGCAGGGGTCCGCACCCGGGACTGCCGTCGCGTGGGGCTGGCGCACAGCCGGGTGGAGCGCGGGAGGCCGCAGGCCTCGTTCTGAGGCAGCGGAGTCGGGCGCGGCCCCTGGGCGAGGGGGTCCCGGGGGAGAATGTGCACCTTTGAGCCAGTTCCCTGCCGGGTGTTTAGAAAGGCAACAAGTGGAACACGAACGAGTCCGCGGGTCTGCCAGGAGAGGAGACCCCTGTGCGACGGGCGGGTTTCTTTACCCCACTCACCTCCCAAGCAGAGAACGGCCTGTGTACGGTGTGCGCGCGTGGGGGGGGTGCGCGCGGGGGGTGTGCGCGTGGGGGGGTGGGCGCGTGGGGTGTGCGCGCGTGGGGGGTGTGCGCGCGGGGGGTGTGCGCGCGGGGGGTGTGCGCGCGTGGGGTGTGCGCGCGGGGGGGTGTGCGCGCGGGGGGGTGCGCGCGGGGGGTGTGCGCGCGGGGGGTGCGCGCGGGGGGGTGCGCGCGGGGGGTGTGCGCGCGGGGGGTGTGCGCGTGGGGGGTGCGCGCGTGGGGGGTGCGCGCGTGGGGGGTGCGCGCGTGGGGGGTGTGTGCGCGTGGGGGGTGTGCGCGCGGGCACCCGCATAAGTGTGAGTGGATTCTGGAGGCTTCTGTTCTGCTTTAACATCGCTTCCTCTCAAAGTGTCCCTAGACGTAGGGGGAAGATTCCTCTTCTGAATTATAAGATACCTCGGGTCTCCTCCTGCAAATAGTTTTTTTTTTTTTCTTTCCTAAAAATCATCTGGAAAAGCACCTAGTTTCTGATCTTTATTTTACCCAGTTCAAGGCTGTGTTAGGAAGAGTGATTGTGTAACTGAGCACTGCTTTTATTAAAAAGAACTGGCCGCTTATTTCCTTCAAAGTTCCCGGTGTGTTTAAATCTTCTCTAGGTAAACAACTTTTATTGAAAATAATATTTTGAGACTGACACCTTTCTCCCCACGAGTGGTGCTGGGAGCCTTCTGTTGTCTGCTGGTCCTGCTCGCAGCAACTCCAGGCGGCCGTGGGGCATGAGCGGAGCTGGGGCTTGGACAGGTGGAGCTGGGACCGGAGAGAGGGGCCAGGCTCGCCCCCAGTGACCCGCCCTTTCCTTTGTGTCTGGAGAGGTGATGGTGGGTAGACATGGGGGTCCAGCCTGGACACTGTGCACTGATGGGGGAGGAGCCTGGACACCGTGCACTGACAGGGGAAGAGCCTGGCACGGTGCCCCACCCTGCACTGATGGGGGAGGAGCCTGGACACTGTGCACTGATGGGGGAGGAGCCTGGACACCGTGCATTGACAGGGGAGGAGCTTGGCACTGTGCAGTGCGAAGGCATTGCTTGCTTGGACCAGTTAAAACCTCGCGTCTGCAGGTAGTCTTGTGGGAATCTTCTACTGCTCCTGCTCTGCCCGGTCAGAAAAACAAGGAAGCTGGGTGGGGTTTTTTTGCTCCTGTGCCCATCATGTCTTTCTCCGCTTGGCTCAGCAAGCTTCTGTATGTTGGCTTCCATCAGTTTGCATATAGGCATAAAGTCCTTTTCAAGGAATTGAATAAATGCTATTTCCACCAAATGATAATAAAGGTTTGCCTAGGCAAATGGTTAGGATTCTGACAGAGAGGCATTAATACATTCTGAATGTTTCTCTGGAGATTCCTCTGGGAATTTTCTAAACCCAGAGATGGGCAGAACTCTAAGGGGCTTTGGGCAGCTTGCAGGCTACCCCTATGACTCTTCTAACAAACCGAAATCCAGGAGTCGGATGCTGTGCCTGGGCCGCCGTGCTGCCTGGCGAGGGGACCACGCCTGCTCTCGGGGGAGGACTTAGGGGCAGCCTGGCACCCAGCAGCCACTCTCCTTGGTGTGTGCTGTGCGAAGGAGCAAAGGACTTGCTTTGGACTTTGGAGCAGCAAGTATCTGGGAATGCCCCGCCCTTGGTGCTGGCAGTGGGGTCCTGAGGGTGCTCTCAGGGCTTTCCAAGGCTTTCGGGTCCCCACTCCGGGTCTCTGAAGGAGAGCTGCCGACTGGTCGTAGCAATGCCAGGGCGGGTGGACGGCCACAGAAGGCAAATGCAGGAAGCAACGAGGCTGGTGAAGGGCTGGCCTGGGCGCAGTCAGAGCGTTTGTGCGGGGCCGCAGGGGACCCCCGAGAACACACGGTGCTGCCAGGGGGCAGGGCGGCGGCAGAAGTGGTGTCTCTGTGCAGGTGCCATAGAAGGCTGTGTGGCCAAGTATGTTGCTCCCCCTTATATTTGCCAGAACGGTTCTGTTTTTAAAAAGAGGAAACTGTCGCTGGTTGACTTTTTTTTAGAATTCCTTTATTAAATTGGCAAAACCTGTTGAAAAAATAAATGTGTGTTTCTCATGTCAGCGTGCGGACGTCTCAGTGGCCTCTGTCTGGTTGTTGCGTGGCGTCCCTCGCCCGTCTCGTTCAGTTCTTCCCCAGCCCCCTTCCCTCCATCAGGCCGGCTCCGGGGATCCCTTCATGGGGTACAAGGTTTTTACTCCCCAACCAATGATACGCTGTTGACCTAGCACTGTCCACTGTAGAGTGCTTTATGGAAGGGAGAAAGTGGACGACTTTATAGTTGTGTTTTTAGCTCTGATATCTGAAGGCCAAAAGCATGTTCAGGATACCTGGAATTCCTGAATTTAAAATAGAAGCAATAATATCTTCTGAAGAGGGGGTCGCCTTTTGCATTTATTATTATGAAACCATTTAAGTGACTTCAGCAGAAGACATGTTAACAGTTTTTTTCACTTTTTACTTTTTGACAAATGAGGTCTAAGGAAATTAGTTTGCTTGCATGAAAAGTTATGTGTTTGCAAACTTGAACCATTTTGCTGGTTAAGCAGTCTAGAGACGATAACTTTTTTGTCAAAGTATGACTTTGGTGTTGTGTTAAAAAGACTGACGGCCGCTGCCGGAAGCCCCTAGGAGAGGTCCGTTTTGAAGGACGGTTGCTAACTTCAGCCTAAGGCGCTATGGGGATCGTTGGAATTGACAGAACTGAAATATGTATGATCTTCTTTTTAAAATCTATTTTCGGTTTATTTCCCTGATACGCAGCAGCAGAGGTATAAACTAGAGAGGAATTGTCATTTTGTCCAGGTGTGAAGCAGGGCTGGGCGGGCGGGTGGTGTCAGCGGGCAGCTCACCCCAAGGACTACGGAGTCACGGGCCCCAGCTGGGGAAGGGGAGGAAGTCCCCTTTCGTGCCTGTGTCACCGTCACTGGGTTTTGACCCAAATACAGCCTTCTGGGGTAAAAGCCCATGAAGTGTACCGTCTGACGCACCTCGGCAGTGTCTGGCTTGGGGCCATGAAGTGCACTTGCGGCGCTTTCTCCGCTCCCGAAGGGCTTCCAGACCGGGACTCCGTGCGTCGGTCTCCTCCGACCCCAGGCTGGGCACATGCTGTTCTGCCTTCTGTCCTTGTAACCGCACACCTCTCAGTACCCAGAGGTGCTTTCTTCCCCCCAGCCCAGAGCCACGTGTCTGGAGACCTTGTCCCCCGATGGATGTCTAACAAAGCTGCCCGGGCTGGGAGGGCAGGCGAGCTGCAGGGCTCCCTCGGGCCATGGGGGGGGGCTCCCCCTCGGGAGCAGGGGGGCTGCAGACTCAGCATGGCCACGTTGTGCTGAGAAGGTGGGGCGCTTTGAAGAAGTATAAAGTTTTCTGCAACTGTGAGTACGTATTGATTAAAAACAGGACTCCCGTCCATAGAAACAGTCCGAATGAGGCAGAGAAACGAGGGTGTTGAAAGGGTGCTGAGTCAGCCGTCCAGCATGTGTCCGGTCGCCGTCCTCTGTGATGGCCCTGGACTCAGAGAAGGTGGAGGAGGCTTACCAGGTAAGGGCGGAAGGACGCATGAGGGTGGCGAGGTGGCCTGCTGGCTGCAGCCCAGAGGGAAGGGAGGCCCCGGGCCCCTGCTGCTGCTTCGAGAGCCCCCATGCTGGCAATTCAAGTGCAGACCAGATCCACCTAGAACTTTTTGACTTTTGCATGGTTTCCAGCACCATTATTGCACACAGACTTTAAATCTCTGTGAAGTTGTGAGGTACTTTGCCCTGGAACTGATGCTTCTCTTTCCATCTTTAATGGGCTGATATTGGGTTCAGCGATCAAAAAAACCAAAATATCAAATGAGGCCCAGAACACCTGTAGCCGGTGTATTCATGTGCCTTGGAGGACCCCGAGGGAGCTCTGCCCCTGCCTGCCTGCAAGCCCAGCCTGTGCTCCTCCCGGAGCCCTCCGTCGGTCTGTCTGTCCCAAGGAGGAGCTGCTCTCTGAGCCACAGCGCGCGGGCAGCCCACGTGCTCTCAGCCCTGCTTTGGAGTCCGGGCACTTTGTTGAAGTGGTGCTTCTAGTTCTGTTGGGGTGGGGGGTGTTATTCTGTTTTACGGTCATGAAGTCAGGATAAGGAGAAACAAGGAGCAACTTCTTTTGTATCAAAAAGTTGCTAAGTGCTTGAAGGTCCTTTCGGTGGGTCAGCGCGTCACGAGCGAAAGGCCAGTGTGTGGACAGTGGGGCCACAGACTGATCAGCATGGTGTGTGTCTGGGGGCAGCTCCTGGAGGACGAGTGGGCTCCCTCTGCAAGAAGTGGGCCTTGGCCGTGGGACTCGCCGTGCCCTGGGCTGCTGGCCACGTAAACTTTGCGGGGGCTTTGGGTGGGCTTCCTCATCTCCTCACCAAGAAGCGGGTTTGTGCCTGGTGTCCTCCTCTCCAGGGTGGGTATTTCTGCAGGACACAGGCCCAAACCCTCCAGGAGCTTGGGGCCCAGCTCAGCCACGCAGCGGTGGTGGTGGGCCCAGTGTTGCTGTAAGACCCCCAGGTGTGGCCTCGCTCGCTGCCCCTGCCCCCTCCGTGTGCTGTGCTCACTGGTGTGCAGGGCCCCCCCGAGCCCACAGGTTCCTGTAGGTGGAGGCTGTGAGGAAGGCAGCGCAGTCCCTCGCACAGGGGTGAGGTGAGGGGTGGGAGAACCAGGGTGCGCCCTCCTGTGCCCACTGGGGGCTCATCCCCGTGAGTGTTGGGGGCCGTGGCTGTGCGCTGCCAGGGAGCTTGGCCCACACGACGTCCCCGAGGCAGTTTCCTCCTTGTGGAGAGCTCGGAGTCCTCGGCACACCTCCTGGTTAGTTGGGAGAGGCATGGCCCCCAGTGGGTGGACCGCCTTGGCCGTGACCCCCGGCACTTGGGGGCTGCCGGTGGAGGGCGAGGGGCTCGCTTCTGCCGTCTAGGGGAGGATGCAGGGTGGGTGCACAAACCGGAAGGCCTCATAGTCTCCCAGAAAATTACTCTTTCAGCTTTTCCGCACGTATAGAACCTCTTAGCGCTTTCCCTAGCTTTTTCATTAATGTATGTAAAAATATTAAAAGCCCTTGTATATTACATTAAAAAGTATGTCAGCTGCTCTGATTTTTTCTATTTATTAAAACTTTTCAAGCAGTAAAAACATTTTACTTGTTAATGAGGGAAAGTGGGAAAATTAATGACATAGAGCTCGGATCCACCAAGATGTCTCGTCCTAACCATGCGCAGCCGGCTCGCTCCCCACCGCACGCAGTTTAATTTCCGTGACAGGGTTCAGTAAGCAAATGCAAATAGACTTAATGATTTGCATCAGTAGATCATTTCTCAGTTTAATATCCTCTGATATTTTGGGTCAAGGACTCTTTCTTTGGGAGGCTGGTACAATTTCTGGAGCTAAAATTATTAATATTAGCAATAATACATTATATTCAAGTGAATGGAGATAAATGTAACATTTTCACAAAGTCAGATTTGCACGTTTCTCTGTTCGCTGTGGTTAAAGGAAGCTACCTACGGAGGTGGACTGACGGACAGGCCATCTCCCAGCTGGGGGGCGCTTGTCTGGTTCACCCAGTGCAGGGAAGCATGAGGGCCCACGGGGCACACTGCACGTTTCAGTCCAGTCCGTTCAACAAAGAAATGAAATTGGACGTCCGTTTAGCAAATGCTCATTGCGTATTTCTGTGTCGGGCCTGCAGTGGACTGGTGCTAGAATGATAAAGACGTGAACCTGTCCTCAAGGAGCTTTGTCGGGGAAGACCGTGTCATAAACAATCACACATGTGGCACGGAGGACAGATACTAAAGGCATGAAGGAAGGAATGGGGAGCTCAGGGTCCCTGAGCTCACCAGAGCACTAAGGAAGGTTTCATGGGGAGGGGACAGCGGATCTCCTTGTTGGTTTGAACCAAGGGCCTCCCTGCTTCCTTTCCCTGTCCAACCCCCCGGGCTGAATGTCAGCTTCGGGCTCACCCAGCCTTGCTGCACAGAGGCGCTGGGGGCAGTCTCCTGCCCACTGGCTTGCTCCTGGGAAAGACCTATCCTCCATGATGGAAAGTATACAGAAGACCACTCTGCTCCCCAGACTCTAGTCGCATGTAGGTGCACATGGGATCCTAGGAGCTGGGGCAGCAAGGGTCCTTGAGGGGAGCAGGGACGCTGGAGCTGAAAGGCCACGAGGATGGTGGGAGGAGCCAGGTCCTTGATGCCCCGCCCACCTTCGTCTGAGCACCTATGACCTGACTTGTGCATACATTGCCTGTGCCGTGGCCATAAGCAGCCTGCAAGCAAAGAGCTTGTAACAGTTTCGCCTGTGAAATTTCCGTTTGTTTTAGCCAGTCGTAGTGTTTGTTTTAGCCGGTCGGTCGTACACAGTTCGGTTCTTCCAGGCTTTCATCCGTGTTTGAATCCGTTCCGTATTCTGCCTCAGCCCTAACGTTACACTGTGAGCGTTTTTTAAAAATCTCTTTTTAGGGGCGCCTGGGTGGCTCAGTGGGTTAAGCCTCTGCCTTCGGCTCAGACCATGATCCCAGGGTCCAGGGATCGAGCCCCGCATCGGGCTCTCTGCTCAGCAGGGAGCCTGCTTCCTCCTCTCTCTCTGCCTGCCTCTCTGCCTACTTGTGATCTCTCTCTCTGTCAAATAAATAAATAAAATCTTTAAAAAAATAAAATGTTTAAGAAAAATCTCTTTTTAAAGTCTCTCCGTTACATTCTTTTTCAGGGCTGTGTGGGATGGCTGTGCTGTAATCCTAACAGCTTCTGCTCTGGTGAGCTGTTTGCCGGGACTGGGTCAGTGTACCTGTCCTCGAGGAGGGGCCTCGTGAACTGAGTCCGTGCTCCCTTAACAAGCTCATCTTCCAGTCTCACCTCTGGCCTTCGCCTCGCAAGGCCACTGCAGTGTCGTTTCTGGTCCCGTGTGGGATCCCCTCACCCCCTGAACAGACTAGGCTATGCTCTTTTTAGGGTGAGAAGGTGCCAGCTCTATCTCTGGCCCCACAGTCCACCCTGGGGTCCCTTGAACTGGAGGCCGGCCACGCTGGCTGCACTTCCCGGGACTTGCACTGGGTAAGCCGTACCCCCAGGTTTCGGGGTTTAGCTCTTCCACTTTACAGCTGTGATTAGGCAAATCACTGTAATGGCTCCGTGCCTCCGTTTCCCAGGATACCAAATGGGATCTAATGGCATCTACCACATGTGGCTGTTGGAGACTTCAAGGAGCTGATACATAGAAAACTCTTAGAACCCTGCCCTGCCGGCAGTGAGCATGGGTGTGTCGGCGGTCCTTACCGACACAGGCCTCCGGTTCCCGGTTTGTTTGCTGAACTCGCCCCTGGGTGCTCGCATCTCCACCTCCTCCATCTGGAGGGTTCTTCCTGCCCCTCCTTTCGCCTGACCTACTCCGTAACTCTTGCCTAGACACCCCCTCTGAGGGAGGACTTTCGGCTTGGTGCAGGACCCCCTTGCTGAGCTGCTCAGGCTTTGGGCTTACTCTGCTGCCCCGTGGCCGTGTCTTCCAGCCTCGAGCCCCTGGAGGGCGAGGGCCACCCCTGTGGCCGTGTCTTCCAGCCTCGAGCCCCTGGAGGGCGAGGACCACCCCTGTGGCCGTGTCTTCCAGCCTCGAGCCCCTGGAGGGCAAGGGCCACCCCTGTGGCCGTGTCTTCCAGCCTCGAGCCCCTGGAGGGCGAGGGCCACCCCCGTGGCCGTGTCTTCCAGCCTCGAGCCCCTGGAGGGCGAGGGCCACCCCTGTGGCCGTGTCTTCCAGCCTCGAGCCCCTGGAGGGCGAGGACCACCCCTGTGGCCGTGTCTTCCAGCCTCGAGCCCCTGGAGGGCGAGGGCCACCCCTGTGGCCGTGTCTTCCAGCCTCGAGCCCCTGGAGGGCGAGGGCCACCCCTGTGGCCGTGTCTTCCAGCCTCGAGCCCCTGGAGGGCGAGGACCACCCCTGTGGCCGTGTCTTCCAGCCTCGAGCCCCTGGAGGGCGAGGACCACCCCTGTGGCCGTGTCTTCCAGCCTCGAGCCCCTGGAGGGCGAGGGCCACGTCTGTCCCGCTTCCTAACTCCAGGCCCCTGCTTAGCACACGGGCCACTTTAGGCCTCTTTCTCCAAAGCTGGGTCCTCTCCAGCGTGGGCTTCGGGGATTAGAAGCTCCGTGATCTTCCCAGGGAGCGCCCTCGCTCTAGAGGTCCGAGGTGGGCACAGCGTCGAGTTCCGGGCTTTACTGAGGCAGTCACCAGGGTCATCATCCTTTGCTCACAGGTTTGTCCCTCCCTTGGGTGCCCCTCAAGCACGTGGGGAAGCGTGCCCAGGATCAGGGAAGCCTGCGTGGTTAGCTGGACCTTCTCGACGTGGGCAGCGTCCAGGGAGCCGCTGAGCGGGCGTCTGTGCGAGCCCCCACCGAAGCCGTCATCGGGGTCGAAAATGCCGGCTTGCAAGTGTGCTTCTGTTCCCTTCCATACGGGCCAAGTCCGCGCGGTGCTGAGCCTGCCTTAGGGTGCGATGAGCGTGCGGGACTTCGTCCTGTGCTGATCTTCTGCGGGTTCACCTTGTCGTCAGAGACCTCGCAGCAGCCTCGTGCCGTTGCTGGTCTCCGTGTGCGCAGCCCCGCAAGCGCCTGTGTCGGCGTGTCCGCCCCGCGGTGCTCGGGTGTGGCCGCGCTGGGCGATGGGGCCTTCGAGGAGGTCTGTGGGGGACATTGCGCTCACTGAGGAGGGCCTTCCTCATTGTGAGGAAGGGGACGTGGGACACAGACGCAGCGGGAGGAGCCCGTGAGGGTGCAGGGAGAAGGTCAGCCACGGAGAGAAACCGCCGGCCCTCCGGACCCCTCGCCCCTCGGCCCTGGCCTCTCTGTGTAGCTCCTGGTCCGTGGGGGTTCTGGCACCCCAGCAAGCTAAGAGCGGTCAGGGATGGCTGCTGCGGCCCTCATCGTGGGCATCACCTCAGCTCTCCTTGCTGCGGAGGTGTGATGGCGGCAGCAGCCCTGCCTGGCCGGCTGCTTCCCCGAACGCCAGCCTGGTGGGCGCAGTGTGAGTGGGGAGGGCGGAGCCCAGCACGTGGGAGTTGGGGAAGAGGATTCAAATGGCATTTATTCTCCTTCGCAAAAAAGCAGTTTGAGAAGGCCTCTTTTTTACATTTTTTTTAGAGCAGCAAATCGAGGGATGGTACGGGCTTTTATGCCCCCTGCCCGCACACCCCTGCCCGCACACGGGCACAGCTCCCCCATGTACAGCACTGAGTGGTACCGCTGTGACAGTCGAGGGGCCCGCACTGACCCGTCCTCCTTACGCAAAGCGCATGGCTTACCTCATGCTTGGGTCCTGGGGACAGCATCCGTTTCTCAAATCAGATTCAGCTGTGAATCTGAAAAGCTGGTTCCGGTGAGTAATGTTTGTCCTGAATCGTGTTTACTTTTCCCCATAACATTTCTATGCCTTTGTGGCAGTGAGGCTGGCTCTCTGTCTCGTTCCGCGGACTGGCCTCGGAAGGTCCCTGAACCAGCCCTTCCTTGAATGGAGCCTGATGACATCTTGTGTCTCAGGCTTCTGCGAAACACATGAGTGACTCTGCTTCCTCTTCAAACCGGCTTTGTTGTTTTGTTTTTCTTTTTCTGGTCTTAGTGTCCTGTGGTCTCCGTGTTGCCTCAGCCTTACCTGTCCCTGCTACTCTGTGGCTCCTGGAGCAGAGAGCAGTGGCTTTCCTCCATTTGTCCTGCTCCAGTATCAGAAAGCGGCTCTGATGAGCAAGCTGGTGGGGTTGACGGGACGGGCTGTCAGGTGCAGAACGGACTTTTCTCCCAGGAACATCTTGCACCCCAGTCTCCTTGTTGAAGCTTCTGGGGCTCTCTGTGTGACATCCTCTCACCTTTCCCTAGAGGTTTAGCTGGTCTGGGTCTCTGTGTGAGTGCCTGGGTCATCGTGTTGAATTTTGATCGTTATCTTTAGGATCTTGGACATTAATGTTTATGTTGCTGTGTAGATTTCTTCTCTGGTGGAAATAAGTTGTAATTTGCCTTTAATACTGCCTTCTATTCTTGAGAACTGCACACAAACGAACTCACTAATGAGTTCAGTAAATGTTAAATAATTAGGTAATTGGTGTTTCCAACAGATTATGCAGAAGTCTTTGAATTTTTATATAGGTGTTTACAGAGTATTTTAGTGATAATAAGGAAGTTAGCTATCGTTTTTTAGATGGAATAGGAATTCATTATTTTTTCCCCAATTACGATAATGAGATATAAGCCCCTGTAACTTGAAAATTCTGTCTACGACACATTTCCAGGAGTGAACCTTAACATAATTTGAAGAGTGAAGGATGCTTGCGTTTGTTCTCAACTTTTCTAGAACTGAAGTAAATTATATGTAATCAAAAAGCTCATACGGTATTAATCCACAAATATGAAATCGTGTTTGGAGATGGATTGGTGTCATCCCAGTTCACTATGAAACAAAGGATGTTCTCTCCTAGGTGTCCCCCCTCCTGCTGGAAGGTGTTCTTGACCTTCCCTTTGTACCTGCTCCAGGGAGGGGGTGCCCCCCTTCAGAGGCTCATGGCAGGGACACTCCGACCTCCCTCCTGTGTCCGGGATCGAGCCTGGGGGTAACAGGGTCTTCGGGATGCGAGCTTGGGGTCTTTGTAAAATCGGAAGCTCGTGCACTGTTGATAAATGGCCACATACAGGTGCATGACACCTTGACTAACAGCTGTGATGGAATTGAAGGTGGTCTTTCCTAGGAAATCCTTATTGAAAAACTGCCCATTTTGAGTGAGTGTAATTGTACAACGAGCCCTCTAAGCTTGGTGAAAACGTTGCAGAATGCAAATGGAAGGTTTGTGGCTGTTTTTCCTTCCTGGATTTGTTACCTTTGCAGCAGTGAAGAGCATCAGTATTTCATGGCCTTTCCCTGGGATTTTTGTGCCCTGCGCATTGTAAGGAGTGTGGCCCTGAGTCTCTGTTGGCTTCCTGTCTTCCTGACGTCCTCGACCCTGCTGCTTGGGGTGGGGGCTGGGGGGACTCCATTTTCCTCTGAGTTCGCTAATTTCCCTGTTCTCCTCCTCTAAGTGGAAGCTGTGAGGTTCTCTGTCCTTACTCTCCTTTCTGAGGTTGGAAATCGTGTCACCGTTCTCTCGTAACATCGTGAACTCCCTGTGCAAATCTCTTGCGTCTTTCTGTGATTGCCACCCAGCGCCGTGCCCCGTGCCGCCGCGCCCCGTGCCACCGCTCCCCACCGGGCCTCCCAGCCTTCGTCTCTGCTCTCGGTGAAAATGCCGTTGATCTGGAGTCTCTCGCAAAGCATGTCAGATCCTTTTTGCTCTTTCTTTTTTCCCTTCAACTTTCTCTTATTTTCCCATTTCAGTCTTGGATGCCCTTCTGATGAGCCCCGCGCCTGCTGCAGTCCGGTCTGCTCTGCTCTGGGGCGGTGTGGGCATGAGCCAGACCCTGGTGGCAGCGTGACCCGCTCTCCTGCTTAGTGCTCAGGATTCCAGTGAGCAGGGTTTGGCCTTCTTGGGGTTTTGTACGGCAGTGAGGTGATCACCCAGTTCTCTGGGAGCACTCGACTTGCCAAGGCCCACGTGCTGGCATCTTCCTCTACCCTCCAGCCTTACCCTGCTGGTTTCTCGAAATCTCCAGCCCTTAGTGCGTGAACCACATCCTTGATAACGAGGATGAATGAGATCCTACGGCATGTTGCGTGGACCTGGACCATGTATTTACCTGTATACTGTATTTCCAGTATTTACTCAGAATGACTTTTCTCAAATATTTAACAAGAATTAATAATTGAATGTACTCTTGGCTTCTTACCTCGCCCTGGGATCTCGTAAGATCTTTGAAGCTGAAACTAGTTTGGGCCCTTAAGGGGTTTATAGAAATTAGGTATGTCTGAGTATGGAAATGGTTGGCATGGTGAAAAAAAATTGAGTCCTTAAGTAATTTGCTATTCCCAGTGATAATTAGAAGAAACCCCGTCCTAGCTCCATTTTCCAATCTTTTTTCTTTTTTTTTCCCTCACTATTTTAGGGGAGAGTTCTTGAGGTATTAGCAGCTTTTTTTTTTTTTCCAGTGGATCCTCAAGGTAAGTGGCTTTGGCCTATTGTGTTGCCTTGATGGGTTATTAAATTGTCACTTCTACGAGCTGAATGTGGGTTATAGGGCGTGTTGTGCCACATATCACCTTAGTCATCAGGAACATTTCAGAAAACTGAGTCAGAATAAATTTTTCTTAATTTATGATGGAAATTAGCAATTTTATTAGGTCCTTTAAAAAGTTTGTAGTTTTGAAAAAACCTTAAAAATATATATACATCTTTGTTCTCAGAGGTCTGCAGACTGCCCTTAATTTGTCTTGTGAAAGGACGCAGGTTTTAGTGGAACGCTTACACTGCGGGCGCGGACCCGCGCGGGATGCAGGTTTTAGCGGAACGCTTATGCTGCGGGCGCAGACCCGCGCGGGTGCCGTCCCGGGGGTAGCCCGCACGGAAGGCTGACGCGCTCCAAGATTTACGGTGCACCACCTTGGCCATCATTCCCCTAAGTATTAATTTTAACTCCACTAATAAGAAACTGAACAAAAGTGGAATTATGAGTTCAGTAGTATTCTATGAAAGGTCAGTTGTTAAAAAGGCAGAGTCTGACATTCTGTGAGAAAGGTGCCTTCATTAATCATCCTGATAGGAGAACATGGGGCGCTCTTGGCCAATCCCAGCGAACCTTGCAGCATGCAGTTTCGGTCCTGGATGTGCACATCTCTATACAAGGATTACTTAAGCACATACTGAGATAATGTGAGGAATTTATCTCTGCAATCTGAAGATGTGTGTATAGTACGAAAAAAAAACCTTACAAAGTATGCTTCACTGTTTTGAAAAAGAAAAGACAGCAGTTAATTTTAGGGGCCTGTTGTGATGGAAGCACATTCTGGCCACACTCCACGTAGCTTTGCTGGATCTCCAGTGGGTGACGGCACATCTCCTACATCCATCCTCCACAAACGCAAATATGGTTCCTTGAGTCTCCTTCACTTTCTGTGTTAATGGATGAGCTTTCTACACTTTGACCCTGTAGTGTGAACCAATTCTAGCCTACCCCAGCTCAGTTTTTACGGCAGCAGAGGGCCTACTGGGTGCACAGAATTTAGATCTCACGTTGCCGTAGGAGTATTTTGTGTGTCCTGCTGATTTCATGCTGAAGTTCAGTACAAATCCATGAATTATTGAGCAGATACCTCCGTTGAGCATCTTTTATGGCGGCCTCCTGACCGGTCTTCAGCTGTTGAAGCGCAGTATTGTCAGTGCGGAGGTCTGCTTCGGGAGTGCCTTGTGCTGCTGCTACTGCGCTTCCTTGGGAAGGCAACTGAAAATGAGATCACCAGGAACACGCGGTATTTCTCCTTAAACAGGTATTTTTGGACTTTTTTTGTCCTGAAGCTGATTTGTGTAAATAGGATGTTGCTTTTCTTGTTCTGTCCAGTCGAGCTGCATTACAGGGGTGGGGGTGATAGGAACACACTGTGGTTTCCTCCTTGGTGCAGGAGGTTGTCTCCATGGAGGAGGTGGCCAGGGAAGTTGTCCTTCATTTTCAGAGATTCAAGAGTCTGTCTCTGCTGTCCTCCTGCTGGTTCTCCCTCTCACCTCCTTGTATCTCCCCTGCCTTGCTAGGATATTAATTTCTCCTTTACTGTAGAAGCAGTAGGTGGAGACTGGACTGTGAGAATAGGGACGATCCCAGGCGTGAGACATTTCCTTTGGAATTCCCGCTCAGTGCAGAGAGCACTGGGCTGGTCAGGGCGGGATTGGGGGAAAAGGCCAGGAAGGAGGTTGCTGTGACCTTGGCTCGGCTAAGCCCAGCAGGCCCTCCTCTACGGCAGGAGGCCTAGGATGAGGGAGTAGCAGGTGCATGGATGTCACCTGTCCTGCGCCCACCCCAGTGCTTCACCCTCAGGTGTGCTCACGGCTGCTTCTGCAAGTGCAGGAGCTCCAAGAACTTAGGCAGCTGGCACAGCATCCCCCGTTGCCACCATCTGACGTTTTATAAATGTGGATGTGAAGTTCATAGCTTGTCTCTCACGTGATGGCAGGAGTCCCTCTTGCCTTGGAGGATGGTGAGTCTCCTCTCCAGCCTAGAACCCTGCACGGGGAAGGTTTGGTTCAGTTTTATGAAGACAGAGTTTGTCGGGGTCTGCAGATAGCAGAAACTGCCACGTCTGCAGTGCTGTGGTTTTGTCTCTTGTCGTGATGTTTGCTTAATGGCCCTTCGTGCTACATTGACCAGGTCCATGGGCTGCTCAATGTAAGTGATTACATTTGCTTATGATTAAAAACTTCCTGCATTAGAAATGCAGCACCCAGGACTGGTAAATGGTTTGTTGTTGAAACTTTATACTTCATTAGCCACGTCGTCAACTAAGAGTTGTCTAAGAGTTAGGGACACTTGTAATGAGCTGTGTAATAGAGACCCGCCAACAGAGTAGAGACCAAGTCTTCTTGGAGCAGCTCAGCGTGCAGATAAAAGGCTACCGAACACGCCAGTGCACCCTGCTGCGGGCTCAGGCGCGCTCGTTCTGACTTGGAACAGCCTGGGCGAATAAAGTGTTTTATCCCTGGAGCGAGACTTGTTGTAAAAAATTATATACCGTTCATGACCAAAATCCTTCAAAACGCTCTGTGACCATTCCCCTCTGAACCCTGTAGCTTAAGTCTTAAGCATCTCTCGAGTCTCTCGATATAGCATTAAAAAAAAAAAATTCCGTTCGGTGGTGTTTGTTTGGGCGTGCCCCTGCAGCTCTCCCAGGCGGCCCTACCCCTCGTTCCTCTGGCTTTTCCTCTGGTACATGATGACCACGGGAGCCCTTGGCCCTGACGTCCTGTGTCCATGAGTGATTATGTGCCTTATTATCTGAAGACACCTAGCAAAGAGTTAGTCCTGGAATGACTGCATTAAATGTGATGGGCGTCTTTGCGGCAGACGTAAAATCCTTAGTCTCGAAAGCCGTTGCTCTGTGGGTTAGACAGCTGTGTCTGCTTCTCCTCGGACAGCAGTAGGAGCATGTTTGTTTGCCTGTTACAGGTCACATTTGCTTGGTGAACCTTACTTGTTGCTGACGGCGACTCTGGCTGGGGTGGGGGGTAACCCTGGCTCTGGAAGTCGAGGAAACCAGGCCAGCCCGGTCCTGACTCTGCCGTTTCCTAGCTGTGTGACCTATGCCTCTTCCTCTAGGTCACTTTGTAAAAATGAAGTTAATCCCAGTGCCACAATATTTTGGGAGGAGTAAGAACACAGACTTCCACTTAAAGGTATGCTTGGTACATGAAGGCCCTAAGTCGTTCTGCGCGTGTCCGCTGTGGGATGCGTGGTTTGAGGCACCTGGCATCTGGTTTCTAGGGACGGTCAGGGTGTACGGCCGGCTCGTTGGGCTTCCGATGGCCTTCGCAGGTCCTAGGGGGGAAGGCCAGACCTTGTTAGTGTGCAGAGGCCGTCCCTTCCATGCGCCTGGGAGCTGTGGCTCTCTGTGGCGGGCATTGTGACCTCACGTCCCACTTCCCCTCCCCTGCACCCCTATTCTGTAGGACTTCACCTCGTGAGCTACTCAAACTTTGAGACCATTTTTTTCTTGTAGAAATTAAAAATTGGAAGAACAGAATTGGATGCTGTGTGAAGGTGCAGAATTCCTCTCACCCCGTCTTTGTCTTCCTGCTTGCGGGCAAGGTCAGGTGATGGGTCGTGCTGGTCGAGAGAGAGTAGTTCTGTCATTCATGGGTTGCTAATTTTTGGAGCACTGCAATACAATTAAATATACTTAACCTTAAAATTACCCTGAACGTGCCTGAGTCTTTGATTCACAAGCCCCTTCTGGTTCTTAACACGGCCTCGGTTTGATCGTTATAAGGATGAATCATCCTTGTGCTGGTGGGAATGGACTGTTTCAGCGGTTTAAATGCCCAGTAATTGAGAACTTTCCCCTCTGCTCTGTGTGCAGTGCGGCCGACGGAAGGCGAAATCTTGACCCTTCGTCTGTCTGTGCTGTGCCTGTCGCCATCTGTGTCGGAAGAAGGTCAGCCCGGGGAGATGGGGGACTGGGCCGGCTGAAGCCTCAGCAGGCCTTTGGAGGCGGTGGTGTGCGGGCCTGGCCATAGACAGGACACCCTCCCTGGCACCTGTAATGTTCCCCAGAGCTGGTTTCTCCTCTTCCTCTCCTCCCTGTCTCTCTGGCTGTGTCTCCTCCACCGCCTTTCCTTGCCCTGACTTGACTTCTCCATTCAAGGAGCCTGCCTTACTGGCTCTGTGCTCTGTCGTGGGCAGCTCCAGAGCTAAGGTGGTGACAACCACCCCATCGCTGACTCTTCTGGCACGCACCCTTCCCTTGGTTCTCTTCCTCAGGCGCAGGGCTGGAGGCCGTGACCCAAGATGGGCTTCCATGGCTCTGAGGTTTTCCCTGTCTTCCCCCATCATATGAATGCTTTCTGGTTGAGGAGGGGAGAGGGAAGGCCCTTACAAAGAGCCTTTCCTGTCCTTCTGTGTTACCCAGAGAATAGCACCCTAGATAGGGTCCTGTTGGTAAAGAGGCCCAAGGGGCGGACACTGGCTTGTGCCGGTGACCCTCAGCTGGGCCCTGTGTGAGAGCAGAGTCTCAGAGCCGCGGCATTGCTGGGAACCCAGTCCACCAAGCGGGGGTGATCTCCTTGTAGGTGGAATTGGAAGAATTATAGGTACCCTGAGCTCCCGACAGGTAAGCCAGTGGTAAAAGGAAAGCCACAGTGTTCCCTCTGAACTGATCTACGAGGCCATGAAAGCACCACTTTGAATCATATGTGGTGGGTGTGTTAGGACAATGTGACACCGGTGTGCGGACCTCCCAGCCTCTGTGAGCCGCCTCGCAGCACATCTTGTCGAACGATGGACATGCTCTTGTGTGTTTCAGCTGTTCACGTGTGGCTGGAAGGAAATTATATATTGAAGATATAAAATACTGGAAGTTAGAAATTATTATGCTCAGCTGTAATTTCTGGTCCTTTGGATATGGTGGATCTATTGCTAATTACGGCCTGTGACACAGCTGTGTCAGACACCGAGTGTAACCTGTAGTCTGTGTCCTCCCCTCATCTGTCCCTGTACCTGGGTCATAGCCCGGAGACCACTCCTGTGGAGTGCGGTGGAGGCGGCCACTCCTGTGAGTGTCCCCTTCCCAGGGCATCGGGGGTTCTAACAGGACATCTGGAAGTATTCTGATGACTGTTGTGTGAAGTAGTGCATTTTGGGGTGTGGAACACTGAACTGCCCCGTCCCCGGTCCTCGCACCTGCCGGTCCTCGCACCTGCCGGTCCCTGGAACGGCCGCCGGTCTTGTGCTAAGCTTGGACCCTGGTGTATGGAAGTTTGTGGGGCTCTGCCAAGGAGAGGGGTCCCTGAATGTGCCTCAAAGGGCAGGACTCCAGGTCTGTGTTCTGTCATAGATGACCCTTCGCAGACCTCTTTCGGGGCCTGGCTCAGCCGCTTCTGTGGTTCCTCTTGCTGACAGGCTCCCCAAAGACCCGGTCGTTCACACTCAGCCTGGCCTGTCCCCCAGCAGCAGCCAGATGCCCATTTGAGCAGCTCTCTGGGGCTGGGGGCGGGGCTGGGGTACAGACCCCCACCCCAGCTCTGCCTGCCCTCGCAGAGGTGTGGGGGCAACCGCACGCTCGGGAGGCCCTACCCCTGTTCAGTTAGCGCCAGACCTGCAGGCGGAGAGCAGCCTCCTGGCAGAGTGGAAATGGGCAGCAAAGGTGGGGGGTCTGAGTCCTTGTTCACCCAGACCTTTGATGGTTACACACACACAGCGGTTGCTGTAGTTCTTGGATTAGGAACTAACCTGCCTTTCAGACTGTGCCGTCGTGGGCACCAGTGGGTGCGCCCAGCCCTGGTGCCTCGGGGCCTTCTCCTGGCTTCCTGCGCCCCTTCTAGAGGCTCCCACCCAGCGGCGGCCGCGTCCTGCCTTCCCGCTCCAGCCTCCCTCGGGACGGGACGGGGTGGGTGTTGCCCGCACAGCCAGCCACAGTGAGCCCTCCCCTTCCCGTACACCCCGTCTGCACTGTAGTCGCCTTCCTTCTGCTTTGGGGGTCCCGAGACTGCCTTGCCCTCGATGAGTCACCAGGAAGATTCACACAGTCCACGGAGGGTCGTGCCCCCGACCGGCTGCCAGGGAGGAAGGACACGGAGTCAGAACAAGGGACGAGACGCGCAGGCCAGGTCTGGAGGCCCCAGCACACGCGTCCAGGAGGCCTCTGCTCGAGGGACGTCCTCCGGCGGCAGGTTGTGGTGGCGTGTGTGTCTGTGGTGTGCCAGGCTTCTCCGGGGGGATGGGGCGCAGTCATGTAGGCACCTGTGCGCAGCACGGACCCACGTTCCCGATCCGGAGGACGGCACGCGTTCCCGCGACTCAGGAACGGCACATGAAGAAGCCGTGGTTTGCACACTTCCGGCGTGCCCGGGCTCTCTTCTCCGGGAGTGGTGGGCGCCCGCCCCACGTTCCGGGCCCCAGGTGCCAGCGAGGACCAGCCCTTTCTCAGGAGTGCGGGGCCTGCTAGGCTGCTGCCGTGCCCACCGCTCCTCCAGCGGAGCGTCTCTGCAGCCCTCTCCCCACCCGAGTCTGGGCTGGCCTGGCGGCTCGGTCACGGAGTGTGGCCCATGTGGCCTCGTGGGATGTTTGAGCCGAGGCCTCGAGGGGCTTTGCTGCCGCTGCTGAAACCACCTCGGGACCCCGCGAAGACCCTGCGCTGGCCCCTGTGGCCGAGAGGCCGGCGGGACGGACGGGGCGGCACCACTGCTGGACATGTGGGACGGGCTTCGTGGGCCCCCTGGCCCCTGTTGACTTGCCGGCCTCTTGCTGCCGTGGGGGACCCCAGGCAAGGCCGTCCGAACTACCCCGCTCAGCTCAAGCTGCTGACTGGAGAAGGAGCCAGTGAACAGCCGACCGGTGTGAAGTCCGTGCTGCGGTTTGCTGGGCTGTGCTTGCTGACCCGTGCGGCCTCACCCGCCTTACCCTGGCGTCCTTGCCCAGCCCCGCCCCTGCTTCCCCGTGAGCAGTGGGCAGGGTCTGGCCTGCTCCTCCCTCCGCCTCTCAGGCCCTCCCGTCCTGATCCCCTGTCTCCACGTGGCCTCTGCTCGCTCCTGCTTACGTACCTATGTCATTTCTCCTGTGTCCTGGCTACCAAGTCCCGTCTGCCGGCCCCTCACCGTCCTCTGTTCTTTCGTTGACCCTCCTGGCTCTGGCTTCCCCCCATTCCCCTTCTAGAGTGCTTCATCTCCTCTGTGCCTCTTCGAGTATCAACACCCTAGAAGGACCACCCAGTGACCCTCCCTGACACCTGGTATTCCATGGTACCGGGTCCCCCAGGGTCCTTCATTCAAGCCTGTGACCGTCTGTGCCTTCCTAACTGAGGTCCGCTCTCAGCCACCTGTGCATTCTGCAGGGGTGAAGACCACGCCCTCCCCTCCCCTTGAAGCCCAGAGGTTCCCCCCGGGATGGTGTGCACACGGGGCATATTGTGTATTCACAGGTACCCTACATGTGTTCCCACTGACCCGACAGACCTCGATGGGAGGCAGCAGGGAAGTTCGACACTAAGGAATCTGCATGCTCATGTCTGTGTGGTAGGTGTCCTTGAGACCGTCTGAGGACCCAGGCACAAAGTGTCCACTGGCCTTCTGTATTCTTGCTTCCTCTTGTGAAAGAGGCCGCTTGGCCAGCAGCGGGCTGAATCCAGTGTTCAGGTGGTGGTGGGCCGTACCTATCCCGCATCGTGCGGGTCTGCACTCCCTGCTCGGGCGCCTGTGGGGCTGTCAGGTCTGAGTCCTGAACGCCAGGGTGGGCGTCCCTGCGGCGGCTGGGGCAGGGTCCCGTGCTTGGTGTGGGTAGACAGAGTGACACGCTGATGACGTCATCACTGTTAATTGATGCTGGGAACGGCTGTCTCCCGGTGCCTGGAGGGCCTTGGGCCATGGTTACAGGTGGTGCTGCTTCCTTCCACTTTGCCTGGGTTTTTGTCAAGAATCCTCGGCTTGGCAGACCTGCTTCTGACTGTTGGAGCTTGTAGAAACCTGGGAGAGTAGTAAGTTTGTCTTTTTCACAGGAAACCAGTGCCTTTCTTCAGGCTTCAGCCTCTTCTGGCGGATGACCCCCTAGAGCCTCTCCCCCCGCCATCCAGCCTTTGTGTTTGGCAGGTTGTCACCTTTGCCTTTCGTGGCTGTCTGCTTGGAGGAGCATTGTCTGTCGTCCTTGGAAGAGTGACTGCTCCCAGCCATTGCCATCGCCCTGCCCCCCCACCCTGTGTCCCCCGGGGGTCCGGGCGGAGGCTCTTCCCATCGCTAGTGGCTTTGTTCACCGAGAAGCATGCCTGCCGGCAGTGGTGGCTTGGCGCGTGGTCGCGAGCACCCCAAAAATCTCGAGAACTCCCCAAGAAAGCACCATGTGTTTAAGAAGACTCAGAAACTGGGGAGGGTGTGGGGTTCAGGGCGCCCCACGTAGTGGATTAGAAATCCTGTGCTCGTCCGGAGGCAGACAAGTGGCAGCCTTATTCAAGGGGAAAAAAAATCTACTGGAGTCTCAACACAGTATCTTAGTAGTAATAAAAGTGGTAGTGCAGATTTACTGGTGCGGGAGTTTTAACCGTAATTCTGTGGAATGGTGGGTTATTCTGTGTTCAAGAGCTACATTTATCACAAAAATGATGATATACAAATCACTTCCATATCACAAAATGTTCTTGGTCAAAATTGGCTTGAGGCAAGTGATATCTTCGAGTAAACAGTATATGAAGACCATATCTTAAAATGATAGATCACCTAATTTTGTTCTGACAGAGGTTTTTGCCGCAACAAACATCTGTCATTGAAATACCAATTCAGAGATATGGAAGCCAAATTGTCGAGGTTTTCTCGGATTTGTCGCTTCTAACTTAAGAATGCTGCCGTACCGCTTGGTAGCTTTGCTAAGATATCAGGCAGTGTTGCACTTTAAGGCATATTAACATAAAATAAACGATCTAGAGAAGTATTCCTGCTCCAGATGCAAACCAGCAGCCCTCTGGAAGTAAGGACGCCAGGCAGTGGCCGAGGAGCATGTGGAGACGTCCCCTGAAGCTCGCTTTGCAGATTGGGGACCAGGACTTGATGTCCTGAAAGCAGAAACTTGGCGTTGTGTCCTGGGTCTCTCGTATTCACCTCAGGGTTTTGAAAGGGCTGTGATTATCATGTTGTTCCCAAGACTTGAAGTGCCGTTTTGTGCTGTCCTAATGGGAAGCAGGTTCACAGAGACAATGGTGATGTCACGGGCCCTTCGGATCTCCTTTTTCTTGGCATTCCTCCTTGGGGGGTCTCCCTCGGAGTCCTGCATGGACCAAATGTCCTGGGATTTGAGGTTTCAGGGAGCTCTGAGTGGGGACAGATGTCCTGGGATTTTAGAGACAGATTTCCAAAGTACAGTCTAAAGAATTTCCACTGTGTTACTGTTTTTCAAAAAAAAAAAAAAGAGATCTTGGTCCAAAACTCGATTATGTGATAGGTTTTTTCTTTCTCCAAGGCAGAATTTCTGAGATGCTTGAACAACTTTCTAGACACTCATCATGGATGACCAACTCATACACGTTGTGTTTCAAACCAAGGAGAGCCTCTTTTCGGGTCAGAGTGATGTGAGAGCCCCGGGCGCTGATGTCATCTGGCAGCTCCCGTGGGCCTGGCCCAGGTGGGGCTTTCTGGCAGGAGTGGCCGCCGGCCCTGTGGCGGACCCCCTTCCCTTCTGCCGTCTCGTTCCCCCAGCCCCCGGCCGAAGCCGCCCCTTGTGCCTTGCCGTTGCCTGCCTTCAGAGAACGGCGTTCTCGAACTCCAGCAGCTCTGTCCAGCCCCTCCTGTCCATCAGGTGACCGTCCTAGAATGGAGATTTCCGGTACGTTCACCGTTTCTTCTTGCATGAGAAAACGTTGTCAGCATTGAACAGGTCCCGTCCTACGCGTCAGTGTTTTATTCCATTGTCACCATCTGGGACAAGCCCTGATGGTCACACACAGCGTGATGTCAGGGACATCAGAGTCGGGCTGTAGGCCCAGCCGCAGCCCTTAACGCTTTGGGAAGTTGCGTCGTGCTGTGTAACTTCTCTGAGCTGCAGGCTCAGCTGCTGACGCGAGGTCCTTCTGCTTGCTCTCGGGGTCCAGGCGTGATGATGTGCGTGAAACACCAGGCCCAGGGCCACACAGTGGCGGTGGTAGCAGTCGTGAGACTAGTCGTCGGTCGTGTCCATCCCACCTGGTGTTTGTTAGACTGGGGGCGACTCCGATGCGCTTCCATTCGCTGTCTTTCTTGAAAGTTGACCTAACTAGCTCACTTATCCGGGTTGACAGCCAGTCGTCAAGCCGGGGTCCCCGAGTCTGCACACTCGTCCCTGCTGGCCTTGTCTTTTCGCTGTGTTCCTGGCACCAGCTGTACCAATGACCGTGCCCTCCCTCGCGCCTCCTCGGCGCAGACCTGATGGGGATGGGGAGTTGAGCGGCCCTCCTGCCATCCCCTGTGGTCTCAGCCACGGGAGGACAGGATTTGGGGCTGAGAGCTAACTTTTTTTTTTTTTAAGATTTTTTAATTTATTTCACACACAGAGAGAGATCACAAGTAGGCAGAGAGGCAGGCAGAGGGGGGGGGGAAAGCAGGGTCCCTGCTGAGCAGAGAGCTCGATGTAGGGCTCGATCCCAGGACCCTGAGATCATGACCTGAGCCGAAGGCAGAGGCTTTAACCCACTGAGCCACCCAGGCGCCCCACTGAGAGCTAACTTTGGTGGGTCGTGAACATGCAGTGAAATGCCTTGGTGCAGCCTGGCCTCATGTGCACGAGGGGAGGGCGGAGGGCTGGATGCTGAGCGGGTCCTGCAGAAGGTTCTCGAGGAGTCCTGCCCTGGGCTCTGCTGCCGCACACGGGTCTTCTCACCACCGCGCCCTCCCGGGTGCTAGGACTGAGCTGTGTGCAGGTTGTAAGGGCCTTTCTGCTTCAGTGGGCTCCACACCCCCTTTCCCCCTTGGTTCTCCGACTGCATGTGCGCTCCTCGTGCACGGCGCTCGCTCTCAGTAACGGCGTACGGGGGGCTGCCTCCATTTCTCCACCCCGTGGCCACCTCCACCGCCCGTGCCCCCACGTCCTGGGCCCTGCTGCTGGCCCCGCACTATGCGGCTCCGAGTAGTGCCCTGGGTCCCGCTGCTGTTCCTTGACCAGGGTCCCAAACTGAGAACACCAAAGTCAAGAATCACAGGTTTTGAGTAGGAACAAGGGACCGTTAGGTTCCTTTGTGTTCAGTGGAACGAAGATGTGTGTTTAAAGAATCCTCCGTGTCCCACCCTATCCCCGGGGCTTCTGTTGGGCTCTGCGCTCCCGGGCCAGCTGTGCCACCCGAGCCCACCGGAGCGCCCGGCCGCGCGTGGGGAGGTGCGCTGGGGCCGCAGCCCCGCCGGGCAGTGCCCTTCCCCCGGGCCGCCTGGCGCTCGGGGGCGTCAGGACCAGGACTGCGGAGTCCGTTTTCAAACAAGTTGTCTTGTGAAATATGGTAGTGAACTTAGCAAAACTGGTGCAGCCGTGGAGTCCAACAAAAATACTGCCGTGAAAATTATTTTAGTGCGACATAATGAGTTCTGTTTTTCATATCTGGCAGATATTACCCCCTAAATCTAATCTGCAATGCTGAAAATTATGCCATTTTTTATGATTTGTTTAATTTTGACTGAAAAAAAAATTCACTATTCATCGATTCTTGACCTGCACGTATTGAGGGGAAAATTTAGTTAATAAGAATTTTCATGAGGTGTAAATTTAAATGTATGAGGACTCTGCCTCTCCTGGAGTACTGTAGACGTTAATTTAACAATTCTGTGAGAGCCCGATGGCCTGAGGGCGTCTGAGGAACCAAGCGTGGAGGCGTTACTGTCGTTAGCCGGTCGACAGGGTCTGTCTGTGTGATCCGGGGACACTTGGTTTCCTCCCCTGCCTGGCTACATGAAGCTGAGAGTAATTAGAAGGTTATCCTTGTTGTCATCTGTTTGCCTGTGAAATGGTATCGGTACACCTACAAGTAGCAAGTCAAACGGAAGTCAGGCCGTGAGGTCGCTGTGTGCGTGTACTCGACGGAAAGTTTCCTCCTGGTTCCCCAGATCTGCAGTTCAAAGAGGGCTTTAAAGAAATCATAAAAAATGAAGGATCCTAATATCGAAGTTGGGAAATGTGAGTGAATGACATATTCTTTACACACCTCAACTGTCAGCATTTCTAATCAAATCACCCAGCCTTCTTACTTCTTAAATGATACAGGCAATATTTCCTGTAATAAACACCCCTAAGTCTAATGAGCGGCCCTAAGGCAACTTCAAATATATGAATTCATTACAATTGAACAACATAATCTGCAGGGCAAGGATGCCGGCTACCCAGTCTCAACTTCACACGGCTTGGGTGTTTTATGAAAAATGTTACACATTTTGTTTACAACGTATTGCTGCTGTTTGAAGTATTGTATGTTCCTGTAGTACATAAGATGGGGCCGCATAATGGAGGAAAAATCAAGGAGGCAATCTTTCATTTTGTTCTTGTATGAAAAATTCAAAAGACTGAAAACTCACCCAGAGAAATTTTGCAAGCATATTATTTTCCAATGTTTCGATCAATTTGTCTGTCATCCATGCTGAGAGGTGGAAGGGGCCAGCAAAAGCAATTTAGCCTGTGAGGTCCAAACCAGAAATGTTTTAGGGAGCCTTGTCACAGGGTATTTCTTTATATTAGAGCCGCTGTGTGCTTTATTTGCTGGTCCTATTATGAAGAGAAATTGGTATCAATCATCTAAGTAAGCTATGAATATCTGATATAAGTATTACTCTTATATGCATGCATCAGAATAAAATATAAATTAACCTCTTAATGCATGCGAGAACCATGAGTGTGACAACAGGCTCTTGTTTTGGATTTTTCCATTTAACAATTCACGGCGCATTTTAATTGATAGTACCCAAGTGACACTCCGTAGAAGCATCTCGCATATGAACATTGCTGACCCTGCCAGGGCTTTAATTAAGCTATAATCTTCCCATAGTAAGTACATCTGGGATTGATAAACGTATCCAAACCATGCTTAAAATCTAAGGGCTGTTTTTCAAAATCGGTGCAGGTAGGGGAGTTTTAAATGGCTTTCATACAGCATCCAGTTAAATTTTTAGTTGGGATTTGTCAAGATCAAGTTATGTTAGTGGTAGTTAATTCTAAGGTGAACCTACAGTTTCAGGGAAACTTTGTCACGGAAAGCCTATAATTATATATAACTACTCTGTGTACTCACTTCTTTAAAATTTAGACGTGCTCAAGATAATTTCCTTGAATCTTTTTTCTAAACACAAAACAAAAAAAATTAGTAGGCTTACAAAAGACACCTAGTTTAAATTGGTCATATTAGTCAAGGTCTTCCTCTTATGACAGCCCCATTGAGAAGTACTAGGTGTCTGCTCTGAATAGTTGGCTACTGTTCATGTGACACCCTGGGAGCCTGATGTTTCAAAGAGGGAATTTTGGAATTTAAAATATAATCTTTGAGCATGTTAGAAACTTATTGTAAGACAAATCTTCCAGTTGGTGTGGGTATCAATATCGTTTATATGGAAAAATGTCTTGAAACACAGTTGTCAGGGCAATTTGGGTAGAGCGTGTACTGTCCAGTTCTCCTTAACGTGGCATGAGACCTATTTTTTCTTTCAATGACTGCCTACTACTTTATAGTATGTGTTTATATCTAAATGGTGCACCAGCATTTCTCTTCCTTTTTCTCCCCCCAACATTTCTATTGTCTTAAACTAATCCTCTGTTAACATGTTTAGAGTTTTCCAGGATTTTTTTTTTCCTGTCTGTCTGGAGCTATGTCAGGCAATGTTAATTGTGAACATCTTTCTGTACACCTCTTAGTGTACATGTACAAGTCTATGCAGGGTAAATTTTTAAGTTTAACTTAGATTTCTTCCAATTGTTTTTAATTTTTATATTATAACTGAGATTGAATATTTTCCCTTGCATTTATTGGTCATTTGTATAAGTGAAATGTTTATTTGTCCATTGGTTTTGTCTTTTTCTCATTGATTTGTAAGAACTTGTTGCATATTAAAGATAGTCCTTTCTAATTTGCTTTCCTCCATGGATTTTTTTTTTTTTTTTAACGGAGTCAGATTTTACTTTTCATTTTGGGATACTTTGTAGATCTATGGAAGAGTTGCAGCGGTGATGTACAGTGCAGAGTACTGGTACACACTCTGTCCAGCTCAGCCTAATGATAAGCACTTACAGAGCCATGGTACATTTGTCAAAAGGATTAACCAGAAGTTAATATTGCTGCAGTTGTAGTTAGAGTTTTAAATTTTGTCCTTTGGCTTTTGAGTATCTTGGAAGCTTACAAAGGCCTTATTTACTTTCCCTTTTATAGTGGGAGTGGTTGGGGGTAGCCATCCATGCTTATTTTCTGTTTTCATCTTTGATGTATTGGAAATGTATTTTATGTTTTAAGGGAGTTTGGAGCATCTTTATTTTCAGCCAGATTCTTAAATCTGTCAGTATTTTTTTTTTGAATCAACTTTTTAGCTACAAACATTTTATAAAGACAAAAAACTACCTGCAGACTTTTTTTTTGTAGTTTATTATCTATTCCCTGACTGTTTTTCTTTTGCAATAGCTACTGTATGAAGTGTTTAAAAAGGAGAGTATAAAATTTAGTTTAACACTGTAGGAATTCTTCTAAGACAACTGGGTCGAGAATATTTTCCTTGGATCCTAAATAAATGGCTTCATAACTTTGATAGTTGGAGTTTTATATCATGAAGCAATTGTAAATCCACTTGAGGGAGGCAGAAGGACCTAACCCAGTTACAGGTCTTGCACTGGTTTACCAAGAGTACAATGTCCCTGGGGCACCTGGGTGGCTCAGTGGGTTAAAGCCTCTGCCTTCGGCTCAGGTCGTGATCCTAGGGTCCTGGGATCGAGCCCCGCATCGGGCTCTCTGCTCGGCGGGGAGCCTGCTTCCCCCCCTCTCTCTGTCTGCCTCTCTGCCTACTTGTGATCTCTGTCTGTCAAATAAATAAATTTAAAAAAAAAAAAAGAGTACAATGTCCCTGACCCCAGGAACAGAGTACTTCCTGAAGTCTAGGGATTAGTTGGACTTGTCATGGTTTACGCACCCTAGACGACCTATTTACCTTTAGCCATTGCCAGTTGGAGAATTTCACACACTCAGTTTTCAGCAAATGGAACACTGCCTGTAAGTTTTTGACTTTTTAAGAGTAAGTAAATACGTACTTTTTTTTTTTTTTTTGCCATGTAGAATCACCTTAACTTTAAGATTATCTTTAGAGAGAGTGGGAAGAGCCAAGGGAGAGAGAATCTGAAGCCGATTCCGTGCCCAGAACATAGCCCAGCATGAGGCCTCCCTCTCACGACCCTGAGATCATGACCTGAGCCAAAACCAAGAGTCAGACACCAACTGACTGAGCCACCCAGGCGCCCCTCCCCTTAACTCTCCTAGAAAACGACTGGTCTGAGGCTCACTGTGTGCCAGGGTAGCCCTTTCCATTAGGATTTTTTTTTTCCAGCTTTAAGGTATCTTTGACAAAATATGTAAAGTATGCAATGTGACGTGACATGTCTTATGAAAGGATTCCCATCAAGTTAACAACTTCTGTTGCCTCATATTTAAATTTTTTTATTATTTATTTATTTATTTTGGACGGGGTGAGAATCTGTAAGTTCTAGTCTCCTCACAGAATTCTACTAGGCAGTACAGGGTTACCAGCTGTGGTCACCATGGTACACTAAGTTAGGTCTTCAACCTCATTCATCTTGTAGCTGAACGTTTTTACCTCTAGTCTCTCTCAATTTCCCCCAGCCTTGGCAACCACTTTTCTAGGCCTCTGAGTTGGACTTTTTTTTTTTTTTTTTTAAATTTATTCCACATATAAGTGATGGTGGGCAGTACATCTCTCTCTCTGGTGTATTTCACTTAGCGTAATGCCCTCCAACTTCATCCATCTTGTTGAAAATGACAAGATTTCCTTCATGTCTGAATAATACTCCATTTTCTATTCTGTAGATTACTCTGTAGAAGGACACTTGGGTTGCTTCCATGTACTGGCTGTTGTACATAATGGTGCAGTGAACATAGGAGTAGATACCTTTTCAAGATAGTTTTCTTTCGTTATATGCCTAGAGGTGGGCTTGCTGGACGATCTCAGGTGGTTCTGTTCTGAATTCCCCGAGGAACCTCTGCACTGTCTCCCAGCACAACAGCACTGGTTTGCGTTCCCAGCAGCTGTGCACGAGGATTCGCTTTTCTCCATGTCCTCACCGGCACTTACCTCTTTTCTTTTTGATGGTGACCATTCTGACAGGTAGAGCAGAACGTCCTTATGGTTTTGATTTGTATTTTTCCTGGCGGTGAGTGACATTGAGCACCTTTTCATGTATCTGTTGGCCATCGGTATGTTGTCTTCAGGGAAAATAATTTATTCGGGTCCTTGCCCATCTTTAAATTGGATTATTTGGGTTTTTACTTTTTTTGCTATTGAGTTGTAGGAATTCCTGGCATACGGTGGATATGACCCCTGTACTGGATGTGTGATTTGCACATCTCTTTTCCCATTCTGTAGGTTGCCTTTTCACTGGTTTCCTTTGCTGTGCTTTTTAGTTTGATGTAGTCCCACTTGTTTTTTGCTTTTTTTGCCTTTTTGTGTCAAATCCAAATTACTGTACGTGTTTCCCTTTAGGAACGTCACAGTTTCAGATCTTACATTCAACTCTTCCGTCCATTTTTAGTTGATTTTTGCGTGAGTGGTGTCAGGGGGCAGGTGTTCTCTAGCACGTGGCCATCCAGTTTTCCCAGCACCATTTATTGAAGAGCCTCTGCTTTCCCCAGTGTATATTCTTGGCTGCTTTGAACATTGACCATATATGCATGGGTTTATTTCTGGGCTTTCTATTCTGTTTTTATGCCAGTAGTGTACTGTTTTGATTGTTATAGTTTTGTAATTATAGTTTGATCGGAGTTATGACGCCTTTAGCTTTGTGGTTTTTTTCCAGGATTTTTTGGCTATTTAGAGTCTTTTGTGGTTCCATATGAATTTTACAATTGTTCTATTTCTATGAAAGCTGCCACTGGAATCTTGATAGGGATGGCGTTGAATCTGTAGATTGCTTTGGGTCCTATGGACATATCTCTTCTTCCCATCCATGAGCATGGTATGTTTTTCCCATTTATTTGCATATTAAGTTTTTTTCATAAATGTTTATAGTTTGCAATGCACAGGGCTTTCACCTCCTTGGTTAAATTTATTTGTAGGTATTCTTTTTGGTGCTATTGTAAATGGGGTGGCTTTTTAAATTTCGCTGGTAGTTGGTTGTTCGTGTATACAGTCGTAGCTGATTCTTGGATGTTGGTTTTTGTAGCGTGCAACTTCACTGAAATCACTGAATAGTTTCAGCAGTTTTCTTGCGATGGCCTTAGGGTTTTTTACATATATTATCAGGTCCTCTTCAAACAGACAATTTTACTTCATCCTTTTTGACTTGTATGGATACTGTTTTTTTGCTAATTGCTCTAACTAGGAATTCTAGCACCCTATTTAATAAAAATAGTGAGGGGTGCCTGGGTGGCTCGGTTGGTTGAGCATCTGACTTCGGCTCAGGTCCTGATCCCGGGGTCCTGGGATCGAGTCCCGCGTTAGGCTCCCTAGTCAGCAGAGAGTCCGTTCCTCCCCCTCCCCCTGTGCCTTCCCCAGCTTGTGCTCTCTCTTAACTCACTTCTCTCAAATAAATAAAATCCTAAAAAAAAAAAAAGTGGTGAGCGTGGACACCCTTTTTCTTGTGACAGATTATTCCTAGGGGAGTGGATGGTGTTCAGCTTTTCACCTTTGTGTTAGCTGTGGGCTTGCCTTGATACCCAGTTTTGTTGAGAGTTTTTATCAGGAAAGGAAGTTGAGTTTTGTCAAATGCTTTTTCTGCTTCTGGGAGGATTATGGGTTTTATCCTTCACTTTGTTTTTAATGTGGTGCATCACACTGATGGATGTTGGAATAGTCTTATCTCGCTGGGGTAAATCCCTCTTGACCATGGTGCATGGCCCTTGCTGTATACTGTTGAACTTAGTTTGTTAATACTTCATTGCAGGTTTTTGCATCTGTGTTCATCTAGCATATTGGCCTCTAATTTTCTTGAAGCATCCTTGTCTGGCTTTGGTATCAAGGTGATGCTGGCCTTATAAAATGACTTTGGCTTTGTTCCCCCTTCAGTTCTTGAAGGGGTTTGAGAAGGATTGGTGCTCCGTAAATGTTTGGTATAACTCACCGGTGAAGCCATGTGGTCCTGGACTTTGGACGTTTTTGATTACTGATTCAGTCTTCTTACTCATAATTTGTGTCGATGTCCTATTCATGGTGCAGTCCTGGTAGAGTAGGTTTTTAGAAATTTATTTCTTCTAGATTGTCCAGTATGTTTGCATATAATTTATAGACTCTTAATGGTCCTCTGTATTTTTGCGGTGTCAGTTGGGAGGTCTCCTTTTATAATCTTGAGACCTTGTTGCTTGACTATTCTACCTAAAGGTTTGACAGTTTTTCTATCTTTTCAAAATTTCAGCTCTTAGTTTCATCTTTTCTACCGTCTTTTATCTTTCACTTATTTGGGCTCTGACCGTTATTTCCTTCCTTCTAAGTTTGGCCTTAGTGTATTCCTTTTTCTGGCTCTTTGAGGTGTAAATATAGGTTGAGACCTTTTTCTTGAGTGTGCTTATTGCTGTGAGTGCATCTCAGTCTTGGTGTGTGTGGTGTTTCTGTGTTTGTTTCCGGTGCTGATTTTGCTTTTGATTTGTTCTTGGGCCCATTGGTTGGTTCAGGAGCATTTTAATCTTCGCGTACGTGTGAACTTCTGTTTTCTTGTAATTTGTAATTTTATACCATTGTGGTTGGCAGAGAAGCTTGATATAATTGTAGGCTTACATTTATTAAGACTTGTTTTGTGGCCTAGCATATGTTGGATCCTCAGTGTTTCATGTTTACTTGAGAGCAGTTTGCTGGAATGTTCTGCAGAGGTCTGTTAGGTCCATCTGGCCTACTCTGTAACAAGTCTGATCTTTTCTTACTGACTTTCCCCCTATCTGGAGAATCTCTCCATGGTTGAAACTGGGAAACCGAAGTCCCCTGCTGCCGTGTTGCCGTCTGTTCCTTTCGTGAGGTCCACTCGTGTTTGCATCCTGTATTTCGTCACTGCTGTGTCTGACGCACATTTGTAAGTTACAGATTTCTATTGAACTGACCCCGTTATCCTTCTATAACAACTTCCTGTTACAGTCTTTGGCTTAGTCTGCTTTGCCTGCGGTAAGTGTGCTCCCTTACCTTTTCTTCTGTTTTCCCTTTGCATGGAGTATCTCTTTGCATCTCTCCCCATTCAGGGTGTGTGTGTATGTCCCCAGAGCCATAGGGTGTCTCTTGTAGGTAGCACTGTATTGGGGTTTTAGTTTCTTATCCTGCTCGGATGCTCTGTCTTTTGATTGGAGAATGTAGTCCATTTAAACTTAAATTAATTATAGTTACAGAACTACTGTTGCTATTTTGTTCATTGCTTTTTGGCTTTCTTCTAATTCCTTTTTGCTCTCGCTTTTGTGATTTGATGACTTTCTGTGGTGATATACTTGGATTCCTTCTTCTTTGTCTTCTGTGTATCTGCCATTGGATTTTGCTTTGCCATTGCTGTGAGCTTATGTGAAACATCTTACTGTTATAACAGTCTAGTTGAAGCTAATTACTTCATTTTTTAATGTTGCTTCCTAATTCATTACAAACTCTCAGACTTCATTGATCATTTCTCTGAGGAATTTTAAACTTTTGCTAAAGGCATGAATGAATGATGTATTTGGTATTTTGATTCCTGTATGACCGTTAAAACTTATTAATGGGTTTCTGTTCTCTTTAAACATAATCTGTGAGTCCTAGTTTGGGGTAAGAGACCTCAGACTTGTTCCTTGTCGTAATTATTAGCAGACAGGCCTGGGTGCCAATCCCTGCTCTTGCACTGGGGAAGATGGTTACCCAGCAACTCTCTGCCTTTGTTCTGACTGTCCTGCTGGGCTCTGCACTCATGCTTGTTTGCAAACACTTTGTGCTGAGCCGTTACTGTAAACCTCCCTGATAGTGTGTTTTCCTACTAACTTTCCCACTTTCGAGCTTGTTAAAATTTTGCTGCCTTCCTAGCTATTTCAAAGACCCTTTTCTCCCATTTCTCACCTCTCTTATATCCAAGACTCCTTTCCAGCAGATAATTGATGTACGAAGGGGTGAGAGAGCGGGAAGCACCAGGCTAAGCTCGGACCCCAGCAGTTGCCTTGCAGCCGTGTGATCTCCAAGGTCTCGCTGGGCCTCTGCTCCATCTTTCCTGGTTGTAACGGGACAGTAGACACACTTGTGAAGTCGCCACATGTAGGAGTAAGCTTGTGGGTCACCTTTCATGTAGTAAGAGCACACATAGAGCTAGCCAACATTATGAAGATATTTAAAAGGGTTTTTTCCTCTCTGCTTATTACCCCTGCTCTGGTTTATATCCATTTTACTAATAATATGTTTTTTACCACTCATAAATATAATATGTGTATTATATTGAGGTAGTATTTAAGGCATTTTATAAACTTTAAAGCGCTGTTGATTAGTCATTTGTGACGTTGGATGTTACCTCATTTAAGCTTGTTGTAATCTTTATATTTTAGAAAGGACTTCAGTTTAACTGGGGAATGCTGAAATTTCCTGGAATAAGTTTGATGAGTAGGAGGAATTACGTATCTGTAATAGATTTAGGAGGACTTTAAAAATCTTGTTTTCCACATTGCATTAGAAGAGATTAAGATTAACCATTTTCTGAAATGGAAGAAAAAAGCCATTGTTTCCGATTCCTGTTTATGCAGCCCCAGGCTGGGAAATTAAAAAATGGGATTACCCTGAGTATCTTCTCGGAGCTCATCCTTGTCAGCTGCTGCCTCCCTGGGGCCCTGCAGCCACGCAGTCCCACCACACTCACCTACGAAGCCACATGGGATTGGACCCCTGTGGTCCCCCGTGGCCCCTCGTGGGTGTGGAGTGAGGAGGGCTTGAGCAGTGCACTTCTCCAGCTTCTGTCCGGGCAGAATTGTTAGGTGAAACTTGCAGCTTCTGTTCTCCTGCTAGGTTGGCTTCCTGACACGTGGATGTTTGCTCTGCTTTATGCTCAGACACACCTCCATCCTTTCAGAAGAGCTCTTAAGGCTTAGGGAGCTGCAGAAGAACGTCTTCATTAAAACATCCTTTTGGTCAGGTGCTGCGCAGTTATCTCAGGTGGGGGGCTGTGCTTTAAAGGAGGTGGCACAGAAGAAGCTTTGGTAATTTTGAATTTCTTCTTTTGGGAGCTTAATCTCACAGGTTAAAAAACCACATTTCTGTAAGTAGTATTCTCCCTTTGTCAGTTGTAGGTCGTAGTTGAGGGTCACAAGCCTTAGTATATCACAGGTAACAGCTCACATATGGACTATAATTTTGAAAAGTTAACCTATACATTTCAGTTGTCCATAAAACAAGAATCCTGCCCTCCGAGGGCGGCTGTCAGATGTGAAGCAGCAGATGGGAAGCTCTCAGGGCCGGGGCTGTCCGGCTGTCCAAGGGGTTAGCAGTTCTGGGACGAAATACTCCGTAGAAGGTCCAGCTGGTGGCCTGGCCACGGACGGGCTTCACTTTCCCTCTAGAGCACACAGACCTCCCGCTACTAGGCTTCAGACCGTTTCATCTGTCCAGAAGACAGCCGTGACCTTTGGAAAGTAGGTAAAAAAGACCTACATGTCAAAGAATCCCAGGACTAAAGCTGGGAGGAGGGAAACGGTTTTCACGGAGCCCAGGTCCTTCTGCTCTGGACCCTGACACCACACTCTCCCCTTAACCGTGGGAATTCCAAGTTGCTCATGAAATTGCCCTACTTGTTTATCCCGTCAGTTCTTAAGGGCCTGAGCTGGGAGGGACCCAGGGGAGAAGGGTGGAGGAGAGCAAGGTGTACTTGTCCAGGTCCATGGCCCTGTGTGTCCTGAGAGCCGGTGAGGCCAGGCGTGGCCGCCCGTACATCTGCGGTTGAGGCTGTTCACACGGACTCTGTTCAGCAGTAACAACCTGGATTCTGTCAAAGTGTGCTGTGTTTCAGTGGGGAGTGTGGGATGGAGTGTAGACTTGTCCGTCTTTTGGATTCAGTTCTGCTTCCCCCGCTGGTCCTGCAGTGGCCGGGCAGGTTGGGCGGCGGACTGCCTGTGTTCTGCAAAGTCTTCCTCTAACTGGGGGGGCAGGGAGGGTTGCACACGTGGCATCGCCCATGGGTGGGACCCTGTTACTCGGCCAGTGGTAGTCCTTGGAGCACAGGACCCCATCCCGGGTTCATGATGATCCTAGGTCAGATCCTGTCCGTTGTCAGCACCTTCGGGTTCTCCCGTCCCTTCCTGATGAAATGGTGGAGGAGACACGGGCACGTGGGAGTCTCAGGATGGGCGTATTTGCTACTTGCCGAAGTGCAGATTTTTCTCAGAATAACAAGTTGTGACCCTGTGGAACTTCCCATGTATACATCGAGCCTGGTCTCTAGGGACGGTAGCCTGTCGGGGAGAGGACTCTCGGAAAGACTCCTTGCTGTGCAGATGGAAGGATGCTCGTTATTTGTGCTGATGGACCCCCCGACGTGGCCACGCCCCCGTCCTCCCCGAATCAGCAGAACCACTTCCGTGGGGTGCCCTGGCTAAACACTACGGACCGCTATTAGTCACCAACAGTTTCTGTTTTTGTACTGGACTAGCTTTGCTTATTTTTAGATCCGTTTTCTATTTGACGATGTAGGGCTGGCGCTGGGTGGGCGGTGCCGTGCCTGTCTGTGGGGCGGGGCTCTGTGGAGGAGGGCGCGGACCGCTCTGCCGGCCCTGACCCACCCAGGCAAGGTCCAGACCCGGTCGTGACGGGGGACGTTCCTCTTAACATGTCGTTTTTTAACGTGAGTGTTAGAAGTTGTCCATTCATCAGGGTCGTAAAGGACCTCAGAGTGGCGGCTGGGAACAGGCCCAGTTTCCAGCAGTGACCTTCCCGCGGTGGAACCACGTGCTCAGGGCGGCCTGCCGCCGGCCACCCTGTGGGACCCTGTGCTGGGACCCTGTGCACCGTCCTGGCGGAGGGAGCAGACGAGGGCAGCATTTTGTCCGTGACCCCGTTCAGAAGACCTTTCTAGCATTGGGTTCTTGTTAACGCAGTGAGGAGCGTTTCTGCGCCGCGTCTCTGGGTGGCTGCCACGCTTTTAAAACCTTTCAGAATCGGCTAGGTTCTTAGCAGGCTGTATTTTACTTACATTTACATTTTACAGCATTTAATTGCATGCCTCTTAAACATTCATTTTCTGTGCCACTTTTGCTCAATTTCAGATTTTAACTTTTAAAAGGATTTTGCATGTTATTTCCAAATGATAGTCTTGATTTTTAAAAACTTACGTTTTGATGGAGCCAAGAGGAGAAAAATGGGTTGTGGAATGAGTTAATGCACATGATGTTCTGCTTCAGAATAAAAGCCTTTTTCCTGGGTCTCAGGGTCCTGGGATCGAGCCCCGCATCGGGCTGTCTGCTCAGCAGGGAGCCTGCTTCCCCCTCTCTCTCTGCCTGCTTGTGATCTCTCTCTCTGCGTCAAATAAATAAATAAATAAATAAGCAAGCCTTTTCCCCATTGTGGCTTTTTTGGTATTTAAATTCTCTCTGCAGTTTTCTTCTCTGAATAAAGCACTGAGATTCGACCGCACCAGCACATCCTGGCTCCCCCAGCGTGCCTAGAGCCCGAGCAGCCCGTGACGGCCGCCCAGCCGACGGCGTATTGACTTCAGGGACTTTGGCCGAAAGGAGAATTATTTCTTTTTTAGAGGAGAGATATTTATGACTGAAAACAGTGCTAAAAACATGAGAATATTGATCTTGGTTTTGAGAGACACTTGCGGTGCGTCACTGGATATCCCTATATATCGGCTTTCTTCTGTCTTTCCTAAAAGACAGATTGCCAGCACGAAAGATGAACAATCTTGAGGGGGAAAATCTTATATCTTTCTGCTGTCTTTCCGCCATAACAACAGGGAGAGAAGAGGTCTGTTTGGCTTCTTCGAAGAAGGAACAAGCATAACAAACGGAGATCGGCAGGTCCCGTGGAGGGGCCTTGGGTGCTCGTCACTGAACTCACGCTAATCAGCTAAATTCACATCAGATGGAAGCTCAAGTGGCCAAGCATTTAACCAGCCTCACAACACACAGTTATTCTAAAACCAACGTGAAAATTCAGCAGATGACCCGTGATCATCTGCAGACGTCGCCTGTTGTCACAGGCGATCTTGGGGCTTCCGCGGGAGGTCCTACAGGAGGGAGTGAAGCCAGTTATCCCCGTCAGATGTTTCTGCGGGGCAGGTCCTTTCCTGTTACCTTATTTTTCCTTATTTTTTAAACCTGTTTTGGGTCGAGGCCGGTCTGTTAGAGGACAGAAGGAGCTGGAGCTGGAGGACAGAAGCACGCTGTTTCCTTGTTGTGGACTTGCCCCAGGATGGGGTTTTGGTCTGTCCCTCCCTCTTTGATTGTCTCCCCTTCCCGGCGTCTGACTGCACCCCTCCTCTCGGTAGTGGAACCTTGTCTGTGTGCAAGTGGCAGGGCTGTTTCCGGCCTCCATGTGACGCTGTGTCCGTCCACTGCTTCCCCTCACCTGCTGCCAGCACCCTATCCCCGTCCCCGTCCCCAGCAGCTCCACCGCGAGTTGGGGAAGTGCAGTCCATCCAGCAGGTGACCCATCATTACGTGCATCACCGGGTCTTTGAAACCTGCCGAACTCGTGATCCTGACTCTGGTGGAGGATGTGGGAGGAGGAGAAAAATGGGCTATGTGAGTTGTCCACATCGGAGGGACTCAGGCTGTGCGTCCCCGCGTGGTCAGAGCTGGTAGGCTGAGGTCAGGACTCAGCGTGTGATGGGGCCAGGAAGCCTCTGGTGCAGAGAGGGCTCGTGTGCTGAGCCCGGCCCCATGCTGCCCATGGAGGGGAGGCCTGCACAGTCCTCTTCAGAGAAGCAGGCGTGAAGCTCTTCTCAGGGAGCACCGTTGCTAGGGGAGCCCCTAGAGCAGCACCTGGGGAGCTGTGCCCCGTGGTTCCTACGAAGGTGGGAGCCCTGACCTTGGCCGGCTCATGGTGCACGGGCCCGATGGGGTGAGCGGGTGAGGCCTGCCCGCTCATGGGGCCCTGATGGGCCTCGTGCATTTTAACAGCAATACTAGTTTAAACTGTGTTCTGGCTTCGTCATCTTTTCTGTATGAGGGGACTTAATTGTATCATTTGAGATGTTTTACGTATCCTAAAATTCACTCCCAGGAAGTATACAGTTCAGTGGTTTTTGACGTACTCGTGGAGTTGTCCGTCTGTCACCACAGTCTGCCTCTAGAGCCTCTCAGCACCCCAGCGGAGGACTCGTGTACCCAGCTGGCCCACCCCTCCTCCCGCTTCCCGGCCCCCGCGGCCCCAATCACAATTCCACTCCTATGAATTCGGCTGTTTTGGACACTTCACATAAATGAAATCCTACAGTATTGGGCCTTTTCTGTCTGTCTTCTTTTACTTGTTCACAAGGCCCATGTGCTAATACTTCTTTTTTAGGGACAATATTTGGATGCGCTGCATCTCATCTGTTCGTCGGCACGTGTCCAGTCCCGCGTACGGATGCGTATTTCCACTTCTCTCGGTTGCACGTGCCAGAACGGAATTGCTGGGTCCTGTGGCAGTTTTGTGTTTAGCATTTTGAAGAACCTCCCGAAGGTTTCCCACAACAGCCGCGCCGTTTCTACATCAGCAGTCTGGGGGGCTTCAAGTGCCCTCACATACGCACTAGCGCTTGCCGCTGTCTGTGTGAGTTGGGCGGTCAGAGTGGTGTGAGGCGGAGGCGAGCGACGAAGCCGGGGAAGGGGGACCAGGCTTTCTCTTCACACCAGGGCTGTCCGTCGGCTCCACAGTTTAGAAGGCCACAGGAGTCACACTTGGGAAGCTGGGGGGTTTTTTGGGGTTTTTTTGTTTAAACACCGCGTTTTCGAGCTGTAAATGAAAGTGCTTGAACTCAAAGTATACAGTTTGGTAAACATTTGACCTGTGCGACTATAATCGAAACAGCGACCTCTCTGTCACTCTACCTGCCCCTTTGCGACCCCTCCCCAGCCCCCCCCCTCCCCCCCGCCCCGTGCTCTTGTTCTCCTCCCTGCGATGTCCTTGCACGTCACTTTGAATTTCCAGGAATTTCCAGGAATTTTGTACAGGACTAACGCAGGTATTTACACACATGAGGCTTTATGACTTTGTCAGTGGGGTCTGCGGTCTGACTGCTGACTCCTGTGGAGATAAGTCCACACGCCACGCGCACCCGGAGGCCCTTCCTCCACTGGGGAGGCCATCGCTGAGGGGGGACCCCTTCCTGTTCATCTGTGGGTGTGCCCTGGGGATCCGCCAGTTCTGGTTCTACCCATGAAGCTGCAGTGGGCACCTTTGTACGGACACATGTTTTCATCTCACCTCCGGGTGGGTCACGCGGCAGTGGATGTTGGACGCTTTTGCAGCCGCCAAACTGTGCTCCGGGGTGGCTGTGCCGTCCTTGCTTCCCCCTGTCGCGACAGTCATGGCACCTCTGTTCCCCGGAGCCCTTTCCTCCTGCTGGGATGTTCCTTGTACTGGGGTCTGCTGGTGACCAAGTCTTGGCGTTTTTGTGGTCTGAAAGTATTTTAATCTTAACATTGAAAAGATTTTCTCTCTCTTTTTTTTTTTTTGCTGTGCGTAAATTTTAAGTGCAGGTTTTTGTTTTGTTTTGTTAATTTTAAAGATCTGGTTCTGTAGTTCCATGACTTGCACTGGTTTTGATCAGAAATCTGTCATCCTTGCTTTTGGTCATCTATGGAGACGATCTCCAGGTTGCAAATCTAGCAGTGCACTTTGCCATTGTTCTCTCCCCAGCTTCTCTACTTGCCTTCTTGACCCGTGGGGTACAGTTATAGTGGCTGTTTTAACATCTTTGTCTGCTGATTATAACATCTACATCAGTTTGGGGTTGATCTTGGTTGGTTTTTCTTATGTGGCCCATAGTTTTCATCTTTTATGCCTTCAATGTTTAACTAATTGGGTGCTTTATATGTGACTTTTACTTGGTCGAGTGCTGGATATTTGTGTTTTAATATTTAGCTCTGTTCTGAAACGCCAGGAGGTTGTGTGGAAGCAGTTTGTCCTTCTGGGTCTTGATTTCAAAATTTCATAGTCAGAATGCGAGTCTGAGTTCGTTACCCTTGGCCACAGAGGCAAGACTCTGGAATGTTCCACCCAGTGCCCTGTGAATGCTGTGGTGTCCCTTCCACCGAGTGGGAGCAGGCCCCTGTCCTCTCATGTCTGATTACCTGGTAACATTCTGCTGATCTTTATGGGGCTCTGTCCTTACTCTGCTGATCAGTGCCCTCCCTGAGGGTCTCTGCCCACGTCCAGAGTGCTCTAATCACCCATGTCCCCAGGCTGTGGGTTTTATGTCCTCCACTTGGGAGTTTTCTACGCTCTGCCTTTACCGCAGGCTGGAGGCTCATAGGGCCATCCACTGGGACAGTGTCTGGCATCCCTGTGCATGCAGCCATCTCTCCGGGGTCACCCACCTTCACTGCCTCTGTCCTGGGTCTGGAAAACCATGGTTCAATTTTTTTTTAAACCTTGTTTTTGTTTTCTTATTTCAAAGCTACAGTGAAAATTTTGTTTCTGTTTGTTATCTTGACCAGAAGAGTAGTAGCGGTTAAGCTGGTGTGCCATTTCTGACCGTGAAAGAGGACTGACCGAGGACCGGCATCCACCAGTGCACTGGGAAGAAGCCCTGAGGAAGTCTTCCAGAAGGTGTATTTGTGCTCTTAATAGAAAGACCCAGCGACCCCCCAGATTTATAACCTATCTGATACAGATTCAGAAAATACTGAAACAGAGATAACATTTTATCTTTGCTTTTCTGTATCAACTTATAGATCTTTTGGGGTGTTCAATTTTTAGGCTAATTATCATTCTCTAAACGGTCTCGTATGTATGGTAGATAAAACTCTAAGATGACCCTCAGTGATCCATGCCTTAGTATGTTTCTTTTGGAGTATGAGTGGAATATGTGGATATCATGGTATTAACCCCCATGATTATGAGAAGGGATTTGTAGGGGTGTAATTAAGGTGCCTGATTAGTTGAGCTACTGATAATGGAGATTACCTGGGGTGGGCCTGCCCTAATCAGGCGCGTTCTTCAAAAGGGTTTGAGATCAGAAACATGCTTCTGCTTTCCAGTATGAGTAAGCATACTGCAGTGTGGTAAGAGGAGGGGCTGCTGACCAGAAACTGTAGGGAGCCTTCGTGAGCTGAGAGTGTTTTGTTGGCTAACAGCTAGGAGGAAAACACACCTCAGTCCCACAGCCACGAGGAACGGAGGTCTGCCAACAGCCTGTGAGGCTGGCAGTGGGCTCGGAGCCTCACCCAGGTAGGAGTCACAGTTGCAGGTCAACTTTGATTTTTGCCTGGTCAGGCCCTGAGCAGAGGACGCTGCTGGCCTGTGCCTGGGCTCCTGAGCCCTGGAGATGGAGATCCCAAGTCAGTGTTTTTGAAACTGCGGAGTTTGTGCTAACTTGTTATACATAAATGGAGCAGGAATACAATATGCAGTTTTTACTTTGCTTTAAAACTTTTTGAAAATGAAAGCATGTTTTGCTTTCTTCCGTTTGTATTGGCCTGTTAGCAGCCAGTTGTCCCTTTTGTCACATTCCTGCCACACCCATGTTCACAGGCCTGTGTAGGTGGGGATCAGACCCGCGTGGCTCCTCGTGGCCGAGAGTCACGACTGTGTAACCTTCGCTACAGGTATGCATTAACAGCTGAGGCGCCAGAGCCCTGGGGCCTCAGCTTCCTCACCCTGCGTGCTCTCTGCTCACGTGGGCAGCGGTGGAGATTAGCACACCCCCTTCCCAGGGTTGTGGCTGTACTGAGAAAACTGCGCAGTGTGCCAGCTAGTCCTGCCTAATCGTAGGCAGTTTCCTCGTACGTCTCGTGTTAAATATGGCACGCCCGTGTGTCTGCAGAACTTCACGAGCAGAAGGACCCTGAAGAAGCTCTCCCAGGCCTTCCGTTGGCTTGTCAGCAGCAGTCTGGTGACCTTGCTTGGAACCCTGATGTCCGGGGGCTACTGCCGCGCCTTCGGATTTCATCATACTGCTGTAGGTCTCCTGAAGGCTGGGAGAGGCCCCCTGTTTTGATATGATTTTACCTGAAGGCATTTTTGTCCTCCTGCCCCCTTTGGTTGACAAGTCCTTAGAGTACCAGGTACATTTTGACTACAGAAAAGGGGGTTTGAAGGCTGGGCCCACGCCTGTGCCCTGGTTCTTGTCCACACCCAGGGCACTTGCGAGTGCACCTGCAGCCGGAATTCCGAGTGGCCTGACCTCCCCCGGTGTTGGCTGGTATGGCGTAGGTGGCATCCTCGTGTGTGACCCCATAGGGACGTGGTGTTTTCACCAATGGTGCCTGCTCAGAGAAGGGGGTGTTCTCCCACAAACCATGCCACCGAGCACCCGTGCTCAGCTTACCTTTGCATTCTTGAGTCTGTGGGCCAAGTGGTTCACCCACATTATGGCTCTCATGGAGTGAAATGTCCACATATGTAGGCTTGTTATGGTCTCTACTGAATGTATAAAATAGTCAAAACTGAAACTTCTTTAATTTGGGAGGATTGAAACATATTGGGAACTTTTCGTAGCAGGTCAGTTAAGGAAGGTGCTGCCTGCCAGAGTGATGGGCTGTGGCCCTGTGACCAGCCTCCGCCCCACAGCCCATTCACAGGCTAGGCAGCCCCCCATCTCTGCGGCTTCCAGGTCTCAACCCTCCCCCAGACAGGGCTTCCCCCCACCCCATGTCTTCTCCCTCGTCCTTCCCAGTGCGTGGACTGAGGTCCTTACAGCTTCTGTCTTCCGTTTAGTTCCCAGTCTGAGCCTCACTGTCCCCTGGAGGGACCTCTGTGGCCAGCCTTTGCACTAGCCCTCGGCAGGCTGCGTGTGGGCAGGGGCCAGGGGCGCTGCTGGTTCTCGCCTCCCCTGCCTTCCCTACGTGTAATACAGAGTAGCGTGTAGTCCACTTGGTAGTTTCATTGCTTTTGCAGCTAGGGAATGGAGGTCTGTGTCTGTAGGAGGTTTTCCTGAGGGTGACCTGGAACCCAGAGCCCCACATGGATGGAGAACTTGTGTGTTTGAGTTTTGATTCATTAGATGGCTGATGCAGCATTATTTAAATTTTAACAAAGCGAGTGGATACAATGTGAGCAGATTTTTCTATTTTGTGAATCTATACCAAAGCAAAATAAGAGTCTATTTCTATTTTGCAATGAATAGTTTCTAGCCATGGAATTGCTGGCAGAGGCAAGAAAGTATGAATCTTATTTTTGTGGATCTAGCCAAGAAAAAGGACGTAAACTTTGAAAAGTGTGTCATTTACCATTCACAGTCTAATGAAAAACTCAGAGAGGCTAGAGACTCTCCATAAAAATTCTGATATCAGCATTTAAGATACAGCAAGATGGGGTATACAAGCATTGAAGGGATTCACAGTCCACAGTTTACTGGCACTCTAAATGCTATGAATCTCATACTAGCAATCGCAGCCTTGATTTTATTACTAAGAGGGGCCCCCTATGAGGAGCACGTCAGTGCCGTGCGCGGATTAACGAACTCGGGGAGCTGCTCCTGCCCCGCGCCGGTGGCCAGAAGCAAGGCGGCTGGATTGCCTCGGCAAATCCGAAGGCTCTTGGCTCAGACCAAATGGCCATTTCGTCAAAAAGTGTCTGAAACCGCCGTGGTTGAAAGTGGTGTTTGGAAATAAGCTAGAGGTTGGCCTCGTTGCGATGGTGGCAGCCGAGGGTGGCAGGCGGCGTGGGTTTGGTCCGTGAGGAGCGTGGGGGAACCCTGGCCGCACGTGCTGGGCGGCCGGTGCTCAGAGCCTGGCCAGTCTCAGTTTTTGAAAATGCCAAACACAGGTCTGCTGCCTCGCTGAGCGCTCACGAGAGCTCTTATGAAACTGGTCCCAAATGGCGTGAGCGCAGAGATGAGTGACAGGCACACTTGAGGCTGGGGTGCTCCAGCTGTGAGGGACCCACGTCACTGGGCAGGTGTGGGCCCGTGGCTGCTGTCCAGCGTGCTGGCCTTCCTTCCTGGGGTGACACTTAGGCCGGTGGTCCCACGGCGGGTGATACCGTCGTCCCTTCTGACGGAGGCCACAGCCTCTCACCCCAGCCCTCGCTGTGCTCCTCCGCCCACACACGCCTGCAGGGAGCAGTGGGGTCACGTAAGAATCTCGTTAAACCTAACCCCTGCGTTACCTCCTCCTCCAGTGTGCAGGGAGCACTCCCGCCAGGCCCGAAGCGGCGCTGTCTTCTAAGAGGAGGGCGCGCGTGTGCCAGGGTTGCCGGCCAGAGTAGCCACTTTTCTCGTAGGAGGCCGTTCTCTCCATTGGAGACTAACTGACCAACTCTATTTCTCAGACTTGGTTTTTAGCCAAAGTTCTCTCAAAAGCGAACAAAGTGAACCTCTCACCCCAGGGAAAACAGCTGACAGTATGACAGCATTTGCTGCCTGTGCTAAATGATCAAAAAAATGAGCTTTCTAGTGAAAATTAGGAATCGGGGAAACTGCGGTATACCAGCACAAGCTTGATCGCTTCCCAACATTTAAATCCTGTCTGCTGGTGTCAGTAGTAGATTCTGATGATCTGGTGAAGTGTATAAACACTTGGAAGATTCGCGTAGCTCCGTGTGCTAGTAGATCCTGAGGGTCTGATGTCTCCTCTCATGAAGTTAGAGTTGGGGACAATTCAGAAATGCGCGATCTGTGGATCTCCGTGTGACTGCCAACGGGGCTTGGATAAGCTTTTCAGAACCCACCTCAGAGCTCTGCTTTAGGGAATCCCCTCTGGTTGAGTTTTGACCTAGTATCAAAGGAGAGGCTCCACAAGCCTTCGGAAAGGATTTTCCTCCTGTACATCAGTCAGACTGAGTGTGGGAAGGGAAGGAAGGAGACGCCGCTCTGAGAATCCAGCTGTCGTCTGTTAAGCCAGCCAGTAAAGAAGGTTCTCAAAAAAACCAATTCCATGCCCTTGTTAACTCAATTTTAGTATTGTTTTGGAAAATACTTTTAATAAAAATGTCATTTGTGGTAATGTGAAACTGGTTTATATTTGAGTGAATTACAAAATATTTCAGAAATGTCTGAGTTTGCTAATACGGTAAATATCCCTATGTAACCCTCAAGGGAACCCTGGCTCTTAACGATCCTCTGTTTACGGGGCAGACCAACAAGTTTGATGTAGGCACCCAAGCATGCTGCTTGGGCCATGCAGACTTTGGGCTGGTTTTATGAGAGAAAGGTCAAAAACCACATGCCCCTCGCCCCCTATGCCCCTCGTCCGTTGGGGAGCATCTTTGAATGCCCTCTCTGGTCACTAACTTGTAGATGTGGTTTATGAGAACAGACTGTTGTGTGCCAGGAGTCTGCAGATTTTTAAAGGCCTTGGAAGTCCGTATTGTGGGCGACCTAGATCAGCTGTTGGGGACAGTCCAGAAGTGGCATCTTGGAAAGGTGGGTCTTGGTCAGCTGTTCGGAGATGAGTTTGTGTTTCCTCCTTGTGGGATAAAGGGTCTGCTCTCCCCCTCACCAGTGATCTCTTCAACCCCGAGTTCAGGCAGAGCCTTGAGAAGGGTGGTCCCAGTGTTTTTGACGGATCTTCATTTCTCTGCTCTTTGAAACCTCAAGATCCTCTTCTGAAGGGCTGGGGTGGACGTTGCCTTCAAAGCGGGTCTCGAACGGCTCTTTGAAATACATGAGCACCTCCTCAAGTTGCCTGCGGGCAGAACGTCCTTGTGCCGGTGGATCCTGGCACGCGGTGGGGTATGGGATTGTCCCCAGCAAAACTAGTGTTAGAGATACTGACAGTAGCGCCCACCCAGTTGCAACAGACCTCTTCTGCTCCAAAGATTGTGTCTCCGAAGGAGGTGTGCCTCTACCACCGGTCCTGTTCACCCTGTTGGCTGAAAAGGACTGCAGACATTCATCGGGGACTGTGACATGGGAAAATTCCCCTACGAATTCTACACATCCAAGTGACATGACCCGGTATTGCCAGGACACCCCGCCCCCCACCCGTGGCCCTGCCAAGCCAGGGAAAACCTCTGGGAGCTTTCGTGGGGGTGGGGGAGCGGGAACTGGGCAGTGCACCTCACCTCAAATGAGAGCTTCCCAGGACCCTCCTCCCCGACCGTCCCGCAAGGGCGCCCTTCATCCCTTGGCAGTGTTCCTGGCTCTTTGCCAGCGCTCTGTGACTGCAGTAGTTCATATTCTAGGAGGATGGCATTGGAAGCCTTTCAGGTCCTTATGCAAGAAAATTGTGGCAGAAATGCCAGAAAACAAGCATCCAGAAGCTTTCTTAGAACAGGTCCAGGGTTCCCAGTCCTGGTTGAGAGACTGAGGCCCTTTGGCCTTCCTCCAAGTGTTGGATATCTTAACAGAATTCTAGAAGTGTTTTCTCTGCTAGAAGTTACAAGTCTATTTGTAGAAGAGACATTCTTCCATGTTTTAGGGATTTCTTGAAGAAAGCCTGCCTTTTCTGAACTCTGTGTAAGTGATGTACAGCCTCGTCCTCCGGCCCATGAGAACTGACCTGTCGGTCCAGGCGCCGCAGACTCGGCTGGAAGTGGGAACCGCTCACCTGCGCCCCGGCCCGGGCGCACTTCAGGGGGAGCTGCGCACCGCTGCGGCCAGAGGGACGCACTCACTTTTTGTGTGGACGCGCTCCGGAGAGCGGAGCCTGAACTTGCTCCGAGTCCTCGAAGGTTTGTTGATGACCGCAGCTTAGCCCTTACCTGCAAGCACCTGGTGTCGGTGCGCAGTGACTCCAAGTGGGCTGACCGTCGCATCGCTAAGAGGGGCGGGCGAGGCTGTCTGTGGTGACCGGTCAGGAGGCCCACGGTGCGCTCTCCGGCGCGGCGGTGGACACAGACTTCAGGACTGCGCGCTCAGCTCTGAAAAGCAACGAATCCCTCTTCTAAGGCTGGTGGGGGCGGGGGGTGGAGATTTCGGAGGCTCCGGGTAACGGCGGTTAAAATGCACGCGCTTCGAGCGAGTGCCCTGTCACCCGGTCCGAATGTGCTCTGCGTCGCCGTCGGGGCCCTCGAGGGACCGCGTGTGCAGGCGCGGCTGACCCATCGTCCGTTCCTCCCCGGCAGAGGCCGGCGGTCCACCTCCCAGGTCCGGGCCGGCGGGTGTGGCGTGGTCGCTGCGGGGGTGCGGTCCACGGTCCCGCAGCCGGGGTGCGAATGACACCGCCCACCACTGAGCTGGAGGGGAAAGCCAGTTCCTGCGTTCGTTCAGCCTCACGTCCCCCCCCCCCCCCCCCCCCCCGTCGCTGGTGACCTGAATGTCCATAAACGCGGCCCTGTCTGCGCTCACCACTCTCGGAAATCTCCTGCGTGACAGTCCCTCATCTCCGCGCAGGTCGGGTGCCCCCTTCCCTCGGGTGTGTCCCCGAGCAGACGTCCGGGGTTCTCTTCCTTGCGGCGCGCGTGGGAGCTGGAGAGGCTTGCGGTGGCCCCGCCTGGGCGGGCGCCGCCCTCCGGAGGCCACACTGGGCTGGAGCCCTCGTGGGCTGAAGCGCGAGGCTCCACAGCGCACGTGGAGCGAGACCGGGGCTGGAGCAGCCCTCCCGGACTCCTGAGCCGCAGCGCCCGTTTCCCGCCCACGGGCGTCTGTCTTGAGGGTGTCCTGGAGAGCAGGGCTGGCTCCCGTGTTTCAGGCGAGGCCCGTGGGGAGGGATGAAGCCAACCTTCCTCCGGCGGAGCCGGTCTGCGGCAGCCCCGCGGCAGGAGTGGGGGAGCGGGGAGAGGGCGCGGGAACCCGCGTGGCGGCCAGGAGCCTCGTGGGGGGCGCTGACCTGGGCTCCGTGCCCGCACAGGGCTGCGGTGGAGGAAGGGGCACAGGGTCTCTGCTGTGCGGGGCGGCCTGTCCCCAGACGGTCATCCGCGCTCTCTCCCGTGCATGATTAGGGTCCCTGTGCTAGAAGATGCCGCATCAGTCACTGGCCCCGTCTTCCGTGGGCACCAGAGCTGCGGGAGGCAGAGGGGAGGCCCAAGGTTAGATGCCAGGAAGTTCAAGTCCCAGGCTGTCCTGTGGCCTAGGAGCTCTACGTCTGCCGAGGAGCCTTCTTTACAAATTGCTCCATTGTTATGGTTGGCATTCTGGTGAAAAGTTCATCTGGATTTCACCCTCGCGTGAAATTGCAGAGCCACGGCTGGAGGCTCTCGGCGTCTGTTGAGAACCTTCAGGGACTCCTCAGACATTACAGTGAGAATTGAGGAGAATGTGCTGGGCTCCGTCCACTCAAATTTTGGTGAGCGGGAAAAAACCTGAGGTTACTTCCATCATTTTTATAACCCGATTTCCAGATAGATGCAGAAAGAATAAACCAAAAAGAGAAGGGTCTGGAAGCGTTCTGTGAGGCTTGCCGAACGGGTTAGCCGGTCCCTACCCGCGGTTGCTTGGAGCATCTTAAACGCCAGGACGGCGCGAACCTCCGAAGGCCCTGGGCGTGTGTCCAGCCCTCCCACGGCCGCCCGCCAGCCTGCGTGCACTGGCGGGGTGCTGAGCCGGGCTCTCACCTCTTTAGAGGCTCCTAGTAAATAAAGGAAAAATAGGAAACAGACCTTATGTGGCCTGGAAAGCTTAAACACTGGCTTTCTACAGAAGGATGTTTACCAGGCCCCGGGGTGTTGAGACACAAGCACTTCATGATCGTGCGGTGCTGCTGTTTCTGGAAGACGGGGCAGAGCGCCTGGGGGGCTCAGGCGTTGAAGCCTCTGCCTTCAGCTCCGGTCATGACCAGGGTCCTGGGATCGAGCCCCGTGTCCGGCTCCCTGCTTGGTGCGGGGGGAGCCTGCTTCTCCGTCTCCGTCTGCCCCTTCCACCTCCCCACTGTGCACCCTCTAGCTCGCTCTCAAGTAAAATCCTTTAAAAAATGTTTAATAATAAAAAGCCCAGGGGCGTGGTCTGGGAGGAGGAGACAGAACTCTCGGCTTCGCTTCGGGGAGAGCTGCGGGTTGGGGGGGCAGCTGGGCGCACGGGCTGCACCCCAGGCTCTTCTGCCCATTCCCGCAGCTCTCCCGCGGTGTTCGTCTATTGCTTATTCCACTACAGATTAGTCCTACGGAAGCACACGAACCAAATTCTGGCATTGTTTTAAAAATGCTGGCTCCTAACACAGTCTCCATCTCTCTCTTCCTTTATCACTCCTCCGAGTCAAGCCTTCAGGTTTTACTATCCTTTTTCCTGGCCACGTGATATTCCGAGGAAGGGCTGTACAGGGTCTTCCCCTCGGGCGTCCTCTCCCATAAACCGTACGGTGTGAAACCCCTCTCACCGCCCCACAGACACTACCTGAACACGGAGGCGAGTGTGGTCACAGACACAGGACGTGCGTGTCCCGTTCACTGGGATTTGATGTCCATGGATAAGCTTCGGTAGCTGGGAGGCTGACCCGTGGTATGTGTGTTCTTTTGTTACAAATGAGCCTTCCTCTGTCCTGAGCGCTGTGGTCATTCCCCCTTCCCAGTGGAGAAAGGCAGCGGTGCCATGGTTGCCACCCAGTGGAAACAGTGTCCCCATGTTACTGTGCATGCCCCTGAGCGGGCTGAACAGTGATGTTTACTGGCCCTTCTACATGCTCCTTGTTCCCGTCGCCTACAGCACTTTGACTTTTCATCTCTTTAGAGGGATGGGTGAAGCGACTTTCCACTTACACGGGAGGCACAACCCAGGGCTGTGGCCTGGACCCGGGTCAGCACCCTTCGGGGGCTCCCACCCGTCTAGCTCAGCAGTACGTTGGAACACTCTCTCACGTTGCCTGTTGCACCTCTGAGGGCTCCGTCTGTCTGCCCACCTATCCTTGGCAATTGTCTTGCATGAAGGACCCGGTCTTGACCCTGTGTGGTTGTGGGCATCTCTCCCCTCCATCTCCGTCACTGACCCAAACTCCCTCTGCCTCCTGGCTGCTTGTGAGCCTGACCACGGAAAGCAAACAAGGTCCTCTCGTTGATAGAGCCAGAGGCAACAAGTGGAAACGCGTTCCGCTTCTACGATCTGAAGGAGAGTTCGGGGAGTGCATCTAACAAGCACCCATTTTCTTCCCCGAGAAGTGTGGCATGTGTGTGCGAGGAGCCATGTGAGCGCGGAGGGCGTGCTGACTGGGGGATTGGCTCTCGGCAGAGGGAGGTTGGCAGGTAGTTTGTGAGCCTATTTTTTTGCTCAGTGAACTAGCAAGAACAACACCCATTACTTTCATTGGATTACTTGTTTCAGAATTAGATTAATCAAATTAGGTAGGCATCTGTATTGCCTCTTCCCGCCCCAGCAGGCTGCCCTCACCATGGCCGGCTCAGCTCTCAGCTGGTGGGAGGGTGTCCTAAAGTGTGGGAAGCATTTGTGACCTGCTGAGGTGACCGACTCCAGCGTGGCTGGCTTTCTGTATAAGTATGAGACCCGTGAATTAATGGGAAACCTCACTGCATTGTCTGATGGCTTACTGGCACGCAGTAATTAGAAAACATTTTTCATAGTGGAACCTGAGGTTTAGCTATCCAGAGAAATTGGATATTTCAAAATACTCCTAGTTGGTTAGTGAAACATTAGTATTAATGACAAATTAATATTAATATCAATATCAGTTATGAGTATGTAGCCTTTGGGAAGAGAGGGGAAGGGCTTTAAGGACCAGGTTTAAGTAGCCCCCATATGACTTTCCTTGTTGGCAGCATTTTTCATCTGAAAGCATTTTTTTTTAGCTCAAACTTACATGTGAAAAAGCCTGTGTGTTGGGAAGAGGCATCCGCATTTGAACTGCGAATGATTAAACCTTTATGACTAAAGTAATAGGTTTGGCTTCACCCTTCCCAGTGGAGCAGCAGGCAGAGGTCCTTTCCAGTTTGCAAACAGAAATGCCCAGACTCGGTCCTCCTCCGTCTCTCTTCCAGGCTTTGTGTGCGCTCCGTGAACGACGGGCAGTGGGGAGCGCCGTGACTGCTTCCGACTGTTTGACGCTTTCTGTCTGCGGTTTTTTGGCATGTGATTCTCCTTTGCTTAAGGTGCTTCTAGCCCTGGGGGCAGACGCGGGTGGCTCAGAACCGCTCTGGGAAGAAGAGTGCTGCCCCTCCCCAGCTTTGCGCTGGGGGGCGGGAGGCCACCTCAGGGGCTCACCTGGTTCCCAGCTCCCACCTGCCAGCTGGGACTTTGCAGGAGCCGTCCTCCCACCTTGACCTTGAGGTCTTCATTCAGACCTCCCACCATTGGCAAAAACCCAGTGACCTTGGCGAGTGTGTGTTAGGTCACATCCTGAAGGTTACTTTGTGAGGTGGCAAAGAGGAGGTGTCTATCCTAATTCATTTTAATTTGGTCATAACAAAATAAATAACAAATCTGTGAATAACAATGAGAGTGAAATAACAAAAGTCCTAGAGGAATTGTCTTCCCATGTCCCGTTCAGCCTTGAAGGAAGTCCTGGTTGACGTCCCAGATTTCTGGGCCCTTCGTGGCAGCAACATAAAGAAGTGGTGTTAGTGTCCTTGCTGTTGGAGGGGCCACTGGAATAGGGACAGAGCTGAGCACTGTCACGGTAGCACATGACAGCCATGGAGAGTCCCATGGCTCAGTGGTCCATGACCAGCAGGATCCCTGGAGAGGAACAATTAATCAGACTCAGCCCAGGCCTGGCTGGCCTGGCCAGCTGCAGTTGCCACAGTATGCAAAGAGATCCCGCGTCTGCCTTCTCCAAGAAGAAGACAAGTTCAGTTTTAGGTTGTAGGACGACTTTATCCTTTGATGAAACAGCGCAGTCTGTGTTTGGGAGTTTCAATTCCCGTGTTAGTGAGTGTGATACAAAATCCTATCTTGGGTTTTATTGCTTTGTTTAAAATACCAAGTTAATCTTGCAACATTAACTTGAAGAAAACTACTGTGAATGTCACTTTACCAGTCAATTATGTTTAAGAGGAATATACTTCTAATTTAAAAAAAAGTACAGAGATTAGAACCAACCTTGAGATTGGGGCAGGAGGTGGGGGCACAAAGCCTTAAAATCCGTTTAAGGATCTAAGCTTAGAGCCCCAGCAGATTTAGAAAGATTCAGGTCAGTTTATCTACTAATTTGTGTGTGTATCTTGGTCAGCAGTTTGACCAGGTGAAAGGTAAGATTTGTTTGGAGAGTTGGCTGGCTGGGTCCGGCAGTGGGGTCTTACAAATACATTTCTCCCAGTGGACCTGTGCTGAGGTGGCTGATGTGAGGTGGACACCGGTCCCTTCCCCTGGCGTCTCCTATAGGCATCCAGGGGACTCAGGCCTGCATGTGATGCAAACACACGGGAAGGAGGATGGGTGGCCAGGGGGCGGCTGACACGCCTGTGTGCCCTCAGCCCCACCTGGTCCGTCTGGACATCGAGGTGATCTTTCTGCCATGACGCATGTAGGTTTCTGATGGCGACACAGGTTTCTGGATGGTCTTAGAAATGTCACATACTGCTTCGGGAACGTGTGCAAATGTATTTCCTACATTTTCCTTTGCAATTAAAAAAAAACGGCCTCTTGAATGTTCTCATGTGCTGCCTCTGAGAGGTGCAGCACAAGCAGAAACCGGGTTTTCCTCAGAAGCAAACTTGAAGTCTTTACCACTAAGTGAACATATTGTATGATCTGCCCCCAAACCCACTTACTATAAGGCCCTTGTTATAAATTTAGAAGATTTTTGCAAACTCATATAAACAGGTAATTGATGCTGCTGGAATTCTTGTCACATATTTATTGCACTATCAGCTAAAATTTTTAAGTGACAAGAACCAAAATAATCATTAATTTTTATAGGGCAAGGATCTGGCTTTTTGTCTGACACAAAGCTGTATAAAAAACTGCTTCTGATTTTATGCACATTGTTTTTAGTTAATGATTTTCAGCTGTTTGTTGTTCCTCCGATAGCATGAAAATGTACCATATGCTCAGCCAAAAGACAAATGATTAGCAAATGAAATTCTGGACAGCTGTCTGACTGCGCGTGTTGGGTTGATAGCATTCTGCTATCATAATTAGCTTAAGCTTTGGGTTAATTAACTTTCTACCTGGATATGCATAATAATAGCAAACTGCAAAAAGCAAGAAGCTTTCAGTACATCAACAACATTGCTGTCTTTTTTATTTGGTATTTCAAGAGCATATTAGAATTTCAAGAGTGATTAATCCTGGGAATATTGTCATCTACTGTAGATTTTATTTGCAAGCCAGATAATACTGAAACAATTGGAATCTATTATGGAGCAGAAATAGCATTTTAAAATTGTAATTAAAGTTTCTAAAAGCAATTGCTAATTTCAAATGCCTTTGTTGGCAAGAATATTAGGCTTCTTGTATGGGCAGCTTGTCGGGCACAAAACATACCAGCACTGACTCTGAAGAATAAAACTTTCCTTTATTTAAGTGCTGTATTGAAATCACCAATTATTTTTCTGTAATTTGAAACTCAGATTATTCTGTAGTTTGAAAAGGTGCTGTTCAAACTACTTGCCTGCAGATGAGAACTCTGGGCCCCACGCCGATTTTTTTCTGTTACCTTTGTTAGCTAGGGGCTCCACGTCGGGTTGGCGGGCGGGGCTGGAGCTTCTCCCGGACCTGTCCATTAGGATCTGGTGTGTGTGTGTGTGTCTGTGAGCACCGGAGGTCTGATTTTTAAAAAGTCAGTGCTATACATTTGTAGCTCAGTATTTATTTTCTACCCAAAGCAGTTTATAAATCAATTTACTGATTTGATGAAATGGGGAGAGAAATGGCTTTGTCTCCTTCCTCCTCTTGTTTGCATGATTTACCAAAGCACTCTCTAAGATGCTCATCATCTTACGGGGCTGCTCGGGGCCTTTGGAGAGCACGAGCTAGTGAAGTGGATTGTGGATTTGGAGTAAAAATTGTAGTTTACATTTCCCAAAGCACCAGAGAGCCTAGCACTTAATTCTGAAATAAGTCATGCCTGTTGTTACACTCAGAAAAATATTTTATCTTCTGAAAAAATTCTTTACATATGCAGTGGACGGTGAAGATTTGGTGACAGTGAATTTGCCTCGGCTCCAGAGGACTTTACTTATAGAATTTAGCGGTAGTTAATGTGCTGCTTTCTCAGATTTGTGACTTGCGGGCCGGCTGGGGGCTTGGGAGCACCCATTGGGTCACCTCATGCAAGTTTTATGGGCCTGTCAGAAGCCATTTTTCAAAATTGGCTTCATTTGAGAACATGCAGAGGGGCCCACTTTCTCGGGTGGTTCGTGGCACGGGGGCTCCCTGGGGCCCGTCCGCTCGGGGGGAAGGTGGGGCCGCGTGCAGGCTCTGGGAGGAGCAGGGCGCCCCGTGCAGGCCCTGGCCTGCACTCGCAGACTTGGCCCTCCCGGCTGTCCGCCCGTGACCCTGAGTCTTCTGTCCTTTTCATCTCGCCGTCTCCAGCAGACCTTGCCTCCAGTCTTCGGAAGGACGCTGCCACGACTTCCGTCCTTGTTGCCTAGTGGGCCCCCGGCTGCGTGAGTAAAGCTGGCCCGGGGGCCGAGAGCAAAGGAGGAAGCGGAATCACAGGTTTGGTATTGGACCCTCAAATTCGGATCACAGCCTTCCTGCTGAGTAGCAGACGAGGGACCATTTGTTTGCTTCTGAGACTGACTTCTAATATTTTACTGACTTAAACGTGAGTAAGTTCAAGTTGCAAAACTTAAGCACGTCGTGCTTCTGCGACAGAAGAACTTTAAGAAAGGCAAGGTGCGGAGGCTCTTGTGGGAGTGATATTTTGCGAGGTTATGACTGGCTATTGAAAGAAAGAGAAAGAAAGAAATGCATCCAGGCCCCATTTTTGGCCAGTGCAATATATCGATGATTTTATTTTGAATGCTGTGTCAAACATACTGTAAACTAAGGATATTATTTTTAAAAAACTTATTCTATTTGCAGTGCTTGATCTTTAATTTCTTTTAATGTCAAAATTATTTATTTGGCCGGTTCTGTTCCAGATGTGACTGTTGAGGGCACATTAATGTATACGCCGTTTTCACGGCCCCCGTCCCCATCTGTACATCATTTTCTGAATTCCGTTTTCCCCCTTGGGAGTTCACCTGTTCATATCGTAGCTTTCATTTGCTGCGTAAACAGAATAAACAGACAATGCAAAATCCGTACGATACCAGAAAATAATTCTTTTCAACAACATAGTGGATCATATTTAAAAAAACATTGAAAATGCAATCCATGTGAGGCAACATTTTTTCTACTTTATTGTGCTCTGGAGGAAAGGCTCATGTTACTACGACATGTTTCCCCTGGATTTGATAAGTTCATTTTTATTAAAAATACATCCAAAACAGCACTTTACGATACTCCTCGAACACATGTTGTGGATATTTCTTTGTTTCGTGTCTTAGCTTGGTGTTGCCGGCTAATTCGGAACGTCTCGCTCAACTGGTGTGTGCTTGCGAGGCTGAAGAGACGGGTTCTGCTGTGTTTGTGCGAAAAGCAACGTTGAAGAACAGCGGGGTGGGTTTGGGTTTTTTTTTTTTTTTTGACATTTACAAATAAAGAGGGACATGAGTTATTTATGCTCCAATGTTGCTGCAAAGTCCTTATCTCCACGTGGCACTAAACAAGGATTTGTTGTGGGATTTTCGAGGGCCGCGTAGTGCTTTAGTGTTAAGCACCCAAAACTCTAGGGGACCGGCACTAATTTCCTCTCTCTCGTAAAACAACATAGTATTCATAACCACTCAAGAGGCTTGACATAAGTAATGATGGCATGTGCCGGCGAAGATTACCGCCCAACGGTGTAATCAAGGTGCTAGGTACTAATGCAAGTTAAATTGAGACAATAACGCTGAAACTCGCATTGTGGGACTCGCCGCGCACTCCAAGTGCTGACGTCCGCACATCCCGCCTCCCCGCCTGTCTGGCTTTCCGGCCCTGCTTATACTTAATGACCTCAAAATTTGTATGTCGTTAACACCATGTACTGAAGTGGGAGAGAACACGGTTTGGGAGGGAGAAGCCTCCCTGTCTTCGTTGACTTTTGTCTCTTTTGGTAATTGGTGGCTTTTCCTGCCGTATTAGGGAGCAAAGCGGGAGCAGGGAGGCCCCCGAGGTCTCGGTAAACATGCTGTGGGCACAGAAAGCCTGTGCTCCCAGGCGCGAGGCAGTCATTTACATACTCTGAATGAAAAGTCATTTGTGCCTGCAAAATTGTTATTGCTGGAACACATTTAAATACTAGTCATATGGAAATTTGAAATAAAGTCATATTAAATTTTGATGCTCAGATCAATATTGTGGAGCCCAGGTAATTAAAGTGGGTTTGTTTATTTGGCTCCTTATAAATAAAAAGGGCTTAATACAGACTAATTACACAGAATCTTCCGTCTACGGTAGGATAATAATGGCAGCAATTTAAAGCGATATTAAATGAGAATTAATAAAGGAATATTGAGTCACTTTGACTGTATTAGGCCGTGAAATGATTCCTCATCTCAATTTAACTTTCTGTCTCGAGCATGGTGATTGATGAGCGATGACTTTTTGTCGAGATAATCTATAACAGTATTCGATTGCAATATTTAACTAGTTACAGCCAGAGTCGCGACTCTGTTGTTCTGGAACAGGTTAGAGGAACCCGTTCGCACCGTTCGAGTTCCGAGGGCCGCCGAGGGGACTCCCGTGGTCCCCTGACTTGTTAACGAGGGTCCCGAGCGGGGGCGCCGGCTGCTGCGGAGGGCGCTTCACTGCGGTCCCGCTTCGGAGGGACGCGCTCGCCGGAAGCGCGGTCGGGTCAGACCCGGCGGGCGGCACCGGTAGCGGGGAGGCCTCTTCAGAGGAGACCTGGAGCTGCGTTTAAATCTTGAGAAGGAAGCTGGCCGCCCTCTCTCCTCTCAAAGGAGTAAGGACCCGAAGGGCCTTTGCCTGCAGGAAGCGCGGAGCCGGGTGTGGACAGCGCCGAAGAGGAAAATGGATTCTCTGATGACCCTTCAGCTTCGGGACTGGGGTTCTGTTCTGTGTGAAATGCCACTTACACAGAGGGTCTGTCTTAAACATTCCTAAGAGCCATCCGGGCCAGCGGACACTGTGGCCATTAAGTAATTGCCAGGTGCGTTGGACGTGCTGGTGTGCTGCTCTGGTTTGTTTGCGGGGGAACTTGTGTATCATTTCTCCGCGCCACGCTGCACAGCATGTCACATCCGCGTTAGCATTTCTACCCTTTTAAAGGGTCCTGGGGAAGGTCAAGACCTCACACTGAACACCCTTTTTATATATATTACAAATTGCCGGAATTGTTCATTAATTTCTGTCTTTGAAATGCCATGTCAAACCTCTAAAGGAATTCACAATGCCGGTGTCCCTTGGACAGCTCTCACCATGGTCCAGTGCGGGTTCCTGATGAAATTACAGGTGCAGGGAAATGCAGAATTAGAAATATATCTGATGTTGCAATACTCGTGAAGCTATAGCTTTGTTGATGACAGGACAATTCCATTTTTGACAGTTTAATTTACTGTTGCCAGTGGACAAGAGCAAGAGGAGAACGTGGGGTTAGCCACCTGCCCCCTCATACCGTGTTTCACATGCGAGGTTGCAAAATCATGACTCCCTCAACCTGTCGGGCTCAAATGAGAAGGTTTTCAGCTGGGAAAATGGAATATATCAGTGCATGTAATATTGCCTGACCTCATAAAACAAAAGGGAAAATTGCAGATTCTGACAGCCATTATGAATCTTGTATCAGCATCCAAAACGACTTGGAGCCGAGGCGTAGCACATGTTTATAATAGAAAAAAAACAGGGTTGCCACGTTGACTTGCAATATGGAGCAAAAAATGACTTGTCAGTAATTCGTTCTCAGATGTTAAAGAGGCTGTTGAATTTACTAGTATATACACAGAAGAATGTTTAGCCCCGAGCAGAGTGTGGAAATAGTCTCCACACGAGGGGTCTGCTGTAGTTCGTCCTGGAGTTCGCTCGTAATGGAAGGCGGAGGGCGGGAGTCCCACGTTCATGCTGCCGCCGTGTCCGGGGCCAGATTTCTCATTACAAGATGTACTGGACCTTTCTACTCTCCTCCATTGTAGAATGATGTATAAATAATAAGACTTCTAAGATAAAGCAGATGACGCTGTGAAATTACGAGAATCGTGTGAATTGAAGGGTTTCTACTGAAAAACTGGCATATTGAGGCATGGCTTTTTATCTTATGCTTAAAAAGTTTTATTTATATTCAGATAAGGCGTAGTCTCTTGGCATACAACTAGGCGCTCTCCAGTCGGGCTTCATTCTTCATCATCCGTCCCTTCAGCTTCTTGCCTGATGAGCTCCACAAACACAGATGCTCTCTGCCGTCTCCGGTGACCTCCCCGCACCGCCCCAGTGAGAGGGGTTCGGAGTGAGAATGTAGAAACTTCTCCTGAGCAGGAGGCGTGGTTGTGTCCCCGTCCTGGTGCCCACTGCCTGCCCCCGGTCGCCTCCCGTGCTAGACCCGCATCTGGTCGGTTGTCCTCTGCTGTCTGTTTTGAATGAGCTGGAGCCACTGATTTCGGGGAAGGCCTGTTTCACGCACTGTGCCCCTTGTGGGGCTACGCTTGTGCCCTCCGCTGGCGGCCACAGGAAGACAGGTGTGTGCTGCACCCCTTGCGCCTCCCCTGGGCGGGATGGGCTGAGTGGTGCAAGACAGAGCTTGTATGTGACAGGAGTGATCGCGCAGTGGCGAATGACTTGGGGAGGCAGAGGAGGGGTTGTGCTGAGCGGGGGTTATTCACAGCCCTCCTCGCGCCCTCGGTCTGTCCTCGGCAGAACCTTCTGTAGACCTGTCCCGCTGGCTGAGCCAGGTGTCCGCACCAGGAGAAGGAGGGGTGGGGCGGTGCGGCTCAATGGGGTTGCCCTACTCATTTTCAGACCCTCCTGCTAGAAAATGATGAACACGGGGCGTGTTCGGTTTTCTCCTTTAAGCTGATGTATGTCGTTCTGTACTTCCTGGACAGCCACCGGCAAAGCCAGGATGTGTAAGATCTGGTCCTCGTCTGCCCAGACCCCAGTCCAGGGAGGGTTTGCAGCTCAGTGCTTTGGCCGAGGGGCCCATGTGGCTTGAGGGCATGCAGGAGAGGAGGCCTTGTCTGAGGTTCCCCCTGAGCCTGGGGTGCAGGTGGCCAGTAGGAGGCTCACAGGGACGGCCTTTGGGAAAGGGCTCAGAAGCTTGGCTGCGAGAGAGGATGGAAGTGGAAAGAGAGTGAAACTCTAAGTGACTCGTGTGTCCTTGAGTTTTGCTGCTGAAAAGCCAAGCAGATGAGTAGAAAGCTGCGGGCAGATCCCGAGCGCCCGAGCTTCAGAGCGTCTCCATATATGGTCCGCTGTTTGGGGTTCTTTTGGAAAATGATCAGATGAATTTAAATATCCCACTTAGAGTTATATAATCTGTATGTGAATTAGGATTTTCAAAGAGAATGTATGAAAATATTACAAGGATTCTTGTAATAACTTCACCTTAATCTTGGTAAATATCAGTATTACATTAAAGTCAAGGCCTTAAAACACTTTGTAGGGCCTATGTGATTCGCTGGTCTATTCCCAACCCTTCTGTGGACTGAACAACTCCTCTCTCGCATCCCTACCCCTCTGCTCCAGACGTCTTGCCCCCTGGCCCCTCCGTGTGCTTGCCAAGAGTGACCCACCCCAGGGCCTTTGTGTGTTCCATCCCCTTGGCCTGGAACACATGACCCCAGACCATCTCTATGGCTGCTTTTGTTTCCTGTAGTTCTCAGCCATGTGCAGTAATGACCCTCGTCCCTGCCACCGCACTCTGGGTTTCTGGTTTTCGGCTTTTTAACCATCTAGAACAGGAGTCTGCCGACTGCGGCTGGAGGCTGGCGCCTGTTGTGTGCGTGCAGTTGCGCTGCAGCTCAGCCACGATGAACCTCTGTGTGGCTGTTTTTTGCTGCGACGCCAGAGGCAGTGTCGTTGGAACCATGATAGGATGGGCTGTAAGCCTGAGATCTGGGGTGTCTGGTCCCGTGGGGCGGTGTGGGGCTCCGATCTAGCCTGTGGTGCACAGACGCGTTCGTGCACTCGTCTCTGCCGCTGGGCCGCAGCCTCCGGAAAGGCACCCCCTCGGGCTCGCGGCTGTGTCTGTAGGAGCGGGATGTGCACGCAGTAGGGACGTAGAGTAGCTCGTGCTAACAGGGCAGTGGGCAGCGGTTCACTCTGCCTCCAGTTCTCAGACTCCGGTGTCTCAGCCGCTGGGGACAGACCCGGCCGTGGAGTGGTTGCATGCCAACCGTGTGCTGGGGAGGAGCCCTCGGATACTCCCTAGGGACAAGTGCAGCAGGCGAGACTGGCTGGGGAGGAGGCAGGCCTGTGTGGTGACCTGGATACCACTGAGGTCTCGGCCCATCCTCGGGGAGCTCTGTCCGCCATGAGGGGCTCTCTGCATCCTGCCGGGGTGAGCCCAGGGGCCCAGGCCTTGGGATCCCCATATCAGCCAGACATGGCCGCCTCGGTGTGGAGGAGATGCTTCTCCCTCAAAGGCGGCCGTTGCGGGATGCAGCCCCGGGCCCTCCAGAGCTCGAGGATGTGATGGAAGAGCCCTGGGAAGGGACTGTGCTGGCGCTGTGGTTTAAGGGTTGGGGTAAAACGGGATACTTCGGGTCCTTTCATACCTGCTGATTAGAGTGTCAGCCCGGGAATGTGAGTTGCTGCACGCAAGGTCACACAGCAAGTTAGTAGCAGGTCTTCACCATTGGAAAGGGTCTTTTCCCCACAGTCCTGCTGGGTGGGAGCCCCCATATGGATGCGAACATGCTAATCCCCAAGGCCAGTGCCTTCTAACTTCTGAGGATGGACAGGGCAGAGTACTCCCCATCCCCCATGGTCTTGGGAGAGTTGTCTAGGGCATCTTGTGAAGGGAGCCCTTTGCTGGGCTGCCAGGCTGCCCCGGCCCACACGCCAGCCTGGACATCACAAGGCTCCTATGCCGGGCTGCCAGGCGGCACTCCCGCTGTCAGCCCCGTGCCGTGCTCAGACTCTGTCCCCGCGTGGTTCCGGTCAGAGATGCGGTAACATCCATCATGTTGTTCAGTCCGTGCTTAAAATGGTTACACACCACATTATAACAGAGTTCAGACACACTGCTGCAGACCTCCAAAGGGGCCGGTCTAAGAGATTATTGTTATTTTATGTTTAAGTCCCTATTCCTGCTAGGATAAGGAAACCATGCTATAAGCTATTTTGGAATATCACGGTAGAGGGAGATGGGAACCAACCAGAGTCTTCAGGGTCTGTTCTGGAAGATTCACGTGAAATACACTGTTCTTTAATACCTTGGGTCCACAGAGAAGAGCGATCCTGGAGGACTGGTGTGCAGAAGGAGACCAGGGGAAGTGGTCATGAAGGAGTCTCGGAGAGACAGATGCTCTCTGCGACCTAGGGACCAAAAGCGGAACAGCAGAGAGCTGTGAGGTCGGCATTTTGCCTGGTAAATCCAACTCTGCCTGCTTGACGACCGTGGGCCCTGTTGTGCCCCTCCTTATGATTCTGCGTCATAGGGGTGAGGACAGGAGTGAGTGTCCCTGCCTCCGACTTGCCCGCTGAGGTCCCCCTAGTCTCAGAGAAGGTTGCTGCCCTCCAGGGGTCTGGAGGATGGTGGGGCCGACCCCCAGAACACGTCATTAAAACGTCCTCTTCCGTTTTGAAATTAAATTCTAATTCATCACTATGCCAGTGTTCCTTCTAATAAAATCTAAAATATTTACCATTAAAGTGAGAGAATACCCGCCTCCATCACTGTATTCGAGTGAAGCTGGCTCTGTGGGCTGGTGTGTTGTGCTTCTCTGGGGCTTTGTCAGGCCCTTGCCATTGTCACGCATGTCATGCGATATTCCTAGTCTGGACACGTGGGCCTGCCCAGAGCTCCCACTTCCGCCTGATTTCCCCTCCCGCTCCAACCAGGATGCCTTTTGTCCATGCAGGAGTGTACAGCTAGACGAAATGACCAGTGGCCTCTACTCAGCTTTCCGTTCATGGTGAACAGGTGGACGGTTTTCCGTTGTAAAATCTGCATCACAAAATTCACCATGTCCACCACGTGTGAGCGTGCCATTGTGTGGTGGCAAGGGCCTTTGCGTCCTAACCACCGCCACCGGCATCCACCTGTGGATGTGATCTTCCCAGACTGGAGGTCTGTCCCCATTAGACACAAGCTCTCCTGCTCCGGGTCCGTGACTCCCACCTAGGGATCTCTAGGGACCTCCTAGAAGTGGAGTCACAGGTTTGTCCTCCTGCGTCTGGCTTGCCCAAGGTTGGTTCATGTCGCGGCCCGGGTCAGAACCCCCTTCCTCGCGTTTCCAGGCTGATGGACGGTGTGCGGCTTCCCCGGGCCTGTTCCAGGAGGGGCGTGCATCCTCACGTGCTCGCCGCCGCAGGTGCTGCCGGCCGGGCGGGTGTGCGGTGCTGGGCCCCGGAGCCTGGGGTGCAGGAGCCGTGCCGGGTGCCCCCGTCCCCCCGTCCTCCTGCGTGTGGGCCTGTCAGGGTGCCTCACCCACCGCACACACACAGGCTAGTTTTTCTCCTTCAGATCAGCGGCCTTGGACAGCTTCTGTGTCTTTGGCAGCCGTTTCAGCCCTGCTCTGTCTTGTCATTTTAGAGTTCAACATTTGCTGCTCTGAAGGAGAAAACGGGGATGGGTCGGACCATTGTACTTGCTCTCTTGACCTCGATGCTGCCCATGAGCAGTGAAGGATAACTTTTGACGAGCCGTGTCAGATGTGACAGGCAATCTAGTTGGGTTGAGTGGAAATGTGCTGTACAAGTTTGAAGCCTTGGTTGGGGGCATTTTTCTGGTGTTCAATGCATTTAAATTGACACCAGACTTCAGCATGTAGCTCGCTCCGGGCCCCGTACCAGAGGCTCGCATCCATGGTGTGTCTCCATCAGTGCGGCTCCGAAAGGGCTTCTGTGCGCTCTCTGGGCTCTGCCTGCGCTCCCAGCCTCCCCGGGGCTGCTCCCCCGCTCTATTTTAAACCTTACTTTTGAAGTGGGTTTTCTTGCGTTCCGTTGAGTAGATGTTTGCAGGATCGTGTGTGTGTGTGTGGCATGGAGAAGCGGAGAAAAACATTTTTCTTTGTTTTTGAAATCGACAGCATTTTCTGTTGCGCAGAGTGAAATGCCTGTGCTGGTCGCTGTGATTTTAAGTGTACGTCCTTGCCCGCTTGCCTCTGACCACCAGAAGTTGTTTTAATTTTAGTTGTAAAACCACGACCATCACTTAGCAGGAGCTCTGGCCGCCGTCTCCCGACCCTTGCTCTCCCAGGCTGGAGCCTTGCCACCGTGGAGCCCCGAGCGCCCCTGGCCAGGTGTCCCGGCTCACGGATGGCTCCCTCCTCTCTCTCCCGTGGTTATTCCAGGGCAGGGGTGGGGACGTTTGACCGAGACCTCTGCGATTCTGAGATAGATTTTCTGTGAGGAGTGTCCAGAGTCCTCTGAGGGCTGGTGGGCAGGACACTCCGCCGCTGAGCACTGCCTGCCCATGGCGCGGCTGGTTTCCGGAGAAGACGGTGCATGGCTTCAGTCTAGCGCATTCCTGCACCTTCCGGAACACGCCACCCCCTCTAGGAAGCTTCCTTAGCCCCCGTGTGAGTGGGGTCCAGTTCTGAGTACTCATCCTTGCTGCACGCGTGACTTCGGTAGGCGTTTCCAGGAGAGCAGTTCTAGGCAGGTGGCCGGGACATGGGGGAAGCTGCCTGGGTGTCTGTCCCTCCCGGTGTGGCGCAGTGTCGCCTTCACTCCTGAGGAGGTGACCTGGGCTCTGGGGTGTGGATGCTTTGAGTGCGGGCCTTGAGGTCAAACCGTGCAGGAGAGACGTGCTGAGGGGTCTGGGGATGACGGGCTGCTGCGGAATGTTCCAGAGCAGGAGGAGGGGTGGGGCCTTCATTTGCAGGTAGATGAGCGGCTGCTTCGGCAGTTAGCACGACGTGTTCTGCCCTGTCCTCTATCTCATTGTGGAGGAGTTTGTACCAGGAAGAGCAGTTGGTGCGAGTGACAAAGGCCGTGGGCCACAGTCCCTGGAAGGTGGGGTGTGGGCGAGGCTACAGCCATGGTCTTGATCGGCATCTCTGACAAGAAATTAGTGCCCGGTGGGGAGCAGAGGCACCTGCTTCCGTCACATGTCCTGCCCCACACCTGCCCACACCTGCCCCCCATGTATGTCGGCGCCTCAGAACCTCAGCAGGTGGAGGTGCGGGTCGGGGAAGGACCAGGGGAGCAGGTGCGCCGGCCGAGACTCCGGCTCCTGGTGCAGGTAGTGCGGGTGCTTTCCGGAGCCCGCTGGGGACGAGGCAGGGTGGGAGATGGTGTGAGAGGCCTGGCTTCTGGAGTGCTGAGACTGTCGCCTGCCTGCCGTTTCCGTCCCCTCCAAATTGGTTTGCCAGGGAAGGCTGTTGTCTGCTCTGGTGGCTGTCCTCTGTGAGTCCGCCCTTGCCTCTCCCTTCAGGAACACAAGGAACTCCTGGCGGCACGGCTGCTTCCTGTCCTGTGCGGCCTGTGTTCGTGCCTTCTGGCGGGCCCTGGAGCTGGGCCGTCCTGCCAGGCCTGCTCCTGCCGTCACCCCACCCCGTCCCTGTCAGGAGCCATCCCCAAGGAGCCCCAGGGCCCCTCCATGCATAGGGCAGCAGCTCATACGCTCCAGGGAGGGCCTGCGGTCATTCGTCTCTTTAGAGCAGCACGCTGGGCATCCTGGGAGCCTGGCGTCTTCCTGGTCTTCTCTGTGGAATGTTCTAGATGAGAGAAGGCTCGCTTCTCTCTGGCTGCTTGTAAATAACTGCACGGTGGGGCAGGGAAGCCCCTGAGTGTTTGCCATTTTCCATATGCCCACCTGGAGCATGGTAGCCAGCGGGAGCATCACCCCTTCTAGCGCCGGACCCCCCAGTCAGGTGAGCGACGAACACTTGACGCAGGATGTGAGTGCCCTGCCAGGGTGTGGGCCACAGGCAGCCCTGTGGGGGCCTCAGTGATTCTGTGGGAAGCATTGCCAGTTTCTGAGTGCCCACTGTGTGCCCAGGGTAGAGTTAGTAGCCCTGTTGTTCTCAAAGCCACACCACCCAAGGAGGAACTGCGGTTTGCTCTGAGTTAATAGAACTTGCTACCCCTAGGAGACCCATTAAAAAGGCTCTTCTTGGGCGCCTGGGTGGCTCAGTGGGTTAAGCCTCTGCCTTCGGCTCAGGTCATGATCTCAGGGTCCTGGGATCGAGCCCCACATCGGGCTCTCTGCTCAGCAGGGAGCCTGCTTCCCCGTCCCCCTCTGCCTGCCTCTCTGCCTACTTGTGGTCTCTCTCTGTCAAATAAATAAATAAAATATTTAAAAAAAGAAAAAAAGTCTCTTCTTGAAAAAGACGATTTTTTTTTTAATGAATTTGGTGGGGTTTTTTGGTTTTCCGTTTTGTTTTTTAAGATTTTATTCATTTAGAGAGAGCAAATGTGAGTGCAGGGAGGGGCAGCCAGAGAGGGAGAGAGAATTGCAAACAGACTCTGCACTGAGCAGAGCCTGAAACAGGCTCGATCCTGTGACCCTGAGATCGTGACCTGAGCTGAAATCAAGAGCCGGCCCCCCGAGTGCCTCGGTGACTTAGTTTTTATTCCTGAGTCTTCATTTCAGCAGAGTGCTGGCCTGTGGCGAGCCCGGTGGCGGATCTCACGCACAGCAGTGGACGCACAGATGTGCTTATGTTCTGCGTGGGGCTTACGATCACTTTGGAAAAATTACGGTCGGCAGATTAGCTGCACTAGCTGAGCAGGGGGTGACAGTGGGTGCAGTGGAAACATTGCCTGGTCTGTGAAGGGGCTGAGAAGTCTCCCCGGAAAGGGCTGTGGCAGCTGGGCCCGGGAGGAGCTGAGCCAGGCAGACGCGGCCACAGGGGGGGGCATGGAGCCCCACGTCCGCGTGGAACCCACCTGTGCCCGCACGGCAATGCTGTGCCCAGGGCAGCCCGCAAGTACACCGTCATTTCTGGCTTTGGACATTTCCAGTTTGATCTCTTTTTTGGGCCCGAGCTGCGAGAGGAGCGAGAGAACGGGGAGGGGACTTTTGCCGCGAAGATCTTTGACCCTGCGTTTACCCGCCTCCTCAGGTCTCAGGTCCCCTCCAGTGTTCCTGTGCGGGCTTCCGAAGAGTCACGCTTATGTAACCACAATGCAGTGATCAAGCCTGGACAGTCGCCTTCATGACAGCAGTGCGCAGCCCGCGGCATCATCGGTCTCCTCGCTGGGCCCCGCGGCCTCCCCGCGCCCCACCACGGCAGTCTGCTCCGGTGTCACCAGCCGGAGATTAGGGTTACGTGGCCCTGGCCCTTTCCTGTCCTCCCACTGGGTAGTTTTTCTGTCTCGGTGACCTCAGACTATTGGGAGCATAGACGCCGGAGACAGTGTAGGATCTCCCTGAGTCAGGTTTCTGTGCAACAGTCTGCTTCGGGCAGGAAGCCCGGAAGGGGGGCGGGGGCGCGATGCCGGCTGCTTCGGGGGCTGCCTGGGCTCCATCCCTACATGGGGGTTGTCCGTTTTGATCATCTGGTGAGGCAGGCTCCTGCTGTGTAAGTGGTAGTTACTCCTGTGTAATAAGTAAATACAGAGTTCTTAGTCACGTAGGTCTTTTCTCTGGAAGGTTCCCCTCCCTGGAGTTGCTGTGTGTAGATGAGTAGGAGCCACGCAGCTCTTCTGTGAGCATGAGGCCCCCTTCATAAGCAGGCGCTTCCCCGCCACGGTGAGTCAGTCACTGATTCACGAGCATCAGTGGATCTTGAATGTTCCGTATATACTTCGTGACCGTAATTACTGGGGCTCGGATCACCCCTCATTGGCCCATGGGGCACTTGGGGAAAGCTCACGTCATACTCATTTCCTCATTGTTCTTGGAGCGTGTCCTCATTTGGGGGCTTTAAGGTAATCGAGGTTTATCAGCTGCTTTCCCATCTCCGCTCTGAGAGCCGCCTTTCCTGTGTGCCGTCCCGGTTCACGTTGGAGAGCTGCGGTTAGCAAATAGAACGCACAGACATGTGCAGGGTGCGCGTGCTGCCGTGGGTGTGCTGCCACCTTCAGACCGGGCCCTCCACCTCCTCGTCCATCTTCACCCTCCGAGGGGTGCTCCGACATTTCCCTCAGCAACGGCCTGCTCCGCAAAACTGTGGTGCCGCAGTTACGGGGTGTTCTAGCTTATGGACTGTGGCTCTCAGGAAGGCCTGAAACCTTTGGAACATCTAAGACTTTCCCTTCCTCCCCACAAAGAAGCAATTTGTGCCCCTGAGGATGGTGTTACCCCATTTGGGACTTGATGTTCAAGACCTTTTCAGCCAGAAGCATAGCAGAAGGTGTCTCTATGCACAGGTATGCATGTGCGTGTACTAATGTACTTCTCTCTCTCTCTCTGCGGAGCTCTTGCAAACCATGAGTCAATAACCTACCTCTGATTCCAGGTCAGGCCCTCAAAGCAGACTATAGCTGTCCCTTCTCCATATTTGTAACTCTTTCCTATAACAGAAATATGGTTCTCACTGTCCTCCACTTCTTTTTTTTTTTTAATTAAATTTTTTATTTATTTTCAGCGTAACAGTATTCATTGTTTTTTCACCACACCCAGTGCTCCATGCAATCTGTGCCCTCCCTAATACCCACCACCTGGTTCCCCCAACCTCCCACCCCTCGCCCCCCCCAAAACCCTCAGGTTGCTTTTCAGAGTCCGTAGTCTCTCATGGTTCACCTCCCCTTCCAATTTCCCTCAACTCCCTTCTCCTCTCCATCTCCCCTTGTCCTCTGTATTATTTGTTATGCTCCACAAATAAGTGAAACCATATGATACTTGACTCTCTCTGTTTGACTTATTTCACTCAGCATTTCATCTCTTCCAGTCCTGTCCATGTTGCTACAAAAGTTGGGTATTCGTCCTTTCTGATGGAGGCATCATACTCCATAGTGTATATGGACCACATCTTCCTTATCCATTCATCCGTTGAAGGGCATCTTGGTTCTTTCCACAGTTTGGCGACCGTAGCCATTGCTGCTATAAACATTGGGGTACAGATGGCCCTTCTTTTCACTACATCTGTATCTTTGGGGTAAATACCCAGTAGTGCAATTGCAGGGTCATAGGGAAGCTCTATTTTTAATTTCCTGAGGAATCTCCACACTGTTCTCCAAAGTGGCTGCACCAGTTTGCATTCCCACCAACAGTGTAAGAGGGTTCCCCTTTCTCCACATCCTCTCCAACACATGTTGTTTCCTGTCTTGCTAATTTTGGCCATTCTAACTGGTGTAAGGTGGTATCTCAATGTGGTTTTGATTTGAATCTGCCTGATGGCTAGTGATGATGAACATTTTTTCATGTGTCTGTTAGCCATTTGTATGTCTTCATTGGAGAAGTGTCTGTTCATATCTTCTGCCCATTTTTTAATATGATTGTCTGTTTTGTGTGTGTTGAGTTTGAGGAGTTCTTCATAGATCCTGGATATCAACCTTTTGTCTGTACTGTCATTTGCAAATATCTTCTCCCATTCCGTGGGTTGCCTCTTTGTTTTGTTGACTATTTCTTTTGCTGTGCAGAAGCTTTTGATCTTGATGAAGTCCCAAAAGTTCATTTTCGCTTTTGTTTCCTTCGCCTTTGGAGACATATCTTGAAAGAAGTTGCTGTGGCTGATATCAAAGAGGTTACTGCCTATGTTCTCCTCGAGGATTCTGATGGATTCCTGTCTCACGTTGAGGTCTTTTATCCATTTCGAGTTTATCTTTGTGTACGGTGTGAGAGAATGGTCGAGTTTCATTCTTCTACATATGGCTGTCCAGTTTTCCCAGCACCATTTATTGAAGAGACTGTCTTTCTACCTCATGATTAGAATGTGAAAAGCCCATGTTTCAGGATTTAAAGAGCACACTGAAAGCCTGTGAACTAGATTTCAGTGTGTGTTGCATTTGTAACGTCATCTTCATTGAGGTGTAATTTACCTACAAGTCCCTCCTAAAGGTACAGTTGAATGAAATTCCACAGATGAATACACTCCTGTAGCCACCAACACCACCCAGGTAGAGAACATGTCTCTGTCACCCAGAAGGTTCCTTCGTGTCCTGCCACCACTCAGTCAGAACCCTTAGCCCTGGCTCTCAGTAATCATTAATTGATCAGCTTTATCTTCCTGGACGTTGCCTGCCGATGGACTCGTACAGCCTGTTCCTGAGTCTGCGCTACTGCACACACCTGAATGGTTGACACCTGCTGGCATGGCCGTGCGGTACGTTCATTATTGCTGAGTAGCATTTTGGTTTATGGGAACCAAAACTTGCCTGTTCTCCGGTCGGGCACTCGTGCTGTTGCCATTTTGAACTATTAATGAATACAGCTGCTGTGAGCGTGCCTGCAGAAGTCTTTGTGTGGGTGCATGCTTTCACACAGTTTGGGGAATGCTCAGTAGCGGGATGACACTGTGAGCCAGCAAGTATGCATAGTTTCTAGAAAACCACCAGACCTTTTCAGGACAGGAGTCCAGTCTCCCACTCCTGCCAGTATGTGCAGGAGTTGCGATTGCCCCATGTTCTTGTCGGCACTTGGGGTTGCCACTGTCATTTTAGCGATTTGACAGGACCTCGGTGGTTTCCATTGTGTCTGTGATTGGCATTGCCCATGACTAATGCGTTGGGCATCTTTTCAGGGCTTATTGGCCACTCTTTTACAAGGTGCTTTTTTTTTTAAGAGTTTTTATTTATTTGACAGAGACACAGTGAGAGAGAGACACACAAGCAGGTGTAGTGGGAGAGGGAGAAGCAGGCTCCCTGCTGAGCAGGGGGCCCGATGCAGGGCTTAATCCCAGGACCCTGGGATCATGACCTAAGCCGAAGGCAGATGCCACCCAGGTACCCTCCTATACCCTCCTATGCCCTCCTATACCCTCCTATGCCCTGCTTGTTCACGTTCTTCTCCCATTTTTAAATTTGCGCTGTTTCTTAATGACATTCTGAATAAATAAATAAATACTCTACATATAGGCTCTTTGTCAGATAAAGATATTGAGAATATTGCCTCCTGTGGCTTTTTCATTCTCCTCACACCATCGTTTAAGAGCAGAAACTTTCTTGGAGCTACGTTTGGGGAGGGATGGTTTGGACCATCCTTATACCAATCCTTATACCAAGTATATATACTTTGTATATATATACAAAGTTATAAAAACTTCAACCTTTGCATTTAGGTCTGTGATCCATCTTGGTTAATTTTCATGTGTGGTGTGTAGTTCATGTTCTTCCATAAGGATAGACAGTGCCACATGTTGAGAAGACTACACATCAACCAACAAATTGCGTTTGTCCCTTTTGTCAAACTGACCATGTACGTGCTGATCCATTCCATGTGTCTGTCTTTCTCCATACGCCAGCACCACACTGCCTTGCCTTGACTGTTACAGCTCTGCGGTGAGTCTTCCAGATGTGGTCTTTCTCAGCGTTCCTGGTCCTTAGCATTTCCATTTTGGAATAAACTTAATAATTTTTACCCCCCCAATCCAATGTGATTTTTTTTTTTATTTCTTTTCAGCGTAACAGAATTCATTGTTTATGCTCCACACCCAGTGCGCCATGCAATCCGTGCCCTCCCCAGTACCCACCACCTGGCTCCCCCAACCTCCCACCCACCCCCCTTCAAAACCCTCAGGTGGTTTTTCAGAGTCCATAGTCTCTCATGGTTCGTCTCCCCTTCCAATTTCCCTCAACTCCCTTCTCCTCTCCCTATGTCCTCCACGTTGTTTGTTATGCTCCACGAATAAGTGAAACCATATATGAGGATTGTATTGAATCTATAGCTGAGTTTGGAGACAGGCTTTACAACTTTGAGTCTTGGTCTGTGATTATGGTAGATCTGTTTGTCATCCTCTGTATCAGAGCACGGTGTTGTTTTTGGTTTACAAGCCTTTCATATATATTCTTAGATATATCCGTTTTTCACGTGTTTCGATTCTTGATAAATGTTGTGTTTTTACTTCAGTTTCAAGTTTTTGCTTGCTAGTGACTAGGAATACAGGAGTTTTTGGTAAGTCTTGTTTAGCCTGTGAATTTGCTAAACACAGTAACAGCATTTTTGAAAGATCTTTGAGAGACTACTATGTCCGAGATTATCTTGTATGAGAGTAGCTTTGTTGGTTGCTTCATACTCTCTGTGCCTCTTTTTTGTCTTGGCTTGTTATACTGGCTGGGATCTCTGTATCCTTTTGAACAGACACAGCAAAAGAGGAAATACCCAGTGTTTATAATATAATATATATATATAAAATATATATAATATAATTATTATAGTGTATAATACCGTCAAACGTAATGATAGGTTCTTAGCACATTCCCTTTATCAGGTGAAGGAGTTCTGCTCCGTTCTTATGGACTGAGAGTTTTATCACAGAAGGTTTGTATGATTTTGTTACATGCTTTTTTTTTTGCATCTATTGAAAGATTTATGTGGCTTTTGTTTTCTATTAATATGAGGAAATACATTGTTTTTTCTAATGCTTGACAAAATTTGCCTGCTTGTAATAAATACCATTTGCCTTGAAAAATAAATACACATAGACTTCCCCACCTCTCTCTGTGTAGATAATTCCAGCATGATTTTTGTATATGTAGAAATAATACTGCTGTATTTGCTAATATTTTAAGAGTTGTGTGTGTTTAGGAAGGTGTTTGTCTGCAGTTGTCTTTTAATACCTTTTTGAGGCTTTATTATCAAGGTTGTGTTGACCTCATAAGACAGGTGGGCAGTGTTTCCTCTTACTCTGCTGTTTAAAAGTGCATATTGAGGATTGGTATTCTTTCCTTAAATGTTCGGTAGCATCTGTGCTTGGAAGTTTGTTTATAGGGAGGTCATTAGCTATGTAATGTCTAAAATAGGTAGCAAAATGCTCAGATTTTCTTTCATGACTCCACTTTGGTAATCCGTCTTTAAAGGAGCTTGTCCGTTCGTCGGAGTTGAACTTCCCGGCGTGAGCCCTTCCTCAGACTCCGCGTCCTGCTGCCCGTTCGGTCTCGAGGGACGGCGGTGATGTCCCCGCCCTGCAGTCCTGTTTTCCACCCTGATTTAACGCTTCCTCCTCTTCCTCTTCCCAGTTGGGTCTTGGAAGTTTCCCAATTTTCTTAATCTTTTCAAAGCCCAGTTTTTGCCTTTTCTTTCCTACCTGTTCTTTTCAGTTTTATATTTTTTTATTCTTTGGATTTCCTTTCTGCTCTTCCTGATGTCCTGAGTTAGAAGCGTAGGGGATGGGTAGTGGGCTTGGGTGTGTACTCGACGTGTTCACAGCTGTAAAGTGCCCGGGAAGCAACTCTCCTGCAGCCGTGTCGCACAGATGCTGACACAGTTGGGTTTCATGATCCTTCGCTTTGCAAAATTTCGTAATTTCCACTGTGATTTTATTTCTGACCCATGGGCTATTCAGACACATGTTGTCTAGCTTCCGGATGCCGCCTGCACCGACCCGTCTTCTCTGTGCCTTTGGAGAGGACACGCTCTCGTGTGTCGTCTTCCCCGTCTCCCGCGTCTGTCTCCTGCGTCCGTCTTCCCCATCTTTTTCTAGCAAGAACCAGGGGAGGAGCGTTGGCATCTCTAGTTAGAGATTCGTGCTGCTCCTTCTAGTTCTGCCAATGTCTGCTTCATGTAGTTTGAGGATTCGTTCTTAGGTGTTCAATCATCTAGAGTTACTATGTTCTCTTGATCAGTTAACTCCTTAACATTATGAAATGCCCCTCTTTATCCCTAGTAATGTTGCTCATTCTGAAGTTAAAATGATCCAGTGTCAGTAAGGTCTGTCTGCGTGTGGTACACCTTTCTCCATCCTTCTTAACCTCTTGCTTTATTTTTAAAGTGTTTTCACTTTAAAAGTGTTGCAAAGTGTTTCATTTTCAAGTGTTTCTTAAAGCCAGGCTGTAGTTACCAGCACACCAGTCTCTACCTCTTACTGGCAGTGGGTGGGGTTAGTCTGCCATTTTGCTGTTTTCTCTTTGTACCATTTGTTCTTTGTCCCTTTTCCTGATTCCCTGCTCTAGCCCACCCGACCCCCGCTCTAGCTCACCCGACTTTTGCTCTAGCTCACCCGACCCCCGCTCTAGCTCACCCTACTCCTGCTCTAGCTCACCCGACTTTTGCTCTAGCTCACCGGACCCCTGCTCTACCTCACCGGACCCCCACTCTAGCTCACCCGACCCCCTGCTCTAGCTCACCCGACTCCCTCTCTAGTTCACCGACCCCCCCCAGCTCACCCAATCCCGCTCTAGCTCACCCGACCCCCGCTCTAGCTCACCTGACCCCCGCTCTAGCTCACCTGACCCCCTCTCTAGTTCACCGACCCCCTCTCTAGCTCACCTGACCCCCAATCTAGCTCACCCAACCCCCGCTCTAGCTCACCCGACTCCCTCTCTAGCTCACCCGACCCTGCTCTAGCTCACCCGACTCCCGCTGTACCTCACCGGACTCCCGCTCTAGCTCCCCCGACCCCCGCTCTAGCTCAGTACTTTCTGTGCTTCCATTTTACCACTATTGCCTTGTTAGCTCCACTTTCCTAAAGTAGTTGGTCTTGCACGGTGGTCTGTTTGAGTGTCCGGCGATGGTCCGTGTGCTGCCTACACCTTCCTGTGGGATGGACACTGGCCACCTGGGGCTGTTGAGCACTTGACCTGCAGCTAGTGCAGCTGAGGGCATGGGGCGGTATCTGTAATTTGAAATCTTTAAAAACGAGTGGCTGCATGAGGGTAGCTGTTAGCACACTGGATGGTGACCGTAGGGCTCACAGTCTGCGTCTTTAACTTCTCCCTGTCTACTTTGGCTCCATATTCTGTACTTTCACATGTAATACATGAGTTTCCTGGCATAACCTTCACTTTGCCCTCACTGCCCGTTGCGCATTTATTGGGGTTTTGCTTCCACATGTCACAAACCATGAAATACATTGTTGCTGTTCTTTAAACAATCCATTGCTTAGAAATAATTAGAAGTTGAAAGAGAATACTTGGTATTTACCGATCTTAATCTAAATATTCTGGAAGGCTGCAGGAGGGGTTTAAGTGACCTCATTAGATGGCTCCATTTTAATTTGGGGGAGGGGACGGAGAAGCCCTTGAAGAGCAGGCCCGCTTCAAGGCCACACATGGGATCAGGAGAAGTGACGGTGTTGAGAAGCAGTCAGACTTGGGACCCGTTTGGAAGTCTGCTGTTCCGTGTTGATGGGAGCTGTGCACAAAGTGTGTCCTCTCCCACGTCCTCATCCATACCATTTCCTACCCTGTTTGCTTTTCAAAAATAGTCATGGGTATTAAAGTCCCTTGTGCCTAATTTTAATTAGGAAGTGTTGCTTTGTTGTGAGTTTTGTGAGCCATCTTGCCTGTACATAGAAGCTAACTTTCAAAGTGCGTGGTCTTACTGAGAGGGCGAGACGAAATGAAATACAGAGATGATGACTTTCTGAGTCACTGTGTCTACCCATTTGAGGAGCAGCGATTGTAACCTGTGGACTTGGCAGTGGCTTCACAGCGTTTGGGGAGGAGCAGTGGTTTCTGGCGTGGACATCCTTCACGCTCACGTTCCGTCCTCTTGCTGCCCTGTCGACGGAGCTCACGGCCCCCCCGGACCCGGGTTCCCTGTGGTGGTGGATGCTTTGTGCCCTTGCCTCCCACTTCACCGTTTTACCACGTCTGGGCCCCGAAGCAGAGACATGGTCCCCCTGAAAGCCCTGGAGATAACTCTCAGATCACACACGTTCATCTCAGTGTTGGCAACCAGGTTGTCTGCCTTGAAACTAAAGGCTGGTCATGTAAACTACGAGCGGAGTGATCAGTCGTGGAACCTTGATGCTTCCACCGTGTGGGGGACCTGACGGGACTGAATTCCTTATGACCTCACACAGGTGACAGTAGTGTTAAAGCTGCTGGGAACTGTGGTAATGACCTTCGGGAGGTTTCAGTCATTAATTGCTGATTTCAGAGAGTTAATTTATTTTTAAAGTCCGATAACATTACACAGCCTTTTTCTTTTGCGTTTTCATTTTCCTTGTATTTAACTGTTTCAGTAAGTTCTGCATTATACCAAGCTTCATTCGGCTATAGTTTCATTAAGAACGTGACGCTGACTTTTCAGTAAATGACTTATCCGAGCTTTAGTGTGGCAAAGTTGAGGGACTTGGTGGTCACACAGCTGGAATGGAATCTCCGTGGCCGCTGCGAGGGTGAGGGCCTTCCCCTTCTGGATGTGAGCGGAGCCCCACGGAGGGCATGGGGGGTCGATGTGGGTGCAGGTGAGAGCCTGGGAAGCCATCTCCCCTGCATCTGGCCCCTGCGCCTGTCTGTTCCCGTCCCCTGTGCTGGTACCAGTCCTGCATGTCCGGAGAGTGAGCGGAGTGTGTTGGTCCGAGTGTAGGAAGAGCTGGCCGGGCGCGTGGGGGCAGAGGAAGGCTTCCAGAACGTTTAGAGCAGCCTGTACTCTAGATCATCTGTCCCCGTCTGTCTGCAGGCCTCTCCTTCCCGTGCCCATTTAGGATAATGAGTGATTCATTTGTTTGCCTGTGTACTGGCCAGAGCCCTGCGTGTGAGCAGTGCTGCTGCAGACTCCGGCATTCCCAAGGCTCCCCGAGCTGCTGTCTGCACACGTGGATGTTACAGGAAACCTCCGTTTCTTTGAGGCAGGCCTGACGTCCTGCCGCTGACTCCCCACTAAGCTAGAAACCCTGCCTGGGCCTTCAGGGGCTGGCAGAGTCCGTCCTCCTGCTCAGGGTGGTCTCTTGGCCACTCAGTGCGTGTGGTCTTGCCGTGTCTGAAAGTCAGGTCGAAGACGGGCGCTCACTCTGCTTCACCAGCCTAACTTCTGTGTGAGGATGTTTTCTCTAGGTCATACCACTTCTGCGAGCCATGTGGGGGCCGGACTTCCCATCTGTTTCACTGATCGGGGATTCTGAGAGTTACTGGTCAAAGAAAGGGGATTTGATTGTCCTGGGGTGGTTCCTACCATTTCACATGTCCTCCATCCTCAGTTTACTTGAGAACATGGGAGGCCAGATGGCCCGTGGGTGCTCAGTGCTGGCTGGAGTCCACTCAGGACATCCCCTGTCCCTGCTTAACAGACACCCCTCTGATGGGCAAGGTTGTGCTTGAAAGACTTCACAGAGCACACAGCCCCGGCTTTGAATGGGGAGATATATTCTGCTTAAGATCAGATTTTTTTTTTAAGATGTGCGTAATTGCCCTTTTCATAATTTTGGCTTTATTGGGTCAGTGGTTTGTAAGCTGTTGCATAATACCGCAAAGCATGCTTTCCATCCGGGTAGGGGGTGGATCCTGTGGCCCAGCAGGTGCTGTGAGGTTCACAAAGCAACTGGAGACCTTGGGAGCGAGTAGGGTCCAAGCTGTTTCCGTGGGGACAGGGATGCTTCTGACATCCCAGAGTCCCTGGCATTGATGGTGTTCCCCAGATGACCTGGCTGGGAGGCAGTCTTGCTCAGGACCCAGCCTGTCTCAGGTGGAGGAAGAATGGTGCTCCCTGGGACCTGTCCTCCTGTGGTCATCTCTCTGTTCTTCTGTCACTAGAAGCAGCGTGAAGAGGGGAAATCGAAGGAGGGCAGCTTTTGTTGAAGTGTGTGGGGAGGGGCAGCAGTGAGAGGGTGGATTGGGAAAGACCAGTTTTTCTCACGTGGATCCATCCACCATGGGACTTTGTCCATTGAAGATGGTGACAGGCTGAACCGAGCTGGGGTCTCCAGGAAGAGACGAGGCTTTCTGGAGCCAGGGTAATGAAAACAAATGGGAAGAAAACAGAATACACCTCTCTTCCCTGGTCCCTCTCCCCAGTCAGATAAAGCAGCTTTTGCAACGAAGAATTCCATTTTCCCCCTTTATTTTGTGACAGTGGTGACTTGCTCTCCTGGTGCAGGACTTTTTTTTTCCTTTTTCAACAAGTGTTTTTAAAGCATTCGGTCCTTGAGCCCTCACCGTGACAAGCAGCCTGTGCACCAGGGTCCCCACTGAAGGCTACGCTCCTTAGAGCCACATAGAAGCCCCTTGAAGTGAGCACCCTTGTGTTAGCTTTTTTTTCTAAGAGCACTTTATATTTCATTCTTGTGTATATCTGCCACAGTTTCGCTGACAGTTCGCTGTCCCGGGTTTTGCAGACACCTGCTTGTCGTCTAGGTGTAGCTAGAAAGGAGGCACAAAGTTCTGTCCTGCGACTGTTTTGAAAGGAGCGAAGAGTGAGTCGGGTCACTGCGCTGCGGCATTGGTGTCCGCTCTCCCGTTTGTTCAGGAAGTGTTTGCTGCTTGAGGTCGGTCGGGACCTGGAGGCGGCCCCAGCGTGACCGCCCTGGAAGCGTCTGTCTTGGTTTTGTCTTAAACCTGGCTGGGAGTGTCGTCTCAGCGCTGCCGGTGAATTGCTCGTCCTTGCAGATGAAGGCCAGCTACAAAGCGGAGTTTCAGATACTTTGGGGGAATTTTCTGTAAGAGAGATTTTTGTGGAAATAAAGTCTTACTTGTTTTTCATACTGGTCTGTTGATAAAAAACTTCGTGGAATTTGCTTCTGTGAAATGAACGAAATCCAAATTGTTTTTCCAGAAGCTTTAGAAATTTACCACCTGTGTTTTGGAAGACGAAAACCAAGGTGGAGTGTAGCCGTCAGTGAGTAAACAGCCGTGTCCCCTCGGCACACGTGCACCGCATGTCGCTGTGGTTTGCCGCAGGGTGTCTGGAGTGGGCGCGGGCGCCCCCGGTTGCTGGGCGCAGTGTCCGGGCAGCTGTGACATCCTGGTGCCCCCTGCAGCACCTGTCGCCTGGCTCAGGTGTTTCCTGAACGGCTCTGTGCGCTGGGCCGTCATCTCCCAGAATGTTTCAGGACCGCATCAGTGGACGTGGTGTGGAGGCGGCTCCCACCTCGCAGGGATGACGTATTAGGGCGGAAGGTGCCGCACGCTGCGCTCACTCCGTCCGCCTTCAAGTGTGGCTTCTGGAGGAGAGATTCAGCTCAGCCTGTGAGGCAAACCCGCCCCCACCCCAGAGTAATGCTTTACCTCCTGGAGGCTGGATGCTTGAAGCCGGGTTCACAGTCCAATTTCAGTTGGCTTCGCAGGCCCTCCTCCTCTCCTGCTATGTTAAGGTCGGAAGGATGATGGCGCAGGAGCTCTTCGGACGTCCCCTGCTCGCGCCGAGCCGCGTGTAGCGGGCTCCCCAGCCGGGGGCGTCCCGGACAGCCTCCCTGCCCGGTCACCCCGCTGCAGGCCCTCGGCATGCCCTGCCGGCCGCCGGCCCGCACGGCCACACCGCCTTCCGGGGCCTCGGCCACCGGCCATTGAGATTTCCCCTTGGAAGGGGCTTGTGTCTCTTGGCAGATATTATGCATAATCTAAGGCACTGTGGGCCGCGTTCCCCGCGGCTGAGGAGAGCCTCGTGAGGACTGGTTTGGGCGGAAGCAGTGGGCCTGTGCTGGGAAAGCGAATGCTGTCTGGGCCCAACACACACAGGTCATCAGGGTATGCCTGTACCTTGCGTGGGGCCGTGATCGGATCGCTTCTGGGCTGGTGCGTTACGCGTCGTAGCTGTGTGAGGCTGGTACAAGCCCTTAAGATGCTAGACTTTGTTTTCAGGCCCTTTGCTGGTGGACCACGAGGCCTTAACGCATTGTGTAGGGACAGAAGAGTTACGCGGTATAAGTGCCGTCACTTGGTCGCTGGCTCCCTGTGAGCGATGTCACTTTCTCATTCGTCATAAAGGCTGCACCTCTGCCTTCGTCGTCTTCTGGGGAAAGTCAAGTCAGTCTGAGTCTCTGCTGTAGCTCACATGTAAAACTCTCTCATGACCTCCGCTGACGCCCAAGCGGTTGTTTCCCTGAAGCTCAAACCCACGGTGCAGGTTTGTACAGCGGGGAGGCCTGGCAGGGAAGGTGTGACTTGCTGGGCGGAGGTACCTTTCTGGACTCACCCCGGAAAAATTCCAACTTGCCTCTTTGTGAGCATGAAATTACCCAGAAGGTTGAAAAGGAAAATGCAGTTTATTAGAAAAAATACATCAACCCATTTGTTCTTTTCACGGAGATGTGGAGTAACACGTCCGAGGGTTGCCTGCCCGTGTCCTCACATGCAGGTTTCTGCTCATGGAGAGGCAGACTTTTAAAAAGAAGGTTTGCTGGAGACCATCGAGAGAGGGTGAGTGGTTGGCTTACAGCTTTGTTCTTTGGCTCATCACGGTGTGTCTCTGCCTCTGGCCAGCTGGCCACATCCCCCTTCTGTGTGCGCCATGTCCTCGACGCGCTTAGTTAATATGTAATTCTCTCAACATCTCGGCCCCCTCAGGAGCAACAGGTGCCCAGCACGGGCATGGTCCGTCCACATGAAAGGGCCTGGCCACTGTGATTCCTCCTCTCTTTGATCTCCCTGCAGAAGGTCGGCTTGTCTGCCTAGAGATGCCTCTGAAGGGCAATTTAAAAGTTGGATTCGAGCAACATCAAGTGAAGTGTCTGCCCATCTCATGCCGCGAGGAGCTCTTTGGTGTAGTTCATGGCTGGATGTGAGGAAAGGTATTAACCCTTTCTTTGAAACAAACGATCTTGCAGACTGAGATTTCCACCTACCTTTCTCCTCTGCTTTTAGGGGAAAAAAAGCACAAAACATTTTTGTTCCCATAAAGCACCTCAGCCCTGGAAGACGAGCTCATTGCAGTGTTTAACATTCATCTGGAGCCTCAATTACCTTTACTCTGTTCATGCACATAAGGCTGAAGGCGCTCGGACGGGTGAGACCCTTAGAGCTGACAGAAAAGACGGAGGAGAGTTTTCATGGGCAGAGCTGAGATGCTTTTCTCAAGGTGTTGTGATCAATAAAATAATCCATTTTTAATGGTGCGTTGGCAAGGGCTACTAAATACCAGTTACTTGGTAAACCACTATCAGAAGGTGAAGCCGTTTTATGAATTATTGGATTGCACGAACATGTTCATACTGGGGGGTGGGGAGGGATGTCCCGGTTCCTTCTGATAGTGTTGATTTAAAAAAAAAAAAAACCCCACTTTAAAAATAGTTGCTTTACTTTGTGAATAGTGTAGAAAAGTGCATTGCTGCCCAGAAATAGACGTACACTTGTTTTGTTTTTCATAAAAAAGGAAGGAAAAACGTTAACATCTGAAACCTCATCAATATCAGTGTGATTGTGACATGATGTCAGAGGAGAGATTTTGTAGAGTGTCTCATCTGTGTTTCCAGCTCATGTATTTTTTTCTTGACTTCTGTAAGTGGAACCGGTCTGGGATTTTTTTTTTTTTTTTTTAATGACCGATATCTGCTCTTCTCAGAAGTTTGTAGCTCAACTGTGATGACATGGCCTAAGATTTCCAGGGTCCCAGTTAAGGGTAGAGCATGATCTCCTCACCCAGACGAGCACTGAGCAATCTGTTCTCACACCGTGCTGGAGAGCCAGACATCGTCGGGCCGGAGATGTCCTCCAGCCGGCCGCGCGTGGCTGCAGTGAGGACCTGGAACACTGAAAGCCACAGGGGCAGCAGCAGTTCGGACAGACGCAAACTGCCAGAAACCGTACTGTTGCAGGGTTGTTTGCGTTTATAACAGGGATAGCTTACGTGTGCGTGTGCCTTTATGATGTTGAGACTGTAAAAGGCACGCACGTTGAGTGCTGGAAGAACCAGAACAAAATCCTGCCGCATCACAGATGTCACGGCTCTTTCCGTGTGTCCAGTTTGCTGGTTTCTGTTTCACGTGCGCAGCACATAGACGTTGTAAGACGCTGGTCACGTTGCACATGTTGGCGATGCGCTGTGCCCGCTCACGCGACAGGTACTGCTGCCTGTGTTTGACGGTCACCCTCCCCGGATATGGAGGTGCGAGTCCTGCAGACCCGCATTCAGCTGACGTGGACCCCGTGACCCGTTCTCTGGGAGATCTTGCGTTTGAACTGGGCCAGGTTTTACTGCTGGGCTGCCGCTGAAGTTAATTTAATGTGGATCGCTTCCTGGTTGATGGAGCACTTTCTGATTTGTTACCACTTTCCACTGGTGGAGTAACCCACGAACAGGGAGGCCACCATGTCACCAACGCGGCAGAGGCTTGGAAACATGGGGGTCTGTGCTTAAATGCATCCCCCGGCGCAGGGCCCAGCACACGCCATGGCAGTTGGCGGTTCCCATGCTGGGAAGCCAAGCTGGTTCCCCCAGCGCTGGCGAGTCCGTTGTGTGCGTGAGGTGATTTGGGCCCTAGCAGAGAAGACAGACTTAGGCGCTGCTCCAGGAGGAAAGCAGGCTTTGTCTTTGGCACTTCGGGCAGTGCTTGTGCGCATGTTTGGGTCAGAGGAAAGGGCTGCTCCCCCAGCCTCAGCAGGGAGTGGGGTCCCGGGATGATCTCTGTCCCGGGGGTGACTGGGTGTGCTCACAAGTCCAGCTCAGGTGCTCTCACTCGCTCACTGCTGATTCCCTGTCCCCTGCTACCAGGAGAACAGGGTGGTGGTGGTCCTTATTTATGTAAAACGGGCGAGTTCAGCCAAGGGTCAAGTGTCATTTAAGCACAACCTTTGAAAATAACTGCTTTGTGTCCCTTCTGTCTGAAAATATTTTCTAGACAAAATTGTATGTAAGTTAAAACAACCCACTTGGCACCATTAACTCAGAAAAATGTAAACAAAAGTGCAGTGTCGTCAGGGATGGCCTGAAACTGATGTACGTTCATATGCTGCTGACGCCATAGAGGGCTGCCAGTCATGTGACTATTCACACAGACAGAAAAATGTTAAAGCCCTTTGATTCGGGAATCCCACTTTGCAAATGTATTTTATTTTTAAAGATTGATTTATCTATTTGGGAGAGAGTGGGCGGGGGTGTGGGGCAGATGGACAGAACCTCCAGGCAGACTCCCCTCCACCCCGTGCCTGAAGCCCAACACAGGGCTTGATCCTATGACCCTGAGATCATGACCTGAGCCAAATCATGAGCCAGACCCTTAACTGAGCCACTTAGTACTCCCACAAATGTATTTTATAGAGAAAATACAGAAAGGGGGCGCCTGGGTGGCTCAGTCATTAAGTGTCTTCCTTTGGCTCAGGTCATGATCCTGGGGTCCTAGGATCAAGCCCTCCATCGGGCTACCCCGGGGAGCCTGCTTTTCCCTCTCCCTCTGCCTGCTGTTCCCCCTGCTTGTGCTCACGCTCTTCCTCTGTCAAATAAGTGAATTTTTTAAAAAAGAAAGAAAATACAGAAAAAGCTATATACACAGCATTGCTAACAGTAAAAAGTGGAAACAAACCTAAGTGTCAAATGATGGTGAAATTATTAGGAAACAGCTCCACCTCCGTCATACCAGACTTCGTGTCTAACTGCCTGGGGAGCTGTGTCATCGTGGACAAATGCTAAATTAAGTGAAAAGCAAACTAACATCCCACCTTACTTATAACTATGTAATGTGACAGAAGCGTGAATTGAATCCTCTCTAAATTGGCAGTGACCTGGTCTTGGCTGGTGATGACCAGGGGAGTTCCTCTGTCTCTTGCCTGTATCTTATATTTGTATGTAATGTTTCTGTCACTTCCAAAGAACTTCTTTTTAAACTGTAAGTGATGAAAGACAGCAAAGTTAAAAATGACAGATCACCACCTCCCAGCCCCCCGCCCCAGAAGCAGGTGGTGCTGGCGTTCGGTGAACATCCTTCCAGAAATCTTTGTGTGTGTAAAGAGAGCAGCAGGTACTAAGATATTAAAAGCAAATAGTGTTTAGTTGTGTGCCTAAAATGGAGTCCTAAAATGCCCATAAAGAGCCGAACAGTAAATACTCGGGGTTTTGCCATGCACAGCCTGTCTCCACTGCCCTGCTCTGCCGCTGTCGTGTGAAGACCCCCGCGTGCCGTCTGGACATGAGTGTGTGTGCCTGCGTGCCGGTGAGGCTTCCTTGCCCTTCGTTCTCTGTTAGACCCGCGTTTCCCCCTGGCACCATTGCCCTCTGCCTGAGGAGCTCCCCTTCTCTGTCTCGCGTGGCGGTCTGCTGGAGGACAAGTAAGTCCAGGAACGTCTGTCTTGGTTCTTGAAAAAGAATTTCTCTGGGTGCAGAATTCTGGACTGGTAGGTTTTCTCTTTCGGTCGTTCATAGATGTTCTCCACTGTGTCCTCGGTTGTGCTGTTTCCAGAAATGCTTCTGTCCTCTTTTTATGGAATGTCACTTTCTCCTCTGGTCCCCTGTGAGGCTCATCATGTTTTGAGCAGTTGGTTGTGATGAGTCTTGGTGTGGTTTCCTTCATGTTTCTTGCGGTTGGTGTCATTGACCTCTTGTGTGTTTACAGTTTGCCTCAAACGTGGAAATACTTTGGTCACTGTTTTTTGGTCACTCTTCCTCCCTTTGAGAAACTCCGGTTACACACATACAAGGTTTCTTGGAGTTTCCACAGCTCACTAAGGCTGCTGCACGTCTGTGTCCCCACACCCGCTCTGTCGTCCTCTTTGGGCATCTCTGTAGGTGTGTCAGTTCGGTGATCTGACCTTCTGAGAGCCTGATCTGTTGTTCCCGTCCCATGTATTTTTCACCTCAGATTTTGTGGTTTTCATCCTATAAGTTGTATTTCTCTTTTTTTCAGATAGTCTATAATTAGCTTTTTGAACATCTGAAACAATTACATTAACTGTGTGTGACCTTGCCTAACCCTAACATCTGAGTCAGATTGAGGTGGTTTTCAAGTAGCTGTTTCTTATCACAACTGGTCCTGTGGACCTGGTTTTTTCATGCCTGGTAATCTTTGACTGAATGCCTGGCATTGTGAATTTTACCTTACTGTGTGCGGGATATTTTTGTGTTCTAATTAATATTCTTAAGCTGTTCTTAGATGCAGTTAAGTTACTTACTACAACTTGATTCTCTTGGGTCTGGCTTCTAAGATTGGCTAGGGAAAACCCGGAGCAGTATCCATTCTGGGCTCTGATCTCCTACTGTCTAGGCAAGACCTGAGCGATCCCCTGAACGCCGCATGAATTATGAGCATTTCCAGTCTGGCTGTTGGAAATAGGCATTTCCCCAGTCTTGGATAGTTTCCTCACATGAATGTGCCACATTCTTGGGACGAGGCCTCCACAGGCCTCCGGAGTCTTCCTTCTGTGCTGCGCTCACCTCTGTCCCGCAAACTCTGCCTGCCTTGGTCTCCCACACACACCTTCCTCCCCTCCTCAGGGAGGGCAGCAGGTGCCTCCTGTGACCGCACCAGGTGCAGTGGCCTGGACACTTGCAGCGACCAGCCAGGACAACTGTAGCCTTCACCTCCTGCTTCCCTCTCTCGTCAGCCACTCTACCGGGCTCTCTGGTGTCCTGGAAACTGTGGTTTTAAGTACTTTCTCTGTTTCCCCCCTTTCAGTTGCTTTAGATGAGGGAGTGAATCCTGTCTGTTACTTATTCCATCTTGCCTGGGAAGAGAAATGCTCAGGTGTCTTTGTTTTTCTTAAAATTATTTTTAAGTGTGTAATTCAAAGCTGTGATTTGACAACATTAAATTGGCTTCCCCTAAGCTTCCTGATAAGCATTGCGCTCTTGCTGGATTTCCAGATGCTTCTCACAGTATCAACTAGAGCATATGAGGAAAGGTCCACGAACACCAGACCTGCGTCCCTCAAGGCAAAGAGGAAAGTTTTTTGCAATTGGGCGGCGAGGAGACTGCTGCAGACAGCACTGAGCTATGTGTGGAGAGGGGACTTGTGTTCTCCGTGCCAGAAACACTGTGACAGGGAAACTCCTACATTCCTCGGAGGTTAATCTCTGCTTATTCTTACTTTAACTGAGGAGAAAGTAAGATCTGTTTTTCTGAGTTACCTTTTTATCTTCTTTAAATAGGTTAGGATTTTCAAGGTTCTTATTTGGAAGAAATTCATCTATGAAGTAAAAAATTTATAACGTCTTGTTCGTAGCCAAACATTTCTGTGGTGGGGGAGTCCCAGGAGTGCATGGCGCCTTCTCACCTGAGCCCAGGCTGGGGGCCGGCGTGCTTGAACGCCTTCAGTGGAAGCTTTCCAAAGACCTGCTGTAGAGTGGACTGTGTTCGCCCATCCCCAGCATGGATGCCAATCCCCAGCACACTGGACACGGAAGAGCCCTTAAGAGATGTTTCCTGCTTGCATCATTGATGTGAGCCTTCATGTTGATTGGATTTGTAGTCCAGTTTGGAGTGGGAATCATTCCTGGGCAGTGTGTTCAGGCAACTGTCACCAAGCACAGGCCTTAATGCTATTATTTCTTCATTTGAAATGATACCTTTTACTTCTTTTTGTCTTGGCTTCTCTGGCCAGGGTGTTTTAATATAGTTTTGAATAGAAGTTGTGATAATAGCATTCTTGTCTTGCTCCTAAATTTAAAGGAAGAACTTTTCAGTATTGCGCTACCAACTTACTAGGAGCTCTGTTGTCTTGTGGATGCCCATTCCCCTCACCACAACCAGAGTTTTTTTTGAAGTCACAACATTGTCTTTAATGAGGCCATTTTCACATTTGCATTTATAAGGAAATATTTATGAAATGTGGAGACAAATTAGAAAGATAATCTTTTGAAGTAAATCAGATATCCTAGATTTGAAAAGTGGTCTACAATTATTCATATGTAAGTTGCTTTCTAATTATAGAGGAACTACACTTCTCTAAATTGGAGTTGAATAAACCTTTAGGGTTTTCAAAGGGTTGCTCCTCTTAAGTGTTTTTATTTCTCATGTATTTTACATTTTCATTGACCTGCACAGACAGAGGCACCCCTCGTCACTAAGTAGTGTGCTGTGGTAGGCCGCATCATGTAGTTCTGTGAAATCTCGCTGGGTGCAGGTGGAGTTCTCACCTCTTAATTAGTGCCGTGGGTGGTGTTCCTGTCACTCCTGGAGGCCTTGTGCCCCTTGAATGGGAAACGGAGACAGAGAAGGAAGGTGTCCTCCGGAGCTGGTGCAGACGGGACTACAGGGCCTCCCTCAGCAAAGCCAGGAGCCTCGTGAAGTGCTCGGGTTCCTATGCCTGTGGTCACCAAAGTGGCTTGGGATCAGGCTTCCTGCCACGGTGCTTCAGAACATCCACTTACATGCTCAGTTCAGGCTGGTTTCTCCTTCCTTTCTGACAGAAAGAATCATTACAAAAAGGGTTCCCATCAGAATTTTAGCAGTGTTGGGACTAGGCAAAGCAAGGGAGCTCTCTCTCTCAGGTTTATGTGAGTGTCATGGACTGAATTGTGGTCCCCTAAAACTCATATGTTGAGTCTTCAGCCCTTAGTACCTGACAATAGGACTATATTTGGAGACAGCCTTTAGTGAGGTAATGAAGGCACAGTGAGGTTGCTAGGGTGGGCCCTGATCCAGTATGACCGGTGTCTTACAAGGAGAAGTTAGGACACAGCACAGGTGTTTGCACACATGCAGGGACAACCATGGTGGGAAGCAACAAAGAAGGTGGCTGGCGGCAAGTCGAGGAAAGAGGCCTCAGAGTGCAATCAACTGGCTGGCACCTTGACCTTGGGCTGAAAAGTATCCAGAATTATGAGAAATAGTAAATTTCTCTTGTTAAGTGACCCAGTCTGTGGCCTTCTGTTACGGAGTCGTAGCGGACCGACACAGCAGGTGCACCCCTGCACTTGGCTGGCGCCACGCTTCAGAATGCTCCTTACACCTGGCTTCTAGCTCGCCCACGCCTCAGGCTTGACTGTGAGGTGGATGCACACTCCCCAGTTGATGGAAAATGCTGGGTGGTGGTTGAAGGGGAGTGTGAGCCTGATGTTCTCTCCTTCACATACGCCTAGAGGGTGGCATGTTACTGGTTCCACCAACTGCTTCTGAATCGCTAAGACACAGCAGGGGTTTGATGGGTTTATCCTGTGCCTGATGGCTTGATGTCTTTCCTGAAGACAAAAGTGGCTGCTGCTTTTTTGAGATGTGTCCTGAGAACTAAAATGTTAAATATCAACAGTAGGTTTGTGTCTCTCCTCGCACGTCACCTCCAGGAAGAAATGTTTGAAGAGCTAATGGATATGTGTGTCCTTGAATTAAGAAAAGAGGAAAAGCCTCTGAATAAAGGTCCACAAAAATTCCAAAGAGCCAAAGGAAGGAAAAGCCAGCATCTAGACAAAGTGCAACTCAAGAATATCAAAGAAATTTCTAAAGCACTATAAAAAAAAGAACACAAATCAAGGTGCAGCCATCATTTTGATGGGGGGTCTTTCAACAGTGACAGCAAATGTAAGAAGATAGTGAAAGAGTGTTTCAGGGTAATAACTTGGAACATAGAATTTCCTGTCTGGCTCAAACTTTAAAATATGAAAACTTGACAAAAATGTTCTCTTGTGTACAAGGACTCAAGAATTAGACTATTATAACTGCAATAAACGTAAATGAACTAAATTCACCAGTATAAAAGATAAACTGTATGTAAGTCTACATGACACTAGAAGGGTTACAGATAACATTCAAATTTTAAAGGTAAATGAAGGAGTGGTTGTATTTATGTATTAAAGACTCTAAGACAGGCGCCTGGGTAGTGCAGGGGGTTAAGCGTCCAACTGTTGGTTTTGGTTGAGGTCATAATCTCCGGGTCATGAGAATGAGCCCCACGTGGGGCTCTATGCTCAATGCAGAATCTGCTTACGACTCTTTCTCCCTCTCCTCCCAAGCACAAGTTCTCTCTCTCTCTCTCTCTCAAATAAATCTTAAAAGACCAAGACAAACCATATTGTTAGAGGTAGAAGGGGTTACTACCCACTAAAACAAAAATGTACACAAAACCTAAGCATGTGACAAGATCCAAAATTATTTTTGTTATATTTTAATATCTAGCAGTGAAGTACATGTTTCAAAAGATAGAAAATGAATAGAATGAATCTAAAGTAGAAGAAAAAAAGTAGAAATTAATAAAATCTAATACAAAAACTCAAAAATAAAGCCATAAGAGAAAAAAATTAGTCCCAGAAAAGAGACACATGAATAATAAGAAAATGAATAATAAGAAAAAAGTACGGAAAGATGAGAGGTTTAAGAGTTAAGGAAACCTGTCTCCAGCTATATGCTAAAGTTTTGAAAAACTGGACAGAATTCACATAGCTCCAAGCATAGCTTTAATAAATGGAAATCTTGATTATTTATTTTAGAAAAGCAATTAAAGCAGTAGTTAAATCTTCCCATGAAGAAAACCACCTGACCCATTTCAAATGGGTGATTTCTAACATTTTGGAAGCACACATCAATTTCACATGAACTTTTCCAGAAACTAAGAGAATAAAGGATACTCGCCCTTCTCACTCTGAGATTAGCATAACCCTGATGTGGAAATCAGGCATTCTCTGAACATTACAGGTCTTTTCCACTCATTAAAATAGATGAAAATATCCTAAACACAATTAGAAAATTAAATCTGATACTATATGGGAAAGTTAGGTTTATTCCAGCTAGAAATGCTAGAAAATTCATAGTCATATAAAGAGATGTTCAACATTAGTGATTCAGGGAAATGCGTCTCACGTTTCCAGTCACATGTTACACACCTTTAATTGGCCAAAACCAGAGTCTGATGGTGCCCACTAGTGTGAGGAGATGGAGAGTATACTGACCAAGAGAAATTTTGCGGAGATACAAGACACATACTTAAGAAAGTTTATTGCAGCTATGTTCATGACATCGAAAGCATGGAAACGATTCACATGCTTGTCAACTGTAGTGATACTGTGTGGTGGTGGACTGTATTCTGAGAGTGCGCTGGAATATTCTGCAATACTCAAAGCACATGAACTATGCATGGTGACCTGCGGCGAGGTAGGGTGGATCTCAATATAGTAAGTGCCAAAGGTGACCCAGAAATGTTACACGTTGTATAAATTCTTTTCGTGAAATGAAATACAACTAAAATGTAGAACATACTCTAGGAACTCCTGTATCTGCAATGACTGTTCTTGTACTGAACATAGTATTCAGGAGAAGGATGGCTTCAGCACAGGGGCTGGGGTGGGGTCGTCCATGTGGACTGGTGTCAGCTCTAGCTCTTGTTTAGATGATGGGATCCTGAGTGTTTCATTTTGCAATACAGCCTGGTCCAATGGTAAGTGTCGGGAACGAAGGATTAAGATTGTCAACACAATCCTGTGCACCAGAGGTCCAGAAACATAGTTGTTAGGGTTCTCCAGAGGAGCAGAAACAGTTGTGTGTGTGCGTGTGCACGCATGCGTGCCTTGAAGTGCATTTCCTGAAGCACTATGTTCAAGCGAGACCGGTCTTCATTCTGCGAGGGCCTTCACCCAATGGGGTGACGCCCACCCACATTATGGAGGGTAACCCGCTTTACTCAAAGTTGCCTATTTATATGTTACTTTAATTCAGAAAGACACTTTCACAGAAACATCCAGAGTAATGTTTACAGGTGCGTGCCCAGATTGAACATACAGTTAACCATCCCGTGTGTGCGTCCTGAGCTCGCCACCTTGGAGAAGGCTGGTGGGAGCCGGTTGTAGTTGTTAGTATGTTCTGTGGCTCCGCCGTGGAGCAGTCACGTGGCACAGTGCTTACCCCGCAGCAGAACTATTCAGGGTCCAATCTTCCTCTGCCATTTTCTTGCTGGGTGACTTGGAACAAGTTTTTAAGCTATAGCGTGGTTTTGTTCTAAACTCTACATTGGGGATGATGATATTTCCTACTTTAGAGGACTAAGATGAAATTACTTGACCCTCTTGAAGCTGGTAGAAGGGTTCCTGACACACAGTCAGCTTTCTAACAGCTAGCTGTAATGGTGACCGTCATAGGCAGAGATCAAGGGTAGTCCTTACTCCCGGGAAGCCACTTTGAACGTGGGATGTGAGCGTAGGCATTTGCAGAGGCCCCAGGAGAGCACTTCGGTTTTGCAGGGTGGAGGACCCAGCCTCGGGGAGTATGTTGCACACTGAACAAGCAGGACTGGCCTGAAGCAGGGAGATGGACAGGTCAGGTGGTGGTAGCGTGCAGTGCAAACATAGACTCCATGTATTCTTTACAAAATATCTTTATCAGCTTACACAGGGCTTACAAGACCATGTAGAAAAGACACAATTTTATAATTTTAACTTCTTTAAAGAGCAGGCTCTACATCATCCTCCTGATTCCGAATTCCTGTCCTCTAAATGCAGTGATTTTTTTTTAACGTTTTCGGCTTTATTGTCTTCACTCATCAGTAAAAAACCATGCGTGTTGTAGACTTGCTATTTCTTATCACCTTTTGATATTAACCTTAGACTTCGTAATTCAGAAGATAGGAATTCGTGCCATCTTCCCTGCACACACACAAATACAAACTTTTACCTTTGCCATCTCCATCTTTGGTTTTATCATCATTCTTTTTCACATTTAAAGCAAAGTGACTATAAATAGTGCTGCTTAGTATTTCATCAGTATTATGCATAGCCAGACAGCATAGTGAACACTGGTTACATATAGTCGTGTACACTGTTTTCTTTTACCTTGGACCGATAATTACCATTTTTATTCTTCTTAGATTTCTGTGTAACTCTTGGTAATTCTTCTCCATAGTGTCTCCTGGGGGAGGGACACACTCCCTCTTACAACATGTGAGTGTGTGACAAAATCAATTGCAGTGTTTCTTAGCCTCCTGGAGGCTTCTGTCCTTTTTGACTCAAATGGGTTGTTTAGCTTTTATATTTTTTAAATGTATTTCCTGTCTTGATAGTTGGTTTTAGAGGACAGCCCACAGGCTCATGTGTTTAGACTGCCCTGCTAAAGCCTGGTGTCCTTTGTGGATTCAAGAAAAAGCTTTTTGGCCATCTCCTGTCCAGTGAGGAGAAAAACAGTCCAGCTTATGTCTTTTTTATTTTTTTTAGTTCATTCTGGTTTCTTAAAATTCATCAGTGTTATCAAAATAACAGGAACCTTAGGAGGACATGCTATCTTAGAATTTTTTGTGGGTGAAGGAGGCAGACTGGACAAACAGGCAGGTCTACTGTTTAAATTTTAAAAGCATCACATAAAGTTGAAATGCATCCCCCTTATGCACTAGGTAACTGTTAATGTGCCCACTCGCATTTCACAAGTGGAAAGTGGGATATCTGTAGACTTAAGTAACTTACCCAAGATTTTACTGCTTTGTGACGGCGGAGCTGGGGCATTCTGGCTCCAGAGTCTCTACTGCTGACCCCTGACCCATATTATGAGTTCCTATTCTAATAATCATTAGTATTTAATATAACTTACATACAGTGCTTGGAGTGCTGTGTCTGGCCAGCTATCAAGGTATCTGTATTTGCCAGAAATAGGTGAGACTGTGCTTTGCTAACATGAACCTTGAAGTCCCAGCAGCTTAAAACAGTCACTATTCTTACACTGACATCTTAGTCTGCTTTGTGTTGGGCAGCATTAGGGAGCTTTCCTCCCAGCCTTATCAAGGATTCAGACTCTGCGAGTCCTGTGGGCCCCCCTCCGCCATGTTGCAGTCCTAGATTCCTCATATGCAAGTGGGGAAGCATATGTGAGACAGGTGTGCACCAAGTACCGGGGGGTCGTACCCATGATGTGACCCCGCTTGGTTACAAGGAGGGCTGGGAATACTTTTATTCCTGTGCCTAGGAAGGGGATGAAATGGTTATGAACACATGGCAGTGTTTGTACGTCAGTGCTTCACGGAGCTCATAGCCAAACCCCTTTGGTAAACTGAGTTCGGCTGTAATGTGGTTGGTGGTTGACTCACTCACTGGCCAGCTCCAGTTCCCAGATGGCAGTGGGTCAACACTCTTGTCCTCTGTGGGGCGTGAAGACAGGTCAGCCTGTCTTGGGAAGGAGAAAAGCAGTGGTACTCACCCTGACTTCCTGGTCCCTTACGAGACCAGTTTCCTTTTGTCACAGGGTGAAAAAGTCCAGTGAATCCGAATCTCGTTACTATTGTCCTCAAAGTTCCAGAGTTGGTCAGAGTTAGGAAGGAGAATGCCTGTTCGGTGATTGAATCAAAATATAAGGATCTTAACCCGAAATAGAAGAAGTGAACAGAATGAGATGAGATTCCGATATGGCAGCAAGATTCTTTCTAGCCTTGCCACGTGTGAGATTTCTGAGACTGCGTCAGCCCGCCCGAAACCACGGGCACTGTTTTCACCGTGGTGTGCGCCTCCTCATCGTGTGAGACGGTGACGCGCGCATTGCGGACGTCAGACCGAAGTTCTGTGGCTCGTTATGGGAGGTGCGGTAGAGAAAGACATGAGAAGTTTGAGTAAAACATTGAACAGGCTACTGAAGTGTGCAACTCAAGACAAATTTACACGCCACACTGTTGTTTGTAATAAGCACCACAGGGAGATGTGGAATGTTCCACCAACCCCTCCTTCATGCTCCTTGTCAGTTCATAGTTCCAGCCCTGAAGGAACCATTCATTCTCCTCTGACTGTACGCATTACATGTGCTGACTGTGGTATAAATGGGATCCTGCTCCATGGTGTCTTCTTAAAGATTATGTTTTTAGAGCAGCAGTTTCTCAGTTCATAGGAAAATGGAGCAGAAGATACAGAGATTTCCACATGCCGCCCGCCTCTCCTCCTATTTACGTCACCACCACGAGAGCGGTACGTTTGTTAAAACGCATCACCCTGAGTTGACAAATGCTCGCCCAAAGCCCACAGTGTAACGCTACGGTTGACTTTGGGTGAACCAGTGTGTGTGGACAAATGTGTAATGACCTGTGTCCACTATTCCAGTATCCTGCAGAGTGCTTTCACTGCCCTCGAAATCCGCTGTGCTCCCTATAATCCCTTCTTCCTCCTTAACCCCCAGCAACTGCTAATCCTTCCACGGTCTCCATACTTCTGCCCTTCCAGTTGGTCACATGGTTGGAATCCCACACCGTGCAGCTCATTCAGATTGGCTTCTTTCACGTAGTAATAAGCATTTGAGGTTCTTCCATGTCTTTTCATGGCTGATAGCTCATTTCTCTGGGGTGCTGAATCATGTTCCATGGTCCGAGCGTGCCCGTTTATTCGTTCTCCTACTGAAGGGCATCTTGGTTGCTTCTAGGCTTTGGCAGTTATCAGTAAACTTGCTACAGATGTCCACATGCAGGTTTTCATACCAACAGAAATTCTCCGCTCCTTTGGGTAAATACCAAGGATTGTGATTGCTAGGTCCATCTGGACCTAGTGCTTTCTGTTTTGGATGGTTATTTACTTATGGATTCAATTCTTTTGCTATAAGCCTATTCAGATTGTTTTTTCTTGTGATTATTGTCAGATTGTGTCTTTCAAAGACGTGGTCTGTTTCATCTTGGTTATTTTAATGGTCATAGGATCTGTAGTGATTGCCTTTTATTTGTGATACAAGTAATTTGTGTCTTCTCTCTCCTATTCTTGGTTAGGTTGGCTATAGATTTATCAATTTTATTGATCTTTACAAAGAACTGACTCTTGATTGTTTTTTTCTCCTGCCTGTTTTGGTTAATTTGCTTTTATTTTTCTAAATAAAATGGAAACTTAGATTACTGATTTTAGATCTGTCTTATTTTCTAATATATGTTTTCAGTGCTATCAGTTTGCCTCTAAGTATTGCTTTTGCTGCATCTTGCAAATTTTCGTAAGTTGTGTTTTCATTTTTATTTCAAATATTTGGTTTATCTTGAAATTTTTTTGTCCCATGTATTACTTAGAAGTGTTGGTTAATCTCCACATATTTTAGGGCTTTCCAGTTTTCTTTCTGTTATTGATCTCTAGTTTAATTTCACTGTGGTCTGAGAGCTGACACTGTATGAGTTCATTTTAAATTTGTTACGTTATGTTTTATGGCATAAAATGCAGTATCTCTAGATGAAAGTTCCATGGGAGGTTGAAAAGAATGCGTGTTGTGCTATTTAGTGTAGTCTGTAAATGTCAGTTATATCTAGTGGATTAATGGTGGTGGTGTTGAACTATGTCCTTACTGATATTCTGCCTTCTTGGATGCATGATGTGTTTCATGTCTGAATTATTTTTACTTATCATTATGTATATAATGTGTGTGTGTGTGTGTGTGTGTATGTATGTATATAACAGGACATTGTTTTTTTTTTTATTTCAGAGTATATGAGTATAACATGCTATATCCATTCAGCAGTTGGTGGAATTCTGGATTGTTTTCAATTTTTGACTCTTCCACTTAAAGCTTCTAAAAGCTCTCATACTTTCTCTTTGTGGATACATGCAACCATTTTTCTTGGGAATATACTTAGGAGTGGAATTACTATGCCCTTGACTAGATATTTTTTCAGCTTTAATAGATATTGCCAGCCATTTTCCAAAAGGATTATACCAGCAAAATAAGAGAATTCCCATTTTTCTAGCCAGTATTTGATATTGGCAGTCTTTTTGAGTTTTGGCTAGTTTATTGCTATATAGGAATATGTGCTTTTAATTTCCAGTATTCTAAAGAATACTGATATTGAGCATCTTTTCATATGCCTATTGATCATTCTGTGTTCTTATTGCACATTTTCAAAATTGGTTTGTCTTTATATATTTCCTTCATGCAAATCTTATACATACATTTATTACAAATATTTTCTTCCAATATGGGGCTTTGTTTTTTAACCTCTCTCAGTGGTGCCTTTTGAAGAATGTGAGTTCTTAATTTTAATGAATCCCAATTTATCAGTATTCTGTGATTGGAGAATTTTGTGACCTTTTAAAAACAATTCTTACCTACTCCCAAATTGCTGTTTTCTTGGAGTTACTCTACTCTCTTTCATGATCAGGCCTGTAACCCTTGTAAAATTTACTTTTGAGTATGATGTGATAAAGTCAAGACTCCTTCCCCCCACCCCCCATATATCCAGAGGATCCACCACTGTCTTTTTCACATTAAATTGTCTACATGCTTTTATCAAATCAATTGACTATAGGTGTGTTTATGTCTACTTTGGATTCTCTGTTCTGTCCCCTTGGTCTTTGTATTCCTGCACCACTAGTACATGATCATGACTCTTGTAGCTTCACCCTGCAAGTTGAAAATGAGGCATTGTGAGTCTTCCAAGTTTATTCTTTTTATTATTATGACTATTCTAGGTCCTGTGAATTTCCATATAAATTCATAATCAACTTGTCACTAATTAAAACCCTCAAAATGCCTCTTGAAATTTTGGGATTACATTAACACCACAGATCATTTGAAAACAGTCTAACCTCAGTAATATTTTACAGTTAAATAATGTGTTTTTTGGTCATTTATTTTATTTTTTTTCCAACAGCCTTAGAGCTTTTAATGTAGAAGTTTTGCACATTGTTTATCAAATGTATTTTCATGTATTTTATGTCCTTGTTGCTATCATAAATTGTATTAATTTCCAATTGTTGCTAGTATACAACATAATTAGTTTATATATGAATTTTTATCAAGTGAGTTTCCTAAATGTGTTGTGCTTTATTTGGATTTTCTGTATACTCAATCACCTCACCTGTGTCCTCTGTTGAATAAAACTGCTTATAGTGAACATCTTTGTATTGTTCATGACTTCAATATTTTGCCATTCAGGTTTAACATCTAACGCTTGAGACTTTTAAATAGATATCCTTTATCAAAATAAGGGAATTTCTTTCAGTCTCTAGTTTGTTGAGAGCTTTTATCATGAAATATGTATTGATGAATTTTATCAGATCTTCTGCTTTGACTTTTCTTGATTAATGTTATGGATTACTTTTTTTTTTAGTGCTGAGCTATTCATTTTTATACTAAAAACAGCTTGGTTGTGATTTCATTATTTATATATAGTGCCTCTTGATATGTTAATATTTAGGATATTGTAACTATGTTGTGAAAGTTATTGGCCTGAAATTTTTCTTTTTTTCAATATATTTTCCAGGTGTGGATGTCAGGAATATACTAGGAATAGAATGGGACAGAGTTCATCTTTCTCTATCCTTCCTTGTGGTTTCTTTGTGTGAAGGGTTTTAATTGTAGATTCAAATTCTTTAAATGATACAGTGATTTCCCTGTTCTTTGTTCTTGAATCGGGTCTTATATTTTGTATTCATAGAATTGTTCCACTTCATCTAAGGTCTTTATTGGCAAAAGCTGTTTATGATGTTGTTTTGAATGCCTTTAATGTCTGTAGTGTGCACTGCCTTTATTCTTGAAAGGGTAATATTTCTCTGTGTTGCTTAGGTTGCTAGGAGTTGGAGTAGATCAGTCGCAGTTTCATCTATTTTACTAATATTTTAAAATTGTTAACTTTTCCCTTTGATTAGTCTCATTTTTCTCTGCTTTTTATTTTATTGATTTTACTCTTTTAAAAATTCTTCCACTGTCCTTAAGGTGAATATATTTTTCTAAGCTACTTGAACAAAACTTACATCTTTCATTGTTCAACCATCCTCCTTTTCTAATACAACCCTTTAAAAGCTATAAATTTCTGTGCCTGGGAGGCCCAGTCAATTAAGCATCTCCCTTTGGCTCAGGTCACGATTCAGGCCCCTGGAATCAAGTCCCGCATTGGGCTCCCTGTCTCCCTCTGCCTCTTTCTCTCTTGGTCTCTCATGAATAAATAAATAAAATCTTTTAAAAAAAAACTATAAATTTCCCACTAAATGCTACTTTAGCTGCATCCCACAAGTTTTGATATACTGTACTTTTACTGTTCCCTTAAAAATATTTTCGAGATTCCTTCATTATTTCTTCTTTCGTTCATGCATAGTTTCTAAACATATGGGTGTTTTCTTAATTAACTTAGTAGTTCTAGTTTATCTCTCCTGTGGTCAGATCATTTTTTCTGGGTGATTTGTGTCCTTTAGAGCTTGTTTAGATTCCTTTGTTCCAGCCTGTATTCTATTTTGGTAAATGCTTCATGTGTCCTTAAACATTGTGTATTTTGTAGTTATTGGATATATGGTTATATATTTTTACATTAAGTCCATCCATTATTTCAAGTAAGGTAAATATCCCATTATCTCCTTAGTTTCCTACTGTCTTCTACTTCCTGCAATTCCCACTGGCATATTAACTAGATCAACATAGGGAGCCTTATGATGTAATTTCTTGGCTTGAATTGGTTTGACTTATACTAAGATAATCATCATTTTAAGGATCATGGGGAAAATGATGTAAATTGAGAGACATTATCCCTATCTTTCCCCAAGTTAAAGATTGTCTACTGTAGGCAGATGTTCAATTGGTGATGGCCATAGCTAAGAAGAAAGTGGTCTGCTTTAATCTCTGTCTCCAAACCTGTAGAATAGAAACCGTATTGTAAAAACTAACACAAAGGAATATTTTCTTCCTTGATATAAAGGGTCACTTTTTATTAATTTAACTCAAATATTTGCATGGATTTGGTCATTTTTCTGATAGAGTATAAAAGCCAAATAACCACATGAAAGTAATAATTCTTCCCTACCCTTCAAATGGATAACAATATGTAAAAATAGGAATTTACTCTATTTTTTAACCTTTAATGTTCTTTAAATAACCAGTAATTATGGTTTACCTGTTCCTTTAGCTTCCCTGTGAAGTGCCTTAATACATGGGCTGTTTAGATGCTCAGTCAACTTGTACAGGCTTTGATGAAAGGGAGAGAGACTTTAAAGTATTTTTCATAAATGCTTACTGTTATGGAAACCAATGACTGTATTACTAACTGGAGCGTTTCCCAGGGTGATAATGTTACTTACCAAAATCAACTAGTAAGGATGCGTTTGAAGAAATAGTTGACTAAGGACTCATAACTTAAAGAGGAGTACTTGTGGTATTCTAGAACAAACATGATACTACTCTTATTGGATATATTTTATAACCTTTCTGTGCCTCCAGTTTTTTCATCATAATTCTCCCATTGGAGTAATGCCTGCCTCTCAGGTTCTTTGAGGACACTCCTGCCTTATAAAAGAGGTGTCATGAGTCATCTTGACCTTCTCTGACTTCATGGCTCTCCCAGAGATATTAGTGTTTTTAATTGTTGCTTATTTACAAACACCCAGAGTTAAGACTGGATAGAACAACCAGAAGAGCCAGGTATTGTGAGAGGTGCCTCCAGGTGTGTGATTAACAAACTTTCCTCCTCGAGGTCACCTGCTGACTGCCAGTGAGGTTTCCGTAAGTTTTTACTACGTAGACAAAAACTTCTCAGATCTCTTGGATCTCAGTAAGTGTTTATATCTAAGTTGAAAGTCAAATTTTCTGTGAAGCAAGAATTGGCTATGAGCATATTGTGGCTATCTGTCCAAAATCAGAAAGGGAGAAAAAAAGGAACAATAAACAGATGGCACAAGTAGGAAAAAGAAATAAGATGGCACGTTTTAATCCAGCCAGTCAATAATTACATCGAATGCACATGGTCTTAGTATTCCAACTTTGCAACAAGTTGTAAAATTGAGGGGGGACTCAAGATCCAAATAAGAACTATCTATAAGAAACCTACTCTAAATGGGAAGACTGATCAGCTTAAAGTGTAAGGAAAGATAAATACTGTGCAAACACTAATTCAAAAGAAAGTTGAAGTGGTTATGGCAGTAGTAGGCAAATATTAAGACAAAAAATGTTACCAGGGATAGAGAGAGACATTATGTAATGATAAAGGTCCCATTCACCAAGAAGATGAACAGCCTTAAATGGCTATGCACCATACAATGGAACGTACAAAACAAAGATCAAAACAGAACTAGACCAGTCTGCAGTAAGTTTTTACCACTTCTTTCTCAGTAATGAATAAAGTCAGGAAGGTTGTGGACAGCTTGAACATTATCTACCAATTTGTTGTAATTGGCATTTCTAGAATACACCACTAAACAAATACCAAGTACACTTTCAATTACACATAGATCATTTTGAGGATGAAGCATATTCTGGACCATAAAATCTGATATAAATTTTAAAGTGTTGTGTATAATCTATTCTTTTACCACAGTGGAATTATTAACAAAGATAGGTGAAAAATCCAAAACATTTGAAAGAAGCAAATGAACCCATGATCCAAAGAAGTCCTCACAGGAAAAGTTAGAAAATATTTTGAAATAACATAAAAGCTGATCAAAAATTGTCAGGTATGGATAGTGCTGTGCTTTGAGGGAAATGTATAGTATTAAGTATATTAGGGAGAAAGGTCTCAAAACAATGATCTAAACTTATTTAAGAAACCAGGAAAATAAGAGCAAATTAAAGCTGAGGTAAATGGAAGGAAAGATAATAAAAATAAGATCAGAGGAAGGAGGTGGGTAGAGGATGGGCTAGGTGGGTGATGGCTATTAAGGAGGGCTCTTGTCATGATGAGCACCAGGTGTTGTGTATAAGTGATGAACCACTGAATTCTTCTGAATCCAGTATTACACTATATGTTAACTAGAATTTAAATACAATTTTGAACAAAAAAATAGAAATCAATGAAATTAAAAACAGGAAAACGGGGCACCTGGGTGGCTCAGTGGGTTAAGCCTCTGCCTTCAGCTTGAGTCATGATCTCAGGGTCCTGGGATCAAGCCCTGCATCGGGCTCTCTGCTCAGTGGAGAGCCTGCTTCCCCCTCTCTCTCTGCCTGCCTCTCTTCCTACTTGTGATCACTCTCTCTCTGTCAAATAAATAAATAAACTCTTAAAAATAAATAAATAAATAATAAATAAATAAAAACAGGAAAACAATAGAAGATACCCAATCTAAAAGCTGATTCTTTGAAAATTTTCAATGAACTGATCAATCTTTGACCAGACCAATAAAAAGACACAAATTAACAGTATTAAGAACAAAAGGAAACATTCCTATAAATCTTACTGACATTGAGAAGATAAGTATGTTTGACTTCTTCAATAAATGGGTTTCTTTATTTTGAAAAACGCAACTACCAAAGCTCACTCAAGGAGAGACAGAGAACCTGGATGGTCTTATGGCCTATGAAACTTCTCCATAAAGAAAAATTCGGGCCGAGATAACTTCACTGGTGAATTCTACCAACCGTTTATAGAAGAAATAACTCTACAAAAACTCTTCCAGAAAATACACAAGAAGGGAATATTTCCAACTCATGCCAATACCTTAGTACTGCAAGTAGATAAAAATATTAAGAGTAAATTACAGAGCACTATCTTTCGTAAACATATATGCAAAAATTCTCAAGAACATTAGCAAGTTGAAACTTGCAGTATTTAAAAAGGATGATGCAGTATGGCCAAGTTGAATGTGAAACTATTCAGTATTTTTAAATTTGCCATATTAACCCAAAAAGCCCTGGAGATAAGCTATGATTATCTTCATAGGTGGGAATAAAGAAATTTCTTAACCTAATAAGAGACATCTATGAAATATCTTCAGCTAATATCTTACCTAATGATAAAGGATTGAATACTTCCCCCAAGATCCAGAATCAAGGCAAGGAGGCCACTCTTACCACACCAGCTCAAGTTGTGGTCCTAGCCAGTGTAGTATCTCAAGGAAAAGAAAGATCTATTTTGGAAAGGAAGAAATAAAATTGTCTCTGTAGAAGTCATAACTGTCTACAGACAAAAATTTTAAAAATCCTCCCTCCCCCCAAAAAACAATACATGAAACCAACTGTATTTCTAGACATTAGCAATATTAGAAATTTCAAAAATATAGTTCCATTTACAATAATAGGAAAAGAAAACATGAACTGTGCTTCTGTTAACTACATTGCAGCATAGATATGCTGGAAACCACAAAACCTACTGAAAGAAATAAAAGTGAGCCCAAGTGATTAGAGAGAAACTCTGTGTTCTTGAACTGGAAGACTCAGTGTCATTAGGGGATCTGATTCTCCCCACATTGGTCATTGGGTTTAATCCAATCCCAAAGTCACAGCACAAACTTTCTGTGGAGATTGACAGGTTATTCTCAAATTTGTATGGAAAATTTCCAGTTTTGCAGGTGTTCCAGGACTTGTGCATCAGTCCATCTGGGGAGAACAGGTAGCTGTAGGAGAAGGTAGCCCATCATGTAATTCCTTCAAGGGAAAGTGGTAAAGTCTGAATTTCCCACTCTTATCTCACAAGAAAAAAGATTTAAAATTTTCAGATTAAAGTGGTTTCAGCTTCATGCCTGTTAAACCTTTTGGAGGGAAAAAAAAAAATAGAATGACTCGTTGGATTACATGGTCTTTGATTTTTTGATATTTAGTTGACAATTATAATTGTGTAATTGCACATCATACAGTCTCAGAATTAACATGTTCTTCCTCCAAACTTTCTGTATATTGGTGCATTAGAATTCTTTTGGTTGGTTTTAGAAACATTCTAGGATTTTAAATATTTTGCATTTAATACTGAAAACATGAAATCTACATAATGTATGCAGCGTAACTAATATTAGAAGCATGTTCAAGGAGCAGCCTGTGGGGTTAATAGAGTTTAATTTGCAAGACAAATGAAGGCTTATTTCCTCCTAGGCACTCTGCTCTTAATTCTAGTCGGGGCACTTTTGAAGACTAGTCCCATTAATAGATGAGGCGAACCCGTGTTAGGCAGGAGTAGAACTAGCTAGCGGTGGAATCAGGCAGCCTTTCCACTCAGATGGGTGTTCCCCAGAATACAGAGCGGTTTCTTAAAATGCAGTACTTACATACTCGTGTGATGGTTTCCTCACACAGCCGTATGCTGGGGCAGGGGAGCAGAAGTCGTTTAGGTATCCCTACGGTAACCATGATTATTAAAAATTAGATACCCTGAATGCCCCCGCACACACAGTGCGGGCCGGGGGCAGGGGGTTGGTTTCTAAGTAAATCAAGATTTATCTGCATGTAGCACTATTCTGCATTTTTAAAAAAATGATGTTTCCAGGAATCTTCCTAACAAAGGAAGGTACTTTCCATAAATATCCCACCTGGCTTTATCAAAAGAAAATTTGAAAGATTCAAAGACTTAAAGGAATTTGTTAAACCAGTTGTGGTTATCTGTGGTTGATGGGCTTGTGGATAATTGGTAACTGCCCAGGTGTGATCCCATGAGAGTCGGCAGAGCTGGCTTTAGGGTTGTTCAGCTGGTGTCACCTTTGGCATTTGAGACACGTCAGTCCTTGAGCTGACCGTGCTGCTCAGTAAATGACAGTAGTCGCTAAAACAGGCCAGAAAGGCCTCTGCGCCCTCTAAGCGTCCTGTAGGCCAGCACCCCCAGCCTGCTTGAGAACCCAAGGTCAGGGACTCTGGGAACTGGCAGAAGAGCATCAGGGCGCCTACTGACCATACTGACTGTGCCCCGGAGAGGAGGTCAAGCCTGTAGGACGCTGAGGAGTTTCTCAGACTCTCATTTTTATTGGTGATTTATAAACAGAAAAGGGGGTTTTGTAGACAAGTGGGAACCTGTTGGAAAACCAGGTGACCCTGTCCTGTTTTTGTCCGTCCCCCATCCCCCTCGCGCTGTGGCTGACATGGGACCACCAGGGCTGGGCACCCACCAGGGCAGGTGGAGCTGGGAGCTGTGGGAGGGGGCTTGCCAAGGCTGGTGGGAGAGCTACAGGAGAATAGGAGGTTTGACTCGAGGAGGAAAACTGGAGTAAGCAGTTTGGAAAAGTCAGATGTTTAAAACATGAAAAGAAATGTAACTTTGAGTTGCCGAGGTTTTGAGCTTCGTGATCTTGATGTGCCAGCGTCTCTCTGGGGGCTGACGGATCTGGGGGGAAGCGTTCAAAGGCAGCCAGTCCGTTTGAGCAGGGCCAGGGCGCACAGACGCGCCAGGAAGGGGGTGGCCAGCGCGGGGCCAGGCCTGGGAGCCGGCCTGCGGTCCTCCTCAGACCGCTCTCCAAGGAGGGGCGAGGCCAGGGCCGCGACCTGCGGACCCGGGGCTGGCCCTTCCTGCAGAAGAGGGCCGGAGCGCCCGGACGCCTTCTCCATCCGCCCCAGAACCGAGTGCCTTCTGCTCTGAAGGCGACTCAGGACCTCTCCTGGGGGGGTTCCTCTGAACCTCTGGCCGTAACAAACCAGCGTGGGCTTGGCGCATGCTACAAGTCAGGGCATCCGAGCTGCACTTTCTATGGTGACTTTTTCGAAATTCAGGAGTTCTAAAACGACATTTTTGACTTTCCATTTCTGTGGCCATGACCTGGATTGAGGTTGATTGCATCTCTTTCCTGAAGCACCCTTTCTTCCAGGAAGCCTGGGAGCGTGTGGAGGGGCTCTTGGCTCCCCCGCGAGCCCCCGCATTCCGTGACTCTCTGCAGGGGGCCGGCCGTGGAGGGCTCGTCTGAGCTCACGTCTTGCTCGTTTGGAAGCGTCCCGCCGCCCACCTTCTCTACGGAGGCAGCGGCCTGCCGGCCCCGACGCAGCCCGTCCCCGTGCTGCGTGTTCTTCCCGCAGTCGCCCTCACCCGTTCGTCTGTAGGAGCTTGCGGTCCCTCCCGGAGCACGTGCTGGGGGGAGTCGTCCTCCCCTGTATCTTCCTCCCCAGCATCTCTAACGGCCAGGGCGTGCTGTAGCTCGGGGTGGACGGTCGGTGAGCGCTCCCGGAAGGAGCAAAGGAGTGAATGAGGACAGACGGGACGCGGGCCCGCAGGGCAGCGAGACAGCGAGTGATGAGGGCGTCCGCTGCGGTGCGTGATGGGGAAGCGGGTCGGCCGCGCTGGGGGCGCGCGTGGGAGGGAGGCCCTCCGGGTCCGTCCGCGGGCATCAAGTTCCAGTGGATACGGGGAGGGGAGGGTTCGCCTGGGAAAGGGGGCAGATGTGGGGGCGGATGGGAGGAGAGAGATCCCCTGTGTCGGGGCCTGGAAAGGGACAAGGAATGCCCGGGTTCTGCCCAGAGGGCCCGGGGAGGGGCTTATAAGCTTAACACCCGGGCCGCCCTCCCACGCCTCATACTCGCCTGTCACTGTCCTCCCACTGGTCGTCACTTTAGTCTGTGTGGGTCTCACGGCTCGCACCGCTCGGACTGGGGTGCCGGGTCCCGGGAAGGCAGAGCCCGAGTCCGCTGTGTCCACCGTGTCCCAGGCCGAGCAGAAGGACCTGCACGGGACACGCTCCCAAGCCATGAGCTTGGAACGAAGCGACACCCACCCAGGCTCAGGTCAGGGTTTCTCTGAGTGGGAGAGCCTTCCGCACGCGGTGCCCTTGACCGCGGACCAGGCGTTTGCTAAACCAAGCCTGAAGGCGGCTTTTGGCCTCTTCCGGAGGGTTGGTCCGGAGCACGTGCTAGGTGCGGGGACGTGGGGGAGGGCTCGGCCCGCCCGGGCTCCTGCCTGGGAGCAGAGGGGCGCCGCCGTGCTCAGGCCGGCGTGTCGGGAGGCGTCTGCCCGTGGGCGCTGCCGCCCCTCGTCCCCGGGCTGAGGCGGTCTGCCCGGAAGCCCCGCGCGCCAGTGTTTCACGCGGACCCTGCTCCCCGTCCCCAGCGTTGAGGGGACCCTCCTCGGAGCCCTTCTCCTCAGCCCCACGTGCTGGGCCGCCGAGACTCACCTTCCAGCCTGGCGATGGCGTCAGGGGACCGTCTCCGGCCTCCAGTGGGGAAACAGTGAGGCACTTCGCCTCCGAAACGGGCAGAGCTTCAGCGTGTCCGTCCCCAAACTGGTCAGTCAGCCGCGCTGCTTCTCCTCTCCCTGGGGAGTGACTCCTTTGCACCCTGCGCTCACCTGAGGAAGGGAGCCCAAGCCGTTGCCTCCCTCCTCGGGCTGCACGCCCGCTCGGCGCCTGTGAACCGTTGCGTCCGCGTGCGTGAGCCCGTAGCGAGCTGCCGTGTGCGGGGAAGGCGCAGGCCATCGTCTGGCTCGTGCTGGCGGAGTCCCATTGAGACGGGCGTCCGGAGGCAGGGACGCCTTCCCGGGACACACGGAGGCTCCGCCTGCGGCTCGGCGGCGAGGAGGGCGGGTGCCTGAGGAACGCTGGTGCCAAAGACCTTCCCTGCGGCCTCCGACCGACCGCGGGGGATCCGAGCTCGGCCAGTGAAGGAAAACCCAGACTTCGTGAAGTCGGCTTGTGGAGAACTCGGACTTCGACGTGATCTCCTTCGTTGCAGACAGCCTGTGTGGTCCCTGGGACTCA